>NC_044601.1:450500-755500 GCF_901933205.1 Camarhynchus parvulus | reverse complement strand
GCTGCATACTCCTGCAAATGCCGTGGCCCAAGACACTGATATATGTATTTTTGTTTCCCGGCGGGGGAAGAAAAATATTTTTAGCAACTAGTAGAAGACAAGCAAGTCATGAGCATTGGATAAAGCAGTTTCCCTGACCTACTGCTTTCTTTTTATTTGCCTTCTTTTCAGTAGCACCCACATATCATTCTGGGAACACGAATGAAATAGAAAATCAGTCAGCAGCACAGGCTTGGCATGAAAGCAGTGTACTTTGAGGAAATACTAGCTGAGACCTGCCAACTCAAAGGTGAGTGGTGCAGTCCCAACTAGCCATGGGCACACAGCTCCAAAATGCTGTAAGAAGCTGATTGCTGCCCAGAGCCAGTTCTCAGGCTCAGAGAAAAGACACCTATTCTGACCTTGAGTTACTTTGACACACTGACATACTGAGGGCCCAGCATGCTAGTTTGTGCCCTCTATGATGCCAAACTAGCCAAACACATCTGTTCCATGGTACAGGAGTTGCTTTGTGATGCAGAGGAAGCGGGGAGATGTACCATTCACTTATCTGCCCTCTCCCAGGGGGACAGCAACTATTCCTGTCCTACTCCTTTGCTTCCTGCCTGTACTGTAAAAGCAACCTCCTGGCTCAGAAATGGGCAACATGAGGCCCCTAATCTGTTTTCCTCTTCCACACTGTACTTGCATAATCCACAAGAGAGCCAGGCCAAATCTGGTTATTTATAATCCAGCAAAACTTGGGCCTGCTGTCTCCATTGCTCCAGAGGGGGTTTCCTGAAATACTGGTGAGATGTTCACCAGCCTAGTTCTGGCAGTTTGCTTTAAAAATATTTGTGCTAAAAATTAGGTGCATAAAATGTAGCAATATGACCTAATTTAAATATTTATTATGTTTTCAGATATACCTATCACCCTGAGTATAGGTAATTTTGTTCATTATAGAGTCAAAAACTCTAATGTAGGTTAACAGTACTGAAATTAGGTGCTCTGAAATTATCATTTTTGCCTATCCCTTACAGTTTGTTATTGCTGTGAAGCCTATGGAGAACTATTTCTCTTGGTTTTGCATGATATTCCTAATATAACACATTACATAATATTTTCTAGGGTTCAAGACTTTAAGATTAACCAGAAAACATTATGTTCGTCTCCAAAGGGGAAAAAAAAAAGGACTTGGGTAATTATTTTCTCAGCCTTCAAAAATCCATTTCCTTAACAGCACTCTATCCTCTCAAAAGAGAGTTTATGCTTATGGGGATGGTTTGCTGATGGGCTGTGCGGGAACAGGTTCAGTATTTCATGTGTGATTCCAAGAAGCACAAGAAGCCCAGCTTTCTGAAGTGGGTCCACCTGTACCAGTCTGAAATAAGCACAAAGTCATATAGTTTTCAGAAGTAGGAACAAACCTTGCCTTACCTGCCACTGGACAAATCATTACTGCACTATCCCCAAAAAAACTTGTTTGTTCCATAACAATCTGTAATTTGAATTGCTGTTCACATTTCTGATATGAGTGTTTACACAACCAATAGGAGGGGGCATAAAATAAAAAGTGTATTGGCTTTGCAGTACAGGAATTAATGCAAGGGAAGAGAGTTGTGTGCAACTTGTGCCTTCTTTATGGCCCTGCAGCTCAAGACCTGTTTTTGATGCCAGTCCCAGGCTGTCTTTACCTTTCAAGCACTTTAGAGCAATGCAGAGCGCATTAGAGCATCTGGAGAAATCTGAGTTTTCAGGGAACCTGTGTTCTGAATCCTTTCTGAGGCCTGTAATACCTAAATCAGTACAAAATTATTCACACACTACCCAAAAAATGCCTTATAGCTGATTAAGTGTTGTTTAGGCAGGTCCTGAAGCTTCCCAGCAGAAACTGAGCTCTGGCTTATGTCATTCCTCCACATCAGAGTAGTTCAGTCTATCAGGAGGGAACACCACAACACAATCACCTCGATAATAAAGGAAACCTATCCACAATTAGAGTGGTGGACTTAACATGCATGGAGAGCTCCAGTTTCTGATCAGTAGCAGCCAAGCACCCCTGAAAGGAGAGAAAACCTGAGGTTTGCCTTTCAGCACCCCAGGGTGGGTAGAAAGGCAGGGGTGGTGTGCATGGGCAAAGCCCACCTGAGGGAGATTTGCCTACCCCAAGCAGAGTTATGCCCTTTTGCTCAAACTCTGCCTGTGTGTAAGGCAATGTCAGGGACACTGTCTGGGCTATGAGAGCTGAGCTCTGCAGTTTTCTTTACCCAGCTGGAATGTCTGCCTCACAAGTGCATCAAAAGTTTTGGGTCTTCCCAAGAACCTGGTTTTGATCTTGTTTATTCAGCCTGGTAATTCCAGTGGGACAGCTCAGCATTCACCACTCTGTGAGATCAGATGGATGGTTTGCTGTTTCAAAATCCCTGGGTTTGGCATGTGATTTAGGCACACAGTGTCCTTGGATTGTCCTTAATTTATTGGAAATTAGGATAGATACCACTAATCATAGAAAAGGCTTTGATCAAGATACCTCTTTTCTATCACAGGGAGTCATTCCTTACTTTCCAGATCTTTGACCATCTTGCTTTCCAGGACTGGGATAATCCATCCCCCTCCTCTCATTTCTCTTCAGCAAGCTTCTCCCCAGCCTCTGGACATGTGTCCTGTATCATGGGTTATCAAATACACCTGGGGGCTGTAGATAGGTTTCATGACTCACAGCAGACAGGCTTGGGCTTTTCTGGCTGAAACTTCCTTCTTTGTGACCCTTTGGGAAAAGGAAAATGGAGCAGAGACCTGCAGAGAGCACTGGGGCTCTGGCAAGGTGGGATGTGCCCAGCTTTGCACCCTCTTGCCAGCATCCAGCTCCTCTCTTCTGGCTTCAGAGGTTCAGGTCCTCCAGTGACAGGATAATGCCCAGCAGATGAAACTTGGGGAACAATGCCCAGTTTCTTTCCTCTGCTCTCATCTGCCAATGCTGTGAGCTTTAACAGTTACAGCCAATTGCAAGTCTGCTAACTTGAGGTTCCCACTGAAAACAGCTACCTCAAATTGCTCGTATTGATGTATTTCAGAGTGAAAAGCATGAAATGCATCTTTTCTCTCTTTGTTGATCAAAGTACACTTTTAAATAGTAGCAGTTTTGCACTTTATGTAACAATTTCCTGCCATGGCTGGCTCTCCAGAATCTGACAGAACTGTTTCCTGCTGCTGCAGTTAAGCTACTGATAACTTACTGCTGTTTATTTACAAACACAGTGTTCAGACATCCCTTTTTTTGTACCCTCCCTCCCCTTTCTTTTCTCTCTTTTTTTTTTTTTTTTTTTTTTTTTGAAGGGTGTTTTTGCCTCACGCAGCCCTGTCCTCATGCAACCTTCCTGTGAGCAGCGCTGCCAGCTCGGGTGGGCTACCGAGGAAACACCGAGAATTCGTCGGGCTTGAAAAGGAAGCAAAGGAGCTGTGGATTTTTTAGAGCCTGCAGGTGGTGGCTCTGATCGGCTGGGCCGAGTCTGTGCCGGAAACATTCCGGCTCCTGGGCCTCCCGGGGGCCCTCAGCAGACAGGGCCCCACAGCCACGCCGATGACTCACGGGCCGGAGCTCACCTCCGAGCCAGTGGCGCTGGTGGGGAAAAAGTGACCGGGCCAAAATGACTCACAGGGGAGCAAAGGCGGCGGAGCAGGGCTGTCCTGGCAGCCTGCTGACACACTCAACCCCAGCAGCAGCCCTACAGCCAGCGAGAACAGCGGTTGCATAACCGGTGGGAAAGCAAATCTAGATGTAGCTGTAAAACCTGTGGCAGCCTGGTTGAGAACATAGCAGCCTTTAGGGCGTGCTGTCCAGTAATTTGGTTGGAGAAAGCTGGATGGCCTGTGGTAAGTCTTGAATGGATGGGTACGGAGAGTTTTATTAGGAGCACACAGCTGAGAAAAGCAGCTTAGGGGAAGATGCAGCATTGAATGGAGAAATTATATCACAGAGATCTTTCTGCACTCTTATATTTATCAGTCAAAGTCTGTTGAGATCAAATGGAGACTTGAGACTGCAAAAACCACCTGAGAATGCAGGAAAAAATGCACAAGAAACCTGTACAAACCTTTCATCTTGAAGCTGTGTCCTGGAAAAGAGAAGTCCCGGGTGCTGTGACTTTTTGGAACCTTTGGGGTCTGTTTTAAGTTACACAAAATAAAATACCCAGTAAAATGATTATCTGTCTGGTCAGATTCATGGGTTTGACTTTGGACACATGCAATATGAATTTGAAACAGTGCTGTGCAAACAGGATACTCTTTCTTTGTATAAAACATCAGCTGTTGGGTCACATCTCTTCCTCTGGAATCACCAGCTGGAAAATATTACATGAGTCACAAGAATCTGACAGCTCTGAAAAGCAGCACACACCAAGTGACATACAGGGTGAAAGCTTTAAACCCACTACTTAAAACACCAAATCAGAGCCCTCAGAGCAGGAACAGAGTTAAGCTGCTCTGAAGTGTTATAAATTGATTGGTGAGATCAAGCTAAGGTGCCCAGGCAGCATCAGGAATGGCAAGATAGAAATGAATACACAAAGAGCATGAGCATCCTTTTCTGACTATTTTTTCCCCCAGGCAGTGCTGATTCTGCAGTTACTCTGCTTCCTGAGATAATTTACACCAGCCTACACAGCACTTTGTGCTCTGGCCATACCCTGACAGACAGATGGTAGTTCTGGATGCACTTACAAAATAGTTCAGATGCGTAGGTGTAGGCCGGAAGGATTGTCACTGTGCTAGTAGGATACCTGAAGATGCTAGGTTATGTTTACATACCAGCTAAACTGTAAATGCAGGATGTATTTTCTTCTCTTTCTTTCTTTCTTTCTTTCTTTCTTTCTTTCTTTCTTTCTTTCTTTCTTTCTTTCTTTCTTTCTTTCTTTCTTTCTTTCTTTCTTTCTTTCTTTCTTTCTTTCTTTCTTTCTTTCTTTCTTTCTTTCTTTCTTTCTTTCTTTCTTTCTTTCTTTCTTTCTTTCTTTCTTTCTTTCTTTCTTTCTTTCTTTTCTTTTCTTTCTTTTCTTTTCTTTTCTTTCTTTCTTTCTTTCTTTCTTTCTTTCTTTCTTTCTTTCTTTCTTTTCTTTCTTTTCTTTCTTTCTTTCTTTCTTTCTTTCTTTCTTTCTTTCTTTCTTTCTTTCTTTCTTTCTTTCTCTTTCTTTCTTTCTTTCTTTCTTTCTTTCTTTCTTTCTTTCTTTCTTTCTTTCTTTCTTTTCTTTCTTTCTTTTCTTTCTTTTCTTTCTTTTCTTTCTTTTCTTTCTTTCTTTTCTTTCTTTTCTTTCTTTCTTTTCTTTCTTTCTTTCTTTCTTTTCTTTCTTTCTTTCTTTCTTTCTTTCTTTTCTTTCTTTTTTCTTTCTTTCTTTCTTTCTTTCTTTCTTTCTTTCTTTCTTTCTTTCTTTCTTTCTTTCTTTCTTTCTTTCTTTCTTTCTTTCTTTCTTTCTTTTCTTCCTTCCTTCCTTCCTTCCTTCCTTCCTTCCTTCCTTCCTTCCTTCCTTCCTTCCTTCCTTCCTTCCTTCCTTCCTTCCTTCCTTCCTTCCTTCCTTCCTTCCTTCCTTCCTTCCTTCCTTCCTTCTGCCCTTCCTTCCTTCCTTCCTTCCTTCCTTCCTTCCGCCACTTCCTTCCTTCTTCCTTCCTTCCTTCCTTCCTTCCGCCACTTCCTTCCTTCCGCCACTTCCTTCCGCCACTTCCTTCCGCCACTTCCTTCCGCCACTTCCTTCCTTCCGCCACTTCCTTCCTTCCTTCCGCCACTTCCTTCCGCCACTTCCTTCCGCCACTTCCTTCCGCCACTTCCTTCTTTCTGTCTTTCTGTCTTTCTGTCTTTCTGTCTTTCTGTCTTTCTTTCCCCTTAACCATAAGCAGGTAGCATTGGAGTATGCAAATATGGGCTCTTTCTTCAGGGTGATACAAACTACAGTGTCTGCTCTGTTATACCATGTTCCCTACTTAGTCCAGGACTAGGACACAGGCTCTGAGTGTGGGGCGTCTCAACTTTGCCAGGCATGTCCCTGGGCAGAGAAAGTGCTAGAGTCTCAAGATCCAAGCTGGGATAAGCATGCACCCTACCCCTGACACCACTGGCCAAGACTGTCTTGTCCTGCTGCATCTTTTTCCGAGAAGGATGCCAGCCTCCCCCCTCTCCTGCAGCTCCTCACTCACAAAATTTCCAGAGGGGAAAAAAACCCCATTAATGACTGTCTCATAAAGCCAGGGTTTATTCCTGCATGTATTCAACAGGGCATTTCACAGGTCCGTGTCTGTGAAGGAAAATAGCTGTTCCAAACTGGAGTGGGACACTTGTGTTTTCTCTCTGCAAACCTTGCACCTCTGGAGCTCTAGTTCAGACAGGGTCCAGACAGGCTCAAGTTCTGAATTTCTTATTTGTGCTGAAGTGCTTGCTGTATTTCTCTCCATGTTTATTTCTTTTTTTCCTCCCCTCTTTTTCCTCCTCCTGGTCCTTGTTTTCTCTGCACTGGAATGTAAGTTATGTCTTCATGGCTGCAGCAGCAAAGCCCAAAGCTCCTGCATTTCTCCTCTTACTTCAGCAGAGCTCAAGATGAACCTTAGTGCACACGGGTGTGAAGGGCCACAAAAAGGGGTCTTGTGCCTTAGCACATAGATCATGGGCTATTGCTGAGTGGTCTTACACCATTACCTCACTTGGCTTGCTGGTTATACTCATGCTCCTTTTTACACTCACAAGAACATAATGCTGATAAGACAGATCTGGGATCATTCCATTCTATTTAAATTTCCTTCTTCTGTTTGAACTTCCTATGTAGAATATTAATTTTATTTTTTATCTTTTGCAATATGGTAGTACAGCTTTAATAGTAGAAATTTAATTGGAGTCTGGTACTAAAGTACTATTGATTGAAATTTTTTATGATTGTTTCCATATGTTTTATACGCTTGCAGACAGAATTTAGCTAACTTCCAATGAATGCAATTATTAATATGAATCAGATTTTTTAATACACATCCTCAGGATGCTGTTAGTGGCACAAAATCTTAAGTGTAAGGATTGATGTATTCTGCATTTGGTAATTAATGATGCACCTTTTTTAGTATTGGAATTTAATTGACAACACATACCATTATGCCCTACTCTTCATTTAAAATATGATGCTCAATGGTAAAACCAGTTAGTTCCTAATCCGTGATTTTGTCTGTGTAGCTTAAAATGCTTTATGAAAGCAAGAATTCATTACTATTTCTATTTTTCAGAATTCATTTTTGGGGTTTTTTTTTTGCTTGATTTGCTGAGGGACAAATATTGATTTGCTAGATTCTCCATGATATGTTATAAAAAGGTCTGAAGTTGGAACCAGTGTTTCCTGAATCAATTTGTTTGACCATAATGCTTTCAAAATACTCTACTAGTCTATTTCAGAAATTATTATTTAATGAGGTAGGTAAAAAAGTAGCTGGTCATGGTGTTCTGCAACAAGTGACTGTGAGACATTTACATTGTGCTTTTTTGCCCAATAATTCCATTTATATAATTTTATACTTCATCCCAAATATGCAAATATATGCATTCAATCTGAGGGGCATTATTAAAATGGCCATATAATTTTTTTTCCTTTTTTAATGCCTAATAGCTATACCTTTTTTCCTTTTTTTTTTAAACCTTATGAATCTGATACTACATGTATACCACAGCGACTATTGCAGATGCAGAAGTGTATGCCATCTTTGCTTATTCTGCAAGTTTCTAATAATCACAGTGTCTATTATATAATCTCTGCCTCTAATATATCTATACTATTATGAAACCAGTATATGCTCTAAATCTTAGCAATGTGTGTGTTACTTTTCTACCAATTTAAAAAAAATAAAAATAAGAACTGTGCTTAAGAGAGGGCTGTATCAACACTATTTTAAACCAAATTACCACACAAGGGAAATAATCTTTTAATTCAGTTTACCAGAAGTAGAAAATGAAACATATTGTATTTGCCATGCACAGCCCCAGAGTGTCCTCCTGGGGCTCCTAAAAATGGCATTGAGTGTCACATCTGACCCAGCCACTCAGCAGTGTGGGAAGCCACTGCCATTGTCCAGCGAGCTATCATTTCCCAGATCCAGGTCTGGCATTTAAGTTATCTTGATAGCTATTGTTTAGCAAGCAGCAAAAGGAATTACCTTTTACTTCACCAGATATTCCTGAAACAAACCTCAGGATTCAGGAAAAGAACAGGTGAAAACAACTGGTAACGGGAACCCTGTCCTTATTGTAATAAGGAAAGAGACACATCACAGCTACCCTTAGAGCTTGCATATTTATTGAACAAATCCTACTAAAATAGCTAAAATACATTGGGTACTTGCATTATTAAAGATCACATTGTTACAAAAGCCTGCATTTTCAGCAGTACACAACTGCAACTATACATAAATGCCACAACTGCTGAATATTACTTCTTGCTCTATATACAGCACAGCAGACGTATCTATTCAATTGGAAAATAAAGTGAGTGTACAAGGAAAGGGATACAGAAGGTAGGGAAAAGAAAGAAATCTAGAAGTGCAGTGCATGCATTGGTATTTAACAGTCAGAAGCTAAGACAGTTCAGAACAAGGCCTGCCCTGTAAAAGGAATAGCTAAAAGACAGAATCATATAAAAAATTAAGGTGGGCTTTCAGACTGTGTCTAACACAACAACACTCCATGAGTAGATGATACTGCTTAGTTTTGTGGTTTGTGTTATTTTATATTTATAGTAGTTTGGGAGCAAGAACAAAAATGTAAATTCCACATGTTGACAGTACTGTGGAAATGTACTCTTTCCCCTTTAGGACTTCTCTTCCCAGAAATTTGCTGTATTTTTCTTACTATATCCCCTAGTTTATGGATTTGAAGAGGACATTAAAACTTGTCCCTTCTTTAAAAAAGGCTTGTAAGAAAAAAAGACAAAAATCAAGAGATTTTGAGAAGTTGGTGGAAAATTATTGCTCATCTTCCTCCATAAGGTGGATAGGAGTCAGAAGGGAGATTTTACGAAAATTACAGTTTTGTGATTGCTCCCACTATAACTGCATGTTTGTGAGTGGACACTGATAGGGAATCAGTTCCTCACTTGTACACTATAAGTAGTTACTCACCTACAGCACTGAATAAGAAAGCCACACTGAAGACACAAGTAAACAAGTCAGTCCAGTCTAAAGAACAACATTCAGAAAAACAAAGTACCAACACCCTCTCAGAACATGGAAATAAAAAATAACTCCATCAGAGCTACCTTGCCAAGGAGCATATTTAAAGTCCAAAATAGCACCATTCATCAGTGTCTCAAATCCCGTGGCAGCATCACGATCACTTACCACAAGGAAACCATGAGTTTCATACTACTTCTATACATCAAAAGAGTACATGGATAAAATATAGAGATATACAGACAATCGATGAAAATAAACTACTAGGCTTGTTACATCTAAATGAAAAAAAAGGGGGACTCTCAGCCTCTGCAAGAAGCAGTTTGGGTTGGTGGAAATGGAGAGAGTGGTTTACCGGTTGTGTGTGAGCTGTGGAGTTTGAGTAGTGAAAGACATTGCTGTGGTAGAACCAGGCCTGAGGGCCCACCTGTAATGTTTGTAAACATGGATTCACAGTGTGAAATTCTGAGAGCTTTCGCTTGAGTTAGAATGTTAAAAACTAGTTTTTATGGTACACGTTTGTCCACTGTTATTCCCTAAAGCAAGGCTCAGAGTCCCATAGTTTCTTCTTACACTTGATGATTTACACAGAAACAATTTCCAATATATGACACCATGACCTCATCAAACCCATACATCATATGCAATACGAATGGAGAAATTATGTTTAAAAAGAGTAGAGGTAATTGATTTTGGTGAAATGTTGTCCATAGCCACTTGCTGGAGCCAGGCGCGCCCCCTCCGCCTCACTTTTCTTGCGATTCACTTCCTTCGAGATGGGGAGATTTCCCTGTGGAGAAGAAAAAGTGGTATTAGCTGTGCTTTGTCTGGTGCGGTGCTCCCTTCTTTCATCCTAAAGTTTCCATAGTTCCCTAGCTTTGGTTCATCTACTAAACATGACTGAAGCACCTGATGCCACAGAGAACAAAGGGTTGTTTGAAAACCACTAAGTTCCAGCATCTGAGAAAAACATTTCACGTGGGCATGAACAAATGTGTCCCAGCAGCAAAAAATGCAGAAGATCCAACATGAAAGTGCATTTTATTTATGAAATATCATCTTAACATTATGAGAACTTTTTCCAGGTTAGACCTCTCATTTTTAAAAAACTTTACTAATTAAGCAACCAACATACACTACTAAGTCACTTCTCTATATTAATCCACCAAAAAGACCACACTAAAAACACTGCAGTGTTTTCTTGTTCTGAGCAGGTAAGGAAGTGGCGTGCCATATGAGCCAGCTGCCTCAGATCTTTGTTAACCACACATTTTAATAGTGCCTATTCAGTAAAGTTTTTAAACAGCATTTAAATATATGTTTCATTTTAAGGCCTCAGAATGAAGCCTAAAGGCTAAGAACATGATTAAATGTCACTATGGGATCTGAAACAAAAATAATTTGTTTAGCTTAAGATAAGGAAAAAGAAAATCTGTGGTTTTTGTGTTTAAGTGGTAAGAATTGTAAAGGTGTTTTACTGCTCATATTGTTTAGGATGTGTTTGTCACATAAGCTCAATACCTCTCTTTGCTTGAGAAATTAAAGTTATCTTCTCCAAGTTCATTTTTTTTTCTGATGTGAATTTCTGAACTAGGAATTAAACACATGGCAGTTTCTCAATCATCAATAAAGTGCAATTTTCAGCAATTTTCCTTTCTTCAAACCCAGAATCTTCACTGGGATGTTCATACTTGCTGGGAATTTACTTGCGCTGGGAATGAAGCCATCCCATGGGTCTCCCTCTGTCTTTATCACAGTGTACAGGATAAATTCTGCTTTTTAGGTAGATGAACTCCCCATGGGGTTCTGCACTGCACACAGGAGCAGTTTTCAGGCTGAGTACAGAGCAAAATCCCTTCCTGGAAATAGCTGGTGACCTGTTCCTTTGGGGCATCAAGAAATGGAGGAAAGGAGAAGAATTTGGTCAGTACATATGCAGAAGGGTAAGGAGTTGTAACGTATATTTGCTAGAGCCAATATGGGTATTTTGCAAGAATTTCAAAATGAGAAAATAACATTTATATTTTAGTGACTACACAAACATGTTTCCTCAAAGTACTCTAGAAAATTCCATCCTCATGATAATATTTTTACTTATTTTTGTTTTACTAAATTTGCTACTTGTGTATCATTACAGGATACAAAGGGAAAACTAGAAACTTACACATGCAAACAGGCACACCACACAGACCAAAGGTCTGGGCAAATTTCCAAAAGCATTGTGTCGGGCAGTTCCTTTTCAGCTGTGAAAACAATCTCAGTCCTGAAATCCTGCCATACAATCATGAGATATAAAGTCTCATGTGACCCCTCTACATCTGGAAATAAACTGTCATTAAGAACTGAAGCCTTTTATATTTGTTTGTTGCATGAAAATAAAATTAAAAAAAAAACAAAACCACCCCACTTTTATCTCAAATAATAGTTATAAAAAATCTATGTATTTTACTTTATACTTTCAGAAGTTCAAGCTATTTAGCATTGAGTAGACAAAAGTGCTCATCTGGACAACTGAAAACTTTCTGCAGTTTTTTTCACCAATTTATCCTAATTAATTTTATAGTACAAATGAAAAAATTTCCAAAGATGCACAGTTTCTGTTAAAGATAGTTCTCTGCTGGAAGCTGGACTATGTGCAATTAATATTGAAATTGCTTTTGAATGTCAATTGTGAAATAAAATTTGGAGCTAGTTCTAAAAACTGGTTGTTGTACTAGCACATGCCAAATATCTTCTGAAGAATTACATAAAGGCTAGGAAAAAAACTGTATTTTAAAAGCAGGAATCCAGTAACTTTAAAAGGGAAAAAGATTTATAATATGTTTTGGCTAGTTGAGAAACCGTTATCCTTTCTGAGAACATTTTATTTTAAACTATGTACAGCATAAACCCACAGCTATTCATAAATCCGATATAATGCAGCATTGTTGCTATGCTGCACATAGTGCACAGTTTCATTCCTGTGCTTTAGGAGAAACTTTGTTTAATGATGAATGACAGCTTACTGAAAGCTTCTAACTTAACATTTTGAATAAAAATCATCTACTTAACACACAGCTGATTCATAAAATTACCAAATTCATTTGATGTAAGATTGACCCTACAGAGCACATTAATCAGGCTCTGGCACTGCTACCAGTCTTCTCAGCTGAACTTTTGGAATACTGTGAATGCTGAGAATCACAGTACTGCCATTTATGCTAGTTTAAAGGCTGGCAGGCTGGCACATGAGGCTGCAAATACCCCACCTATAAACTTTAGAAGTTCCCTTGTAGAGGAAAAAGAGTAGAGGAAAATATAGTGTTATCCATATGGAACAATAGCAGAGTTTTGTTAGCAATGAGCACAAGCCTAGTTATTAACTGAAACTTAAACAAGACAATTTTCCATGTGTTCTCTTCTTTACTTACCTGCTTGTGCCAGTAATTGAAAGGGAATATGAAAATAAAACATGTACATCCTGTGATTCTGCATAATCTTTATCTTTCACTACTGAAATTTCATGTCCAGTTTCACATTTTTAAACCAGTAATGGTAACAGAATAAAATCTTATTAATGCTGTCTGATGAGCCATATCTCCTGCCTTTGTATGTGGTACTTGTCAAACTCAGATGAAAATTGCCAGGCTTTGTATGCTTGTAACTCAAGCCAGCTAAGCCACAAGCAAGATACTTAATAAAAGATAAGCAACACCACCTGGTTCCTCCTGCTGCATTATCATTGACTTTTTCATCTGCATTGCTAGGAAAGCATTGCCAAAATTAAGCATTCAAAACTCAGATGTCAAGCTTGTAAAATCAAGAGACAGGCTTAAGAAATACGAGCCTTTGAAAATTAGTATGTTTTCCTTCTGGTGTGCAGCCAACAAGAGTCCATGTTTTCTGCAAGCCTGAAGGCTAAAAACATAATTATAAAATGAAAACTGAGCTCTTCAGTTAACTGCATGGTGGAAGGAGCCAAGGCTTTAAGAAAAACAGAGCAACATGAGACTCGTGATCAAATCAGGAGTGCTGGCTACTTTCTTGAAGTGGTTGTAAAATAAAATCCATTGAACTTTCAATTTTAACTTTTTTTTCTCAAAAACTTTCATCTTAGCAAACTATTTCTTATATGAAAAAAATTACAGATATACAATAATATATATGTAATAATATATATGTACAATAATATATACTACATATATACAAATAACTTTACCTTTGGAAATCCCCCATCCCCACAGCTGGTTGGAAAGATCTTCTGGCTTATCCATATCATTGAACCTGGCTGATAAACCTGCAATGACATAAATACATACAAGATCTTACTAAAAAGAGAGAGTCATTAAATGCAGTGGTGTCCATGTGACATTCCACGTCACTAAAACAAGTCTAATGTCAGTAGAGCTTGGCCCAGGGTGTTTAATGTTTAGTACATATATTTTGTACCCATGACAACATCTGTCTCTAGAGCATTCCAACTATTTTATTTTATGTTTGCCTGCATTCAACAGATACTTTAAAAAAATTAATTTAAAGAGTATAGGATGTATTTTTTTAAATATCTCTAATAAATTCTTTATAGAACATGTCTGTACTAATGAACTTTCTGAGGATATTGTAAGAAAATCTGTCCATTCCATTTTGCCACAGGTCACTGGCAAAGGGCTGCTTAACGAAGTTCATTATCTTTGCTGATGACTGTAGGTGGCAAGAGCACCACACCTTTGGTGTCCTTTCACAATGACTGGTGAACTAGAATGCATACCTTTGTAAGATCATTGAAACAATTAGAACCCCCTGTTAGCTCCCTGGATTTTCCACATTAAAGAAATTCCAACACATTATAAAACACATACAATAAAGTAGCTGGCAGCAGGATTCAACAGTTAAGGTGCTGTCCTACAATGTCCACAGGAAAATTTTTCAGTGTAAAATGGGTAAGATCCAAAGCTGGGCACTGACTACAGTAGAGGTTAAAGTGAATAAATATCATGATGATACCTCTCAGGCTCAAGATGAAGATCAGAATATCTCTTAATCTCAGTCTCAGAAACACCAAAGTGGTCAGGTACAAGTTACATACAATGCTGAAATTCTTAAATTTATTTTCTCGCTGGATTTTTCTCCTGGGCTCTTGGAGTTGGGTGAATTGAACTCTTTCTGCATGATGCCAGGATGTCAAACTGTCACTGTTTTGAGCTAGCCACTATAAACTACGCCATTCAGATTTGTTTGCACTTTGGAAATCAAAACTTTCACAGTCAGTTAAGTAAATGCTGGGCCTGTTTTACCCATTCTCTTGCTCCTGTGCATATATTGAAACATGAGAAAAGTTTTCATTTCTGGGGTGGTGCATGTTGACTTATTAACTGTCACAACTGGACTAATTCTATCCTGTAGAAAATATTGGAAGAGTATTTAAATCCTCTTCCCAATAGAAAATACTGAATTCTTCTATAATGTAGAGGACAAAAACAGAGAAGAGAAATTTAAAACACAGAGCTCAAGGCAGTGCCTGCTTTGTGCATTCTCCTGTGTTTTTCTGCAGTACAAACAGTACTTTCTATGGATTAAAGCAAAGTTTTTTTCATATCTGAGGTCTCAGACAAGTCAGTTCAGCTCTCTGGATGTATTTGACATAAAATAACCAATGTGTAGCATAGGGCACTCTGTGAATTCAGTTAACGCTCACTCTGAATATTTGAACACTTATATGAAAGATACCAAGTAACCTCTGAGCTTTTCTGTCACTATTTATAATCACTTGTTATTCATTCTGCAATTATGTCTTGATTTTATTGTGTAGTCATACTTTCTGTGGTGGGAAATAGCAGTAGGAGTTCAGCTCTACTGCAGGACATGCTGTTCACACCAGCAAAGTATACAAAATGTATATGGGAGGATCACATAAGCATCAGAATGCTGAATTAGTCATTATCATGAATACAAACGTGTATATTTTCCATGGAGTCTGAGATGTATTTAGGTTAGACTATGGGCTGTGTTATCCCTATTAGAAACCTAATAGGAATAAAATAAGCACCAGAAGTTAGATGAAAAAGAGAGGATTCCTCAAATTAAATTCATAAAAACTTGGAGGAATTGCAGTTTGTGGGTGGATTTTGGGAATGAGGCAGGAGGGAAAAGCTGTAAAGTGTAAGATGAGCTCACAACTATGCTCAGGGTTTAAAAAAACAAACCCCAAAACCTACCACCACCTGCAGAATACCCACCATAGGCCCCAAATGATCTTTCATAGTAATTATCTGTTAAAAAAAAAAATCAATAATAACCTTTTTTCTTCTTCAAAAACAAATACTGTGGCCCATATTGGTAGATAATAATTGCATGGACCTATTTCACATAAAGTTACTGTTCTGCTGTGACTGTACCAGAGCCCTGAATGGACAAAGGATTTTAGGTATCTGCCTTGGGAGCAATGCTGAAAGGCTGGAGAATCATGGCTTGGAATCTGGCCAAGTGGAGGAAGATTCTGGAATGGAAAAAAAGATGCTGGTGTAGAGAAGTCCACTTTACATTTGCTGTAATTCACCAGAAGGAGAAAAAGAAAAAAAGATATAAAACAAACCATGACATCTTGCTGTGCTTTATAAATGCAGAAGCTACTTAGAAGTTCAAATATACTGGTAACTGGAGTATTAGAAAAACACATAGAACATTAATTCAGTTACAGCAGCCCGAAAGTACTGATATAAATGTTGCAAGATGAGCTATGAGAGAGGAAAGCAACGCTCCATTACAGAGTGGGATGTAAGGGTTACAACATTCCAGCTGTTAGCATGAAGCAAACACTGCTAAATAAATGGTTCCATTGAAACACACCGAATTTTCATTTCTTAGTACTTCCTGTGTGACTGTTATGCAAGTGCAGGCTTGGCTTAAATAACCAAAGTATCAGGACTCGGAACGGAATTACTGAGCTTTAGGGGTGGATTGAAAAGTACAGTTTCTGCAAGTCTGCATAATGCTGACTCACACTGATAGCCTCACTGTTTGATCCTCATTAGCCAGACAGTAAAGCCAGGAAGCTTCATCCATGAACCATCGGATGTGGGAAGAGCTACCTGAGGCACAACAACATGCAGCTCTGCCTTAAACATTGAGGCCAACTTGAAAACTGGGAATTATGGGTTGTCTATGTTTTCAATTTTGTAGCCTCCAGTCTCCTGAAAAGATACAAATAATGCAATTTAATATTACAGAAGAGCAAAAGTGGAGGCAAATAAATGCCTAGTCTGTTTACCAGATCTCTCTGATTCCAGAAGTACTGATAGTTTTTTGGGTTGTTTCAACTTGGGCTTTTTCAAACCAGGAGGATTAAAAACCAGCAGAGTCTACTTTAGTCCTTTGTCCAACAGACTGAGAAACTCTTTTGCTCTTGCTCTGTTTTACTGACATTTCAAAATTCTAATTCCTGGATTTTTTTCCATTTTAAGCCATGCTTTCTTAAAGAAGAGTGGTAGAGGAGTATAGTCTTTTGCCAAGCCTTAAAACAGATATATAAAACACTTTTAACAGAGCTGAACTTAACATGCTCTAATAGTCACATCAAAATGCTAAAATTGATTTGGTATCCACTCTTCATTCCTATTCACTAAGAGCATCTTTCAAACATTCACATAAATCCATCAACAGCAAAACCCCCCCAGATTTATGGCATGCTAAACTTACTAAAATGAGTATACCCCTGTTAAGCATTCCCAAGGTTTTTATAGCTAAGAAACAATTGAGAAAATCCTTGTAATTTTTTTTCTAAGATTTTTTTTCCTTTTTTCCCCCATGTGAACCACAACTGAATTCTTGCAATCAAGTCTTATTCAGGACATAGAATGGTATTCAACTGCGCTCTTGATTTCTTAACTAAAAGTTTATTGAAGAGCAACTGCTCTGAGGAAATCAGCAGCCACCTTTTAGAGAAGCTTCAGGTAACCTCTTTGTCTTACAAACCAATTTTGAGGCAGGGGGAAGTGAAAACAAAAAGGAAATGATGACAAGTGCTGTAGATCCTAATTCCAAATAAAAGGTGACCATGTCCAATAATTCTGCCTAGGAAAGGGAAAAACAATATAAGATAAATATTTACTATATGGATTAGCAGTGTAATAGCAGACACAGATGGCCACATGCGGAGGAACATGGGAGTAGAATGATAAGAGGTGTGTGGGAAAAAGAAGGACAGAAAGAGGTGTGCACGTTCTCTCTGCAGCAGTGTGCAGCTGTGAGGACTGAGTGCCCTCTGTCCCTAATCCACAACAGAGGAAGGGAGAGAGGCCACTCTCCTCCTGAGAGTGGGCTGTATAAGCAAAGAGGAACACTGCTTCTCATTTCTGTACCCACATTTCTTTAAAATTTCTTAGTTGCCAGCTAGTTTGAGCTGTAGATGTACGTTTCACAGCACATCCTACCATGTACTTTTCAATTCCCCCAAATGCCTCCCACTGCAGTAAAACATTTTCTTTCTAACCAACATCCAACAACCACAATCCAAATACATAAACAATCTTACTGCACCACTGCTCGAACACTAAATAAATAATTTTGTGAATGAAAACCTCACTAATTCTTTTTAAACCAAACTGGAGGGAAAGCTTGTGCTAGGATCAAAGCCTTTGCTTCAGTGCAAGGGATAAACTAATGCTCCCATCCTCAGCAATTTATTTTTAAGACTATGAGGGGAACATTATTAAAGTACAAAATACAAATATCCACTGTGTTCCTAACTTAGCATACAAGATTTAATAAATACAGCAACTGTCAGTTGAATGGTTGCTGCTTTTTGAGAGTTTAGTTGGATAGAAGTATTCTATCAGTCACAGCTTTTATTTTCTAGATCTTCTGGAGAGGGCAAGGACAAAGCTACATCAAGAGTACTCATCATTACTCCTTATTTCAGTGAGTCCTTGAAGTTTTGATGAGCCTTTGTTATATTTAAGAAGCTGTACTCATGATGGAATGGGAGGCTGCTGTTGTGATAGCCTGATTCTGTAACAGGCTTACTGAGGAAGATTTCCCTGCAGAAACAGCAGAAACCAAACTTGCCCAAGTTAAAGTGCAACTTCATTACCTTAGCTTAATAATTTTAAAATGCTGTGAATGTGTGATTTAGCAGATGTGAGGCTTAACAAGTTTGTGAACTTGTTTGCATTTTTGAGTGTCTCTGCATCACGAGTCTGAGCCTCTGCCTGAGGTGCAGCGACAGTCATCCCAAATAACCTGACTTCATGCTGTCAGGGCAGCAGGTTTTTTGTCATCCCTGGTTTTCACATCAGTGCCAAGATCAAAAAAAAAAAAAAAAACCAGTGGGGAAAACCAATAATTTACATTTCTTTCACTTGGTTAGTTCCACAAAGTAAAGGTTTGATAAATGGTTTGAGAGAACTGATGAAGAGTTACATCATGACTCTGCAGCTGGGATTGCTCCAAGTGGCACACCTTTGTGAGACTTTATCTGCCATTGCAATGATAATTAATACTTGACAGTATATATCAGCAGAACATGGCAAGACAGCTGTACACCTGAATTTGCCTTTGACTTCTCTGCATCAGCATCTTTTGATGTCTTTGCCTTTTCATGGGGAAGATATTACTGCTGCTTTTTATTCCTCCCCATCTGATGACTCAAAGTCACAACCACATAGAGATGAAAAGGCCTAAATGAGACAAGTATGCTTTTCCTTGCATCCCCCTCTCCACGCTGCAAATGAATTACAAAGTTTATTTATTAGGTATTTGGTGATTTTTGTAGTCCTTTTGCATCTCTTCTGCAATTTCTGTAGATTTCACAGAATAGGATGTCATTTGCTCCTTCCCTACACAGCATAAGGAAGTGACCTTGAAAAGCTTCTCCTATAAACCTCTTGTCATCTGTTGTTTTCTTTGTTGTTCTTAAAGCATCTATTCTTGAGATTACACTGAAGAATCTGCTCCTATGCAGTCTCCTACCCTGGCTTATCTGCATCAGCTTCTTCAAGGGACTCATTCCTGTCCTCATCCATATACCGGCTGCATGTTTTATACGTGTCTTTACAAATAAGACTTCTGCACACTTCTTTATCCAGTAAGAACCCCTCTACAGAAACTTTAGCTGTATTCTAACATAGGTGATTGAATGAGGTTAGTTCTAGAAAACACTTTCTAACTTTCCACTCCACACCACCTGAATGTGATGCAATTTTTAGGAATAAATTTTCACTTTTCTGCACCAGTAAGGATCAATCCTACTTGTGTGCTGCAAGTGTCATGCTGCTTTTTTACTTCATTAATACGCAAAAATCATTGCAAAATATTGTTAATATTTATCATGCATACAAAGACTAAGAGAAAAAAAATTAAGCAGTAATAAGTAATAAGTGAACACAGTCATAAATGCTCCTCCAACTTCTTACTGAATTAATGAATTTTACTAAGAGTAAACTATTACCAGCGTATTGCACTCCTTGAAAGAGAAAGAATACATTTATTTCGGAAAAAATAAAAAACAAATGCATATTATGTGGAAAGTTCCATCAAGTAATAAAATGGCTGCAAATTACTTTGTTCCTCCAGTAAATTTCTGACTGTGTTCTCCAAAACTGCAAACATCAGAGAAATCAAAACAAGCAAATCAGCCATCCAGAAAACCTAACTCAGAACCCAGTACAACCCCACATATTTATTTTGTTTGCCTCTGTACCACAGTATTTTTTTTGTTTTACTTAACATGCAACAGACAGAAAAACAACAACAATAAGGCTGAGAATTTAAATAATGCTTTAGCTCTCAGTTAATTACAGAGGAGTTTGTAATTTGCTCTTCAAGTGCAATAAGGTAGAGCTTCGTTAGTAACTATTTGCACCTACATTTAATGGTAACTGCAGAACAAGATGCATAAGCAAGTCTTATGTTACAAACTGAGGTGGATACACAACAAAAATTGGCAACAAAGATTCTGAACCAAAGGATGCATAGTAGTATTTCAGTAGTTTCATACATAACATGGACAAATTACTTGAGCTACAGAGGAGGAAGAAAAGGAGCATGGTCAGAGGCTGACCAAAGAGTCTATTTAGTCCAATGTCCTCATTTTATCAAGTTTTGATCTTAAGGGAAAATCCAGCAAGAACAGTGGCCAGTAGAGAACTGTTAAGAATAGGAACAGAGACCAGAATAATACCTTTCCTGTGTGCCCTCCCAGACCTGGCCCTCCACTCTTGGGGTGCACAAAATGTATACACCAAGCAGTCTCCCAAAATAAGTGTTTATTTCTCAAAATTTCCTATATGTTTTCTAAATAATGGCCTGAATGCTGTAACTTACCGAAGGCTCAAGTGACTGCTTTGGACTACAACAGCTTTTCTCCCACATACCAAAAATACCAGCAGAAATCCAGCCAGGGATGCAGCTCCCCAAGTGCAGAGCCCTTCTTTCCGCTCAGGAGGTGCCAGCCCCTTGCCCAAGCAGCGTTTTGCAGGCAAGTATTGAAAAGCCCAAGCCATGCTCTTGGAAATGGGAGAGAGAACCACCTTGTAGAGCCAGTCCTTGCTTACCTCATTAAAAGAGATGTAATGAGGGCAGCTGATTGTTAACAAGTGCTTGAAAGCACTGCAGTACATTTACCTGAAGCCTCCCTATTACCAGCCTCTACTGGGCAGATAGTAATGCAGCTGAGTGCTACTCCAGACACAAAAGCACAAAATGTATAATGGATGTTCTGGAGGCTGAAAGTAATAAAAAATCTGTGGGTTCTGGGGCTCATCTAAGGAGCTGTGTAAACTCATGCTCTTTTGTGATGGAGATTTATCACAGACTCACAGTCATTTTAAAGCAAAGAAGAAGATTTGTTCCTCTCTAACCTGACCTTTCTAAGGTAGCTATGAGGTGTCAAAGTGTGCCTTCTAAACACCAGTGCTGGAAGAGGCCAGGGGTTCTTTCTGATAATGTGTATATTAAGCCAAGGCTTTTACCATCTCCAGCGAGGACGCACAGATTTCTTAGAACTTTTTTTTAACTTGCTCCCACCTAAGTATGCCAAGCCAGTAGAGATAATCTGGTTGCTGTTTACAAAATTATTCCAGAGACACTTCTTCCTGCAGGATAAGAAAATCCTATTTATTCTGAGGGTGGGTTGTTTTTACTTGTTTGTTTGTTTATTTTAATGCAGTATTTACAGAAGGAAACATCAGGAATCCTCCCAGCAACAGGTACACAAGGATTCATTCAGCACTGCTACTATGAATTTGCCAGACCAGAAGGCCAAACAGAATTGCATGTAACACTCAAACAGCAATTCATACCATCATTCTACATTAAACATTTGGAAATAATATTTTTTCACCTTTGAAGATTGTGCCCTCAATTAATATAGTTTAATGAGGTGAATAAATATTTGAAATAAAACCAAAATACAAACAGATAAAACTATTTTTATTAAAATATCCTGTCCCTGTCAGTGATGCCAGCTGAATTATGTTTATAAAGTTGTTCTAGAACTATTGTGTCCTCCTTTGCCCATCTCTTCAGCATATACAAGGATCAGAATTCAGTTATGAAGCAGTAGTATAGCAAAGTCAGAAAAAAAGTAAAAATATTATTAGTGATGGCATTAGATCCCAAGCCTTAAAAAAAAATGTTATATCTGTAGTGTTACTAGATGTATATCCTTATTTCTGATTTTCCAAAATTTCAGCCTTTGAGAAAAAAGATAGTGAAGATTTTTCCTGGACTTAGTATTACATAAACCTCCCATTCCATGTGTCAACACAGTTTGGTTCAGATAGAGTATGCTGGGGCAGAATAGCAAAATTTTAGCATCCAGAGCATGTTTCTGACTGAGTGGAAACAAGTATATAAAAAGCTTTTGTCTTTTCATGTGCATATGAGCTCTACCACTGAAATATCCACAGTATCTATAGCTTCGTGCAAAAATTACTTTTTTTAAAAACTCTGCTTTTCTACCCATAATCAAGTAAAGGTTTGTTTTCTGCTCAGCTGAACAGGTGGCTTGACAGAAGTATTGCAAAAACTGGTTTGTATTTCTGCTTATAAACCTTGAAAGCTGGAAAAGCATTAATTCTCCCTGAGTTTTCAGTAATCAAGCAGCACTGTGCAAACTACACACAATGTATAACATGCACACTACATAAGCATAATAAAAAAGCACAATATACGTGTTCAGATGGCCAAAACTATTTAGCTTCCATCCCTCACAATTACTTCTCTTGACCAAATTCTGGCCATGCTATACATGAACAGAAGGGGGTCTGACAGTCCTGCAGGTTCTGTGTGGCTCTGACTTACCATAAAGGAGACTCCAATTCCAGTTCCAGCACAGGGCTTGGGAATAATCAACCAGGTATGAGTTTTCTCATGCCAGACCAAGAGCTGCTTTTTTCCAATGTGTATCGAGTAATAGGCTGAGCATAATGTCTCATTTCATTACTTGGCTTTTTTTTTTTTGCCTTTTTTTAAAATTTTCCTCAGAGCATGTAAAAGCTTCCAAATAATGCCTGCCTCTGCCAGACCAATTCTAGGCTCCATTCTCCACAAATAATCCTAAAATTATGAAAAGCTGTTCCAGCCCAGGGGCACAGAAAATTACAGAATGTGTAAAGATACCTGCATGTAACTTCCTGAAAAAAGGTTTGTGATGGTTAAACTGGTATGAAATTTTAAACACAAAATTTTCTTCAGAAATATCTTCACCTAATGTAAATGATATTATATATTTCTCTACAAACTAGGAGAAAAAAACCCACACAAACAAAAAACTAAATGGGATGGTGATTTTCTCTTCAACCAAATGCAGGCTGTCTTTTCTTTCCCTCTGACTTAAAAAAGAAGGGCTTTTCTCCAAACCATTCTCACCCATAAAGGTCATCATCCCCTATTTCTCTTTTCCTCCAAGTAAGACTATAAAATGCAGGGCATGTAAATGACAAAATATGACAGAATAACCTCAGAAGTGATGCAGTTCAGGCAAGGATGCAGGACAGGAAGCATTCAGCCCAAGTGACCTACTTCCAGAGCCTTTTTGCTCTGCGATGACACAGCTATACTGTACAACAGCCAGCCCAGAGACTCCCCACCAGTAAGAAATGGCATCTCATTGTGGCAAGTCAGGAGAAAATGAATGATTGGCTCTACACTATCTTCTGTTTACTTTCAGAAAAGTAAAAATTAAATTCTTAAGGATCTGTTTACTAATATACACATTTATTAACATTGTTAGTTTAAATTCTTTAAGCACCATCACTGTGAGCTCCCAGAACTTAACTTTAAATCCACAAGAAAGAGAAAAGGACACACCTCAGTGCTCTGAAAGCAAATAAACAGACTACTTCTCTAACTGTCTAAAATGATGATCTGATTTCTTTATTTAAAAACTAATATTTACCATAACAAAAACAAACAACACAAAACCCTACCCTTTTCTGGTTTTGGCAGGAGCCTTCTTTGAGGTCACAGAAAACTGGAATTAGGACTTCCTTACTCCTGCTCTAACATGTTCCTTTATTTAAATTATTAGATCACTTTCAATGATTGGAAGTGGCAGAAAAAAATTTAAAACTAGTTCCTTTTTCAAAATTATTTTTTAGTTAGAACTGGTTTCCCCCCTTGTTAGCCAAAATTTTAGTTAATATTAAGTAAAATTTTAGTTTGCATTTCATAACACTCAGCACTTGCCACAAAGGTAGTATATAGAAGTTCTAGCATTTCAAATTAAAAGACCACTTAAGTCACCTCAGGATTTTATACATTGTACATAAATATAAAAGGTTCTTTCCTCCTTCAGGTAGACACTTAAAGGAAATGTGTTATGCAGAAGTAAGGACAGATCTTCAAATGGCAAATGTTCTTGTCTAAAATGGCTTAAAAAGTCCATGAGTTAAAATTATAATAATAATAGAAAGTGCACTCTTCTCCTTTTCTGTTCCTCTTAAAATTAAGGATATTATTACAAAACAGGTGCAAGATAGAATGATTAATTAATCAGGTAATTCTAATTCCAAGTCCAGGAAAATGAGAAGCAGCATTGAAAACTAATGTGTTAAATAACTTGCTTTCACTGTTTAAAATGTTCAAGAGACATTTTATGAGAAAAGAAAATTAAGAAACTAAGAGAGCAAGACAGCGAAGTTAAACCAAGAACTCATCTGTTTTCACTGAACAAGTTTATTCTAGTCATTTCAAATCTTACTGTAAGCTTAGCTAAATAATTAATGAACTTTCAGACTGGCAAGGGAATAAGAAGGCCATTTCCCCCCAATTTTTAACATCTATCTGAGTCTTCTGAAACACAATAGCTAAATTTTAACTGACCAGTGAGAGCAGGGTAGAGCCTTTGCATATAGTGTGATATTAAAACAAAGTAAGCATATTCATTGTCATGTATTTCAGTGTGTAGAAAGTATATGCAAAAAAGTATTTCCTGTAAATTAGAATGGTTAGAGAGATACTTGCAGTTAACACAAGAAGAAATATGCCAAAGACAAGTGTGTCCACTACTGCAAGGAAAGTATGTCATTGGTCTGACTTAGAATTACATTCAGTGTTAGTGTGCCAGAAGTGAAACACAGGGGGGGAAAAGGGTGGTGGTAGGAGAAGAGATTCTGCCAAGTATCACATCTTAAACATCCTTGCAAGCTGGGGTAAAACCTAATAGTACATTTTAATTTTTATCTAAAAAAAGAAGGGAAACTTTTAAAAACAGCTAAATGAGGTTTGTATTTATGTTACACTGCAAAGCAAACAATGGGACTAGACAGGTGGGTAACAACATTTTATTTTTTGCATTTGGATAGCTTTAAGTTGTATTTTATGTTCTGGCCCAGAGACTGGCTCTATATAAAACTGACTACTACAGGAACCTTGCTAGATTTATAGAACCATCTGCTGGTAGAAATCAGTGGCTATTTTATGCCTAACTAAACTTAAAATAATCTTTTGTTCCATAATAGGCATACATTGCACAGAGCAGCCTGCATAACATCTAAAATGTGGGCTGATTGTCACCTTGGTGTTGGTAGGAAAACAGTTGCCTTATCCAATATTCCACAGTGTGTGAACAACATGTATTTTAGCATGATTTCTATTCACAGTTTAAGTGAATCATTTCCCTTTTAATTCCCCACCCCCATCTATTCACTTATACACAGATGAGCAAAGCACTTTGATGAAAGTAGGTTCCAGAATAGACTAAAACTCCAGAATTTGCAAGTTTATTTTTGCAGATAGAAATGATATAAAACAAGGAGCCAAAAACAAAGCCTTTATAACAGAGTACGTATCTGCTTATTTTAATAATTCTTTGATCATCACTCCTCCCCCATATCAAAACAACCCCAAAGAACCAGACAGGGATAATATTAATGCAATTAGCCCAATCTTCATAAGAGTATGTCCCTCAGAACCTCACACTGAGGAAAAATATTCTGTGCTAATGTACATCCTATGCAATTCTACTTAAAGCATTGCTCAATACTAATTAACATTAACATCATTGATAATGATTTTATCCTGTAGCATCCAAAATGTATGACTTTTTTGCCAGCACATGTATTTAGATATGATCCTGAGATAGCTGCATCCTCAACTAAGAATGCTATAGGATGAAAAACTGTCTGAACAAAATCTGCCTACTTTGAGCATGTTTTCTGAAAAAATACAGTCACCCTTGTCCTCCTGAGTCTGAGACACTCCTTCTCAGAGAATACCATTTTTACATGCATATCCTTAAAATCAGGAGCTTGTCAGCAGTGGTATCTCAGAATATAAAAAATGGTCTTCAATCAATAAAAACAGAAACACAATTAGAACTGAAGGAAAGAGGCTGTTGTTCATTAAACACATTCCAAACAAGTGCCTGTAAGTTCAGTCAGGTTTGAGGCCTAAACATTTTTTTCTAGAACAGATCTGTGTCACAAAGAATGGTGTATCTTCAGAAGGTTAACCTAATAAGAAAATTTAGGTTGCACCTTATGTACTTCCCTGACAGACTAACATTAAATCTTTTTCACTTACAAAGTGCAATGACCTATTTCTTCTATTTGGGAGAAAGGTGTCAGTGTTGGCATTACTGGATATTGTTTTGTCTGCATGTACTGCTACATGTGTTATGATGTGTATTTTTCACAATAACTTAAATATTTCTTGTTTCAATTAAATAAGCCTTACTGCACAGAGACGGATTTCAGATTTTTATTCAAAAAATGCAAGAAAATAAAAGATCCAACATAAGGAGCTTTTCAGAGTACATCAGTTATTGTATAGCAAGTCCCCATAGCCTCAAAAACTATGTCATATAAAGGTCTTATTTATAAATGAGTATTGGGAAGAGGGAAATAAGGTTTGTAATGACACAAAAAATTATTGATACTCTGCTAAAGCAACTAATTCTTACCATTTTTAGGTTCTGTTAAGTCTTGGGATTGCAGTTTCTCTCAAGTAGCACAAGGAGAACAATCTGAAAACAATTTTAAAAAAATTAAAAATGAAAAAAAAAGTAATTCAAACAGCTGCAATAGTTAAGAGGGTTTTTTTTCGCCAGCATAACAGTGGGTGAACCAAGTATAAGCTTCAGTGGTTAAGATTAAAGTCATGCAAATTATTCTAACCACACATATGCTTATATATCATGCATCTCTGCACTTCAGTGGTCTGTAGGCTTAAATATAGGACAAAGGAATCCCTGGTACCTGGACTTGCAGAACCCTATGCTATTCTTAGCACTGGGTATATTTCTGAAGAGTCCTATACGTAACGTTTAACACAGGTAAAAATCAGTCAAGAGGACAAAAACCTGTCAGTCTATGTTTACTGTAATTTGTGGTCCATTGTTCCCAGGCATACTACTAAGTGTGGGTTTTTGCAATCAAGGAACAAGTATAACACAATGTAACAGCCCAGAGAGTAGGTATTTTTGGAAATGGCACTGCATTACATAACCTCCAGTTTTCTCCCTCTCTCTATTCCACACACACCCCCTATTTTAAACAGGGAGAGAAAAAAAAGAAGAGTAGGTCCTACCTCATTTACCTTAAATTATCACGGTCTTAATGGACTGAATTTGTAGCATATCTCCTTTATCAGCTTTCTTTATAGAAACAAAAATTACAAGTTCTCTTCTACTGATTACATATTTCTTACCTACAGCATGTATGTATGAAATATAATTAGGTATGAGTCATATGTTTACACAAACACACATACATATTGGATTTAAAACTGCAAATTCACATATCCATTAATATACACAGAAATGTTTGAAAAAAGTAGCATGTCACTACATGTTCAGCAAAACATGGTTTGTTTCGGCTTTGTTGTTTTGTTGCCTTTTTTTTTTTTTCTCAACAGAACCACCCAAAATTTAACTGCTGCACATGCAAAAATGCAGAAGGCTGTTGCAAGAATGACTGCTTTCTAAAAATAAACCCCAGCAGCCTGAGAGGAATCCAGTGTCAGGGCGGAGAAGAGGGAGATTCGTTTTACAAGGGAGAAGAAAGGAGATGATAAACCTGTCCTAGAGCCTTGCACGCATTCTAACAAAGCCAAGTGCATTAGGTTCAAAAATGCATTTTGGTGTTTGCGTAGTGCAAAACCCAGAAAAAGGAAAACATTTTAGAAAATCACTTCTCATCTCCCCTTGCATGTGTGCAGAAAAATCCTCTGCCTAGAAATCCAGCCTTAAAGCACAAAGACAAAGAGTTAGACACATACACTGCACGTTTTCTCATTTTCCTTTAAAAAGCCTGTTTGGAAATGTGCACCGAGAGGGGAAAGCCAAGCTGCAGCAAAGTCCGGCTAAGGACAGAAAGAAATCAAAAAGAAATGAAAAGAAACAGAGAATCACAGAGAGAGGAAAGCAGAAAGGGGGGAAAGGGAGGGAGAGAGAGAGAAAGGGGATTAATTAAAAAAAATTAAATTCTGTGGATTGGAATTGTATATACTTACAGACAAAAGCCCCCGCTCCCTGCTCACTTTCTGTCCTTTCTACATGATCTGAAACACAAATGTGGATTACAAAAGGGCAGCATGCTACAGAAGGGAATTTATAGTTGGGGGAGTGGAGAGAGAGGGTAGGGGGTGTGGGTAAGAATGACTGCACCTCTTCCAAAGTGCAGCCTCGGAGAAAAAAAAAGAAAAAAGGGGTGGGGGTGGCTGGGGGAAAGTCTCTCCCTCTCCCCCCCCCCCCCCGCCCGTTCCTTCTCTCGGGCTGGGTTTTGCTTGCCAGCGCTGGTTATATTGAACAATGAGCTAATTCTGATGGTAGGTGGCCAGCTGCCAGCTCCAGCCCCCCTTTACACTCACACACACACACACGCACACGCACACGCATACAGGCACACGCACTCCCCCTGCCCGCCCGCCTCCCCCCGCACGATGCTGCAGCGCCAGACTGCTTAGTCTGCAATAATCCGCAGCCCCGCGTTCCCCCCGCTGTCTGGGAGCCCCAGGGCAGCGCCCGCCCCGCCGCCGGCCGAGCCCGCCGGGGCAGCGCGGCTGCGGGGAGCGGGGCGATGCTGCGGGGAGCGGGGCGATGCTGCGGGGGAGCGGGGCGCGCTGGCTCCGGGCCGCGGGGATCCCGCACCCTGGGCGGCGGCCAGCCTGGCCGGGCGGGGAGCGCGGCCAGCGCGCTGCGCAGCGCGGAGGGGGGGGGGGGGCAGGCGGAGCGCAGCCACGAACTGTAATAATAACCCTGCAAAGGGCATCTGAGGAGAAGGGAGGGAGGCGGAGGCAGCCGCCCGCCCGCCGCTTCGCCTCGGCCGTGCCCGTCTGGGAGGGGAGAAGGCGGTGGGCGGGGAGGCTGCGCAGCGCCGGGAGCGGGCGGGCCGCGCGGGCCGGGGCGGCTGAGGGAGGGCAGGGGAGGGGAGCGCGGCATGGCGGGGCTGTCACCGGCGCTGCCACCGGGGCTGTCACCGAGGCTGTCACCGAAGGGTCGCCCCGGGCTTGCAGCAGCGGGGTCCCGCCTTGAGCGAGCGCAGCGCTGCCAGGGACAGGCAGCGGGGACGGGCAGCAGGGACAGACGAGCGACGCAAAGACTCTGCCAAGGCTCCCGCTGTGCGGGCACCGGGGAAGGGACAGCGGATCCATGGAGGGACGCAGGGCGGTGCGGTGCTCCACGGGGCCTCTCCCTCAAACGGCGTATACAGCCAAAAAATGGGAGAAACGCGTGTTACCTGTTACCCTGCAGCGTGTGAGGATATCTTCCTCAGAGTTAATGCCCATGGCAAGAGAGACTAAAATGGTATGAAATCATTAATGATGCAGGTTAATAGAAGATAATGCCTTCTCTGTCAGGCCTAGGTCATAAGCGACTAACCTTGTTTTTCAAACCCACCGGTATTTAACTCCCCATAAAACTGCATTATTCTGTGGTCCACATAGGATTTCCATTTGTTGAGTGCAAGCAGTTGGCTAGCATGTCTCTGCCCCTTCCTGAACAACTACTACATCTCTGTGAGTGCTTTGCAGGCCTGCCAGCTTCAGGAAAATTCAGCAGCTGGAAGGGAGAAATATGGGACATAAACAGCCCCTGATATTTAAACCCCTGGTAAGCTGTGGTAATAATTCTAAGTTTAGTGCATTAGGATCAGATCATTTGCCTTAAAAATACAGTTACTACTGCTCGTGTCTGTTCAGCTGCCTACCTCCTCCACAGATTTCACCCATCAGCTGTTAAGACTGAAACACATCAGAGCTTGAATGTTTAAACTTTATCTGGAGAGAATGATTTAATTGTTGGCGGGGGAGGGGTTCTGAATAACAAATATGGGTCCAGTGCAGGTAGCAGGCCCTCATGGCACATGCCCACGTGTGAGCAAGGGGTTCCCTGTGCCTTTGGTGCATCTTCTAACCTGTAGACTATATGTCCTAGCTAGTGAAATGTCAGGGATTCACCACTTGTAGAGATTTGGCACTGTGGAATGAAGCTAGGCACCAAAGACCTGACTGTGGAAGGTGGGAAGCTTGTGCTGATGAAGCCCCCAAGAGGCTGAAGTGGACAATGCTGTTCTACAACACGGAGGAGGGGATGAACAGATTCTGTCAGGGATCCATGGTAGAATAATGGTTGCACTAAGTCATAGTTGCAACTGAAGGTTTTTATTCTCAGAAGAATAAACATCCTATATTATGACTCTCATAGCAGAAAATTTGTTGCAATCAATAAGTCATGTAATACAAAATTTCTAATACAGCTTAATTTAAATTTTTTCATCGCCTAGGTTCTAATTTAACTTGTAATTTCTATTCACCCCTGCAGGTAGTTTCCTGTAAAGCTGTGGAGAAGAGAGATCTAAACTCCCAGCTAGAGCTGTTGTGTCTTTCTCCATTCCCTGCTACCTCAAAACCATATGTGCCCAGTTTCCACAGTCTGTCTATAGTCCATTCTCTGCAACCCATTTGAGAATCTATTCACATCATAAAATTCCTTCTGGAACCACCAAGAATGGCTGTGGATAGGTGTAAACATTCTGAGCCCTTTTGGCTTTAATCTCCTTTCCAATGACCTGATTTTGTAGCATGGGTAAGCAACCTGCTTTGCTGTGCTCTGTGTATGTGACTGCCTGTGAAAAGTTATACCTGTCTGCTGCCTGTGACAAGCTATGTTGATAGGATCTGCTCCAAGTCTGCACTCTCTAGTTTGGCTTTAGTGTCTGCAGTTTCCTTTTTCTTAGCCAGCTTCCCTCAGCGGCTCTGATGGAAACTGGAAGCAAAGGTTTAGCTGTTAAGAGGAGTCAGAGGGCAAGAGCCTGCGTGGGAGAACAGAAGGGGGCAGTTTGGCCTCATTGTGAGGCAGGAAGAGTTTTGGAAATGCCATTACACTTCCAAATTTAGGAACACAGAAGCCTAACATGGACTCCAATGAGGTAGAAACCGAGAGACGTTAAGAACCAATTCAAGCAAACTGCTAATATTGAACTAAAATGTCTTTGAAAAAAAAAGAAAAAACACTTTACTGAAATTATTAGTCAAGAAGTAAGTTTTTTATATTAGGTCTTTGTCAAAGTGGCAAGAGCGTTAGGATGCTGAGAAACACCCAATAGGTGAGCAGCCTATTAGGGGAAAGCATTGCCCTTTCTAAAATGCTCTGTTGCAATGTAGTGGAAATCTTTTTGCACCTGCAGTTCTGGCCTTCAGCCTGGCTGGGAATCCAATACCAACATTCCAATGCTCTTTTAGTCTTTAATCACTCCTCTAAAACTTCATTATTGCAAATGTGACACTCAGGTAGATTGTCCTGCTGTCCTCAGGAAAATAGGTTTAACCTCAAGCCTGATTGTTACACCCTGTGGTTACCAAAACCAGTCTGACTTTGTTCTGCAGTCAATTATAGATATGGAGAAAAAGTTTGCTCCTATTACTGTCTCTCATCTTTGACAATTCCCTTTGATTCCTTTTCTCTTTATGTCTATCTTTGTTCTGATTTATAAAAATTGATAGAGTCCTGACCTACAAAGCATTACTGTTATACAAATAACCTAAAATGGGCCTGCAAAGTGGACAGAGCAGAACAGGCCGTTGTGGCTGAGGAAAAGGTAAAAGCAGCAGAACAAAAATTTACTGTTATAAAGCAGCTGAGAAACTCCATGGCTTGCAATGAATAGACCTAAAAAAGTCACCAGAAAATCACTCTGAAGTTGTCCTTTCCAATTCAGACAGGAACCAGAGAAACTGTGGGCTGCAATTCCATCTTCTCACCTCTGTCCTTCAGCCATCCAATTCCAACACTGGGCACACCACACAACACTGGCAAGACTGTGGTCTGGAAATGCATCAGACTCAAGCCTGCTAGAGGTGGTTGAGAGCTGCCTGGTCCTGTGATGAATTCGTTTGGAATTGCCTGGAGCACCTGAAGAAGGAAGGGGGTTAGAAGGTGCACTGTTGCAGTGTGATGCAATTTCCTGTTTTGGCTATCCCAGTCCTTTCCCAGCTGTGGCAATACCTTCTCCCTTCCCCTCCCCTTGCCTCCTGTCCATCAATCTCGGTAGGCCAGCAAGGGCATCGTCTGATAGGTGAAGTTCAAAAGATGCCCCTCAGCCCTGGGGGACGTTGGGCTATCCAGGTGCCACTTGTCTCCTGAGACTTCCCCCCCCTCCCACCTGGTTGGTGGCATACCTACCCCTTCCCTCCCCCCGAGCTTAAAAGGACACTGAGACCATGCGGTCGGGATTCTGTGGGAGCTGTTACCAAGATTCAGAGATCAGTGACCCTGGAATAAAACTCTGGATTAAACCCTCCGGCAGAATCCGTCTCCTTTTCATCTTCACCTCGCCTAAAGCTTCTCCGTCAGAGGTAATAACTGAATTCCTGCTTGTCTGGACTTGTTCCAAGAGCCAGGTGCAACATCCAGCCAGCCAAAGGTGTCTCTGAGGTCAAACACCACAGCTGCCGCTCTGGTCAAGCAGCCAGGCCCAGAAGAGCCCAGGCACGTTCCACCCGGTAATATTGGGATCATATTCCAATAGTGCACAAGATTCTGGGTACAGGTGACATCTTGGCAACTGGAGCCAGATCATGCACACAACTCATTGCAAACACATCCAAACCCCAAAATTCAGTTATGTTTGCTTGTGGCTTTTGTGAATATGCAGTTTCCATTAATGGCATCTGCATCACTCCATTACTTACACGGATAAGTCCTAAAAGCATCACAAAGAAACTCACCATGTGGGTGAAAAAATAAAACAGTTTTCCTTTCCTTCAGATTCTTCAGTCACTTGTGCTATTCCGATTCTTAAGTTCAATTCTCAACATATAAATCTGAGGAAGAAAGTGCATAAAAAAAATTTGGAAAGATTTAAAAAACCGTAAAGGGGGCAATGGATTATAAGTGGGTTATTACCTGGTATGAGAAATGATGTGTGATGTTTTTTGTGGCAACAAGTTGGAAGTTAGAGTGGAAGACTGTCTGTTAGCTGATGCTTTAAGAAGACACAACTGTGGGTTGTATTTTCAGCTTAGCTTTCTGGAAGCTGGATTCAGTGGGCTAGTTTTTCATGCATAACATCCAAATTTATGAGAGTTTTGTTTTCATTTATTTTTATTAATAAACAAAATGTATGCATAAATAAGAGAAGAAACCAAGTTTTCTGGAAAATTTCCAAATAAGGACAGCTTGGAATGGAAGGACCACACATCAACTGCCATACAAACAGGTTCACATTTAACAGCCTGAAGTTCTTCACATTTCCAGAGTGAATTCTTGGTTTAACCTGTTGTGGTTCCTCTGCAATGATGGCTGACACTGGGCACTTGACAGCAAGGTATGATCTGAAATATGCAGAACACTTAGATTATTTAGCAAAGGAAAGGAAATCGTGGCAAGGCCTGGACAATTGGATTCATTTCCTTTAGTGCATTGAAGCTACCTACATGTATAGAGTTAAGTATCCTGCAAAGGTTAAGCATATACAAATTGACGTGAAATTCTATATCTACTGAAATTCAAGGGAACTTTGTTATGGACTGAAATGAAGTGAGATTTTTCTCTTAGATCAGACAGAAAAATAATTTAAGAATACTATAGGAGAAAAAGCTGTATGATTTAGGGTCTTTAGAGGGAAAAAAACTGAGCAAATTTCTGTCCTGAGACACAGTGAAGTGAGTAGAGCTCCGCAAGTAACAGTAAATGGCTCAAAGAGCTGCTGTTGAAGGGAAGCAAAAGACGCTGGTGCTGGCTGTCTTTATTTTGTCCCAGTCCATACTAGTTCATGATTCCCACCTTTGCAGTTGTGCACTTGGAAAAAGCAGCCATAGTACCACTAAGTGCCTAAGAGTTCAGGTGAAGAAGTCCTTCTTTGGACTTGAAAAAGAAGCAGCAGGAAAGAGTGGCTATATTGTGTTCCTTGCTGGATACTGTTACCCTGCATGTGCTCTTCACGGATCTTAATTCAATTGTGGTCCCTCGATCACTGGCTCTTAAAAATTTTGCCAGTTTTTACTACATGGAGAAAAATGCTTTATCTCATTTTATATAGCCTCCCTGACAAATCAATTGATTATCTCCCAATTCTTATGTTGGAGTAAAACAGAACAATGATTCTCCAATCAGGGTTCCCCTGGGTTTTACAGGAAGTTAAGGTTTCTTTTGTAGAGCCAGAGCCAGAAAGCAGGAATGGGTCTGAAATTATCTGAATTAGTGAATCATTTAACTAAACCCAGAACCTGTTGGTCTCTCTAACTTAGCCTTTCAGAGCATGTGTATGTTACTTCCAGGACATGGATGTAGTTGGTATCAGTTCCAATAATACAAATATTTGTACCAAAATACTAAGCACTGGTAGATAAAAAAGTCCTATAGATAAAAAGTAGTCGGTAAAAAGTGTTTTACATTTTGAAGAAATCTTGCATATTAACAAACAATTGCATAACTAAATGTTTAGGATTTGGCTTGACCTTGACCTTGTATTTTTCTATAAACTAAATAAGTCTTTCACGTTGTGCTGCCTGATTGCCGGAATATTTAGAGCAGTATCTGCTTGTAGGGAACAGGAAATCTCCTGAAGTCCTGAGTTCCCTGAAAACCCCAAGGGTGGTCACTCTCAAGAACAGGGCTTGCTTTGTTGCATGGCATTGCCACTCTCATGCCTGAGTGTTACAGAGACACCATTAACTGAGTTTGCTGGAGCATGGAGCAATGCCTAATTTTCTTGTAAGGAAGTGATGGTAAATTACTTAAAGAAGACAGATTCAGAAACTGGGGGGGGGGGGAAGGTACAGAATGGGCTAGACTCCTTGCAAACTCAGGTACTTTGGTCTGGAAAACAGTGGGAAAACATTTCACTCTGACTGAGAGTGACTAGTTCTGCCAACTGGGATAAAGAATTGGCAGGTGCTCCCTGGAGAGAGAGAGATGGAGAACAGAGAGAGGAGAAAGCCTTAGGCGTTATCAAACTTCAGAAGGAAAGTTAAAATACAGATCAAAGGATTTGTTGTTGATAGCTACCAACCAAAATTACACCCAAAGCAGGTGTGTAATTTTTTTTTTGTTCAAACCAACATGAGACCTCTCCTAATTACACTGGCAGATTTTGTGAATGTCATTCTGATTTATAGATGAGAGTGTCTGTGTGTACAAGAGCGCACACACACACACATACACACATATATATGTATTTTTATATATACGTGCAATGCTGCCATGCTTGGGATGTTTAGGAGACATAAGTGTGAGGGCAACTCTTAAACCTTCACTTCTGAAGTAGCATTTACTCACACTAGTGGCTGCACAAATGTGTTAATTGCTGTTCCAAGCAATAGTTCAAGAGACCAGCCTTTCAATTCAAGTCGATTAACTAAATGCAGTATGCTTAATTTAAATTCATGAGAATTTGTTTAATTAAAGATGCACACTACAGTTTTCCTATTATGGGCCATGCATTTGATTATTCTCTGCAATCCAGTGAAAACCTGCTACATTACCTTAGTCAACACTTCATGAATTTAAGTCAAACTTAAGTTTGGCCATAAAGCAGAGTTTAAGGTTAATTTCGCTGAGAGGCAAGAACAGAGGATGAATTGTTGCTAGTTCACCACTTCTGGAAAAGCAGGAATAGAAGATAGCAGTTTGATTTAAATCAGTTCTGTCAGCTTATTTTCAAATGTCTGGATTTTGATGATTTTTTTTTTCACCACAATGTTAAGTAAATAAATTCAGTCAAGGAAAATTCATTCTAGATTGGGTACAAAGCCACTCAGGTTCACACTGCCAATGATGCTGAAAGTGTTGATGATCTGGGTACACTATATTACAACAATAGTGATTGTATTAGAAAACAAATATCCCTTAAATTTCTGCATTCAGACCTGGACCCAGCAGGGTTCTTGAAAGTAATCATAAAAGGGAGAGAGTTTGGGTCAGACAGGAACATAAATACTTGTGTTTGGGGAACATAAAGAGGAGAAAAGAATCAGTTAATCTACCCAACTATATCTAGGGAAAAAGTTAAATTATCACAGCTCAGGGACCTCTTAATGCTGTATAATATGTTATAGCATTTCCTTTAGAGTGTTTCAGGACAAGTCCTACAAAAATGGGAAGTTGTGGAAGTGATGGATATGGAATTAATTGCAAATTTTTTGCTAGCTTCCTAGGCTTAAAACCAAAAAAAAACCCACCAAACTTTCCCTTTAACCAAAATGGCTTATGAATTCCTCACTATGGAAAGACATGATCAGAATCTTCTGGCCTCAAAATTCTCCTTTTTTCAATTTTTTTCAAAGCATTGCACTATGGTGTCTCTCACAAATTGTATCATGATTTACTTTTCCTCTTTCTGCCTGCAGGGTATATCTGAAAAAGGTCATGACTGCTCACCAACACATCTCCCATTCATTTGGAAGAGACTAAGCCTCAGTCCTTTATCCTTCATCCAATAAATCTCTCTTTTTCCTGGTATTTATCATAACAGTGGCCAAAGAACAGGCAGTAAAAGATTAAGGTTAGAAGAAAGTTAAAAGATCGCTTTTAAATGGTGAACAGAGCTTCTTTCTTATAGACATGTGTGTCTGTGCATGTGTCTGTGTGTCTGTGTGCATGTTCACAGAACACTTTGTATTTTGCCACTTATGCTGAAGCCTGCAATCCAGCAATTCCAGCATAAAAAAGTAATTGTGCATTTAAAAAAAAACCAAATTAAAAAGAGATCCAAATTACAGACTCCTTCCTAGATTTAGCCGATTAGTTACACTGTATTTTATACTGATTAATGAAAATCCAGTTCTTGGCTGGAGAGGTAGTTACCCCACTTCATACCTGCCAGATATTCCATGTAAAATGTCAGACATGCTTTTCTTGCACAGTCATTGTCATTCCAAACTAGTTTGGGTTCAGTGGAGTTTTGTTCTGGGACCAAAAGGCTGCAATCAGTCTTTCATTCCTAGGTTATAACACAGCCATAAACATACAATGTCTGCTTCCTTCAGCCTGCTGCCTTGTTTTTAATGACACTTGGGTTTTCTTTTTTCTTTTTTTTTTCCTTCCTTTTTTTTTTTTTTTTTTTAATCCAGGGAAATTGTGGTTAGTTCTTAAAACTAGAAATTCCCTCTCTTGAACAGCTGGAACTGAAGTATTCAAACCATGGGCAGATGGAAGACTGAGCAGCTGCACGTTACAACCCAGAGAGTACTCACCTCTGCAGATGGCAATGGTTGCTTGCTGTTAGCAAGTCAGTAATGCATTTTAAGTGGCTTTTAGTGGAAACTTTCTTGGTTTGTATCTGCCACTGTTAAAAAAGAGCTTTGTTCATGATTGTCCTCTTGGTGTTGCCTTTTTAACCCACAAGTGTGCTTCACCATTTTGTAGGGCCATTCTAGAAGCAGATCTAGAGCTCTGATGAGTGCTCACACTTCATTGATCACCACTATAAAACACTTACACAGCTGAGGGGAAATTCCACCTTAAAAAAAAAAAAACCAAAACACCTTTATAAGAAAGTCTGGGGCAGAAATGCAAAGGAACAGATGCAGAACTGTGGAATGATATTTGACAAGCAGTAGGGAAGATTCAAGTTAAATGATCTATGTTAATGATGTTAAATTTCCTCCTTTGGCCCCGCTCAATCATTCACACGAAGCATGTCTGACTAATGTTCTGTCCTTGTGAACACTCTATGATCACATTACAGAGTTTGCATCATTTTCAGAAATGTGTACTCAGACAACTCTCTCCAGCAGCAATAGTGCAGAGTTCCAGAATTTAAAAGTTATTCTGAGTGTTATTTTTATGAACAACTAATATGAAACAGATTTGAAACCTAAGCCCTTTTAAAAAAAAACCTTAAAAATATTCTACTTTCTCCCAAATGAAAAACATATTTCCCTTCAAACTACTAAATCTCAAAAACATATTTTCAAGTTTATTTCCAACCTTTCTTGGGGAAATGCATCTTGGGTCAGAGACTGCACATGAGAATCAAGAACAAGGGTAGTGAAGTCAACATCAGGCTTGTCATGAAAAATAATTACTAATCCCCTCCAAGATGTTGACTGCAGAATTTTCAGGGCAGCTGTGGACTCCATGAAGCTGTGCTTTCCTTCTGGTTTTGTAAATGTCTGGCTTTAATCATAATTGATATTTTAAAAACAAAGGCAGAATCATAGAGATGCGAGCCGGCAATTGAGAATGGAAGTTCTTTGTTGAGGATTTTCCTGGGCTGTCTAAAGGCTCTTTCCTGATTCCGATGCTGCCAGTGAAGATGCTGCTGAGGCAGCACTCAGGGGCCTGGAGCAGCAGAGAGCTGCCAGAGGCAAGGGGCATGGCTGTCACCAGCCTCTCCTTCAAGGATTGTGCAGAGCAGGACAAGCTCCTCTGCTAAGAGGGTTTGCAAGGCCAGATTTTGCTAGTGGGGTGCTACAGGGGTGGCTTCTGTGAGAAGATGCTGGAAGTTTCCTCCATGTGTGAAATACAAAGCTGTGTTTTGTGTCAGGTACAAACAGGTGATGTGTGTATTTGTGAGTGCACCGACAGTGGGAGAGCTGTGAATTCTAATAATAACTGAGGAAAATGAAGCATGGAAAAAGGCCTTTGAAATTAACCCTAGTTGATTTAGGAGCATTGGAATTAAAGCGTTAAAGATGTTGCTTTTTGCTTATAGCTAATCCATAAAGAGCTCTGCAACAATAACCTTTTGAAGTATAATTTTAGAATATTACTTGTATCCTTGAAACTGTAGCTTTGGAATATATAGAAAGGAAATATGCTTATCTCACACCCTATTGAAGCAAAGAAAAACAGCTTGAGAGAGGAAGATGAACACCACCTCAAGGGTTTATGGTTTCGACCAAGGGAAGCTGGACATCACTGTTATTAGATTTATAGTGTCTGCAATTAGAAGGTGGACCCACATCTGGGGAGTTGGACTGCACCAGATGGGATTTGTCTTTCTTCTTTCAGAAACTGGACAGCCACCATCTGGGAATACTCCTTTTGAGATACATCCTGAGAAAAACTAAATCACAATAGTGTATGGAATTGTGATGTAATAATTTGGAATAAATATTGCTGATGAATAAAAAATTGGAAATAGAAACTGCTGAAAAAACTGATGAGTACCCCTATAAATACCTGTAATCCTCAATTATTGGTGTGCAGTTGGAGGGAAAACTTCCCCCACCGTACCCAGTGCTGTATTGCTCATACTTTACCATATTAATTAATAAACTGATTGCTGCTTGAATATTGGCCTAGTCAAGGTTCTTATTTATAACACACGTCTGGCAGAGCCAGTGCTAGCTGCCTCTGGGATGGATCCATCTCTGGTTGAGGCCAAACCCATCAGCAGTGGTGGTTATACTTCTGTGATAACATAATTAAGACTAAGAAAAATAGAAGTTATGATGCAGATGTAGTTGAAGCCAGACAAGAGAGGGGTGAGAGCATGTGAGAGGAGCTGCTCTGCTGACAGCCAGGGCAGCGGAGCAGGAGGGGCAGGGCCGAGATTGCCCCACAGCCATGGTGAGGGCTGGGGAGAAGCCCCTGGGGCAGCCCAGAGATGCTGGAGCAGGGGGAGGCCTGAGGGAGGGCTGCCAACCTGTGGGAAAACTGCGCCAGAGCAGGCTCCTGGCAGGGAGCTGCAGACCTGTGTGGAAAGGATTCCATGCTGGAGCAGGTTTCCTGGTAGGAGTTGCGGCCTGCAACATGAGGGACCTGCTCTGGAGCAGGCTGTGCCTGAAGGGCTGTGCCTTCGGGAAGGGTGACCCACGTTGCAGAGAGCCGTTTCCTGTGGAAGGGACCTCAGTTTGGCATCTCACCAAGGCATATAAACACCTGCAGGGAGGCTGCAAGGAGGACAGAGCAAGGATCATTCCAGGGGCGCCCAGTGACAGGACCATGGAGAATGGACACAGGCAGAAACACAGGAGGTTGGTCCTGAGCAGTTCAGTGCAGGTGGACAAAAATATACACATGTGTTTTTTCTTGGCTTAGAAGAAATTAACTGCTTATCTGCATTTGGTTATGTTTTATCTAAGGCAGAAAAAGACATATTGTAAAGGAAATTCCTTGCTCCTGGGGGGAAAAAGAAAAAAAAAAGGGCATTTGAAAGGCGAGGAACTTAAAGAAAGAGAGAAGGGAGGGAAAAAGTCAACCAAGCAGCAATTTTAATTATACGTTATGGAGGTCTTCAGTAGGTTACTCTTCTTGAATCTATCCAGACTATCACCTGACACAAGGTTAACCATTGTGTGTGAAAGACTTAGTTGATCAGCTTAGTTCATAATTGATATTGTTTCACCCAATGCTTGCACTCAGGGATAACTGGCATTCTCATTTCCTGACACAGTAACAAGGTGGTGGACTAAAAATCACTACAGATAAATTGAGAAAGTCCCTTCAGGTCAGTGTTGTGACATTGGGACAGCAGCTGTTTGGAGGGACATGTAACCCTGTGCCTTTTGCTTTTACATTGTCTTTCAATAAGTGTCCTTACTGTCTTGTTGTCCTTTTCTGTTAATCCAGTATATATCATGAAATATTGTATTATCACAATAAAGAAATTGGTTTCAAACCTTAAATTAAGCAGAGAATGCATACTGCTGTATGTTTTCTTTTCACATTGTGGCTAATATTTGTTTTTAAATAAAGGCTTTCCATAGCTGTTCAGATTCTGCTGCTTGGTCCTTTAGTAAAGTCATAACTCTGAATTTGCATATCAGAGTCTACATTGCCCTGTAAATTGCTAATGGTGAAGTTCAGAATTTGTACTCCCCCACAACAGCAATTTAAAGATAGATTGTATAAATTAAAATCTCATTTTGTGTCTTTAACAACCATGTTAAACATCTTCAGGATGACCAAGAGAAATAGCATGTTAAGTCACATATTTATAAGGAACACTAAAACTTCAAACCTATTGCAATGTAAAAATTACAATTTATTTAGTTTAGATCTCAAGTTAAGAGTGAGTTGCAATCTGTGTGTTTTCTATGTTCTTGAAAGTAGTAACAGTATAGTTACATTTTTATGAGAGACATGTTCATTTTAGGATTGCTCAGAAGTTCTGGGTAATATTTTTAAAAGCTGTAAAATTGTACCTAAAAACACCAACCAAATAAACAAACTCCCAAATGTCAATTTTTATTTGTGGTATTGCACATCTGAAAAAAAGAAAAAGTAAATAATATCTTAATACTTTTATTTTTAAACAAATTAACTCAGCTTTTCCATCTATTTTTTCTCCTTACAGGTTGTAACCATATAAGATCACACATGATAAGAGCATATTTTTACCAAAACACATAAAAGCTTATACTGACCAAGTACAGACTGATTTATCACAGATGCATTCCTCACATTCCTCATTTAATCTGGATTTAAATATATGGCTGCGAGAAAAGCACTGGGTGGTTTGACCTACAGTACTTTTCATTATATTGGCATCCATGATGCAGCCCAATTCAGCATTAGCTGAAGTAAAAGCTGGGGCTTTTACTGAAGCCTTTAGCAAAAAGGCCTCCAGCAAAAAAAACAACTGGAGGTGTCTGCCCCTCCAGCTGCCTGAGAATGGCAGGAGCTCAGCTGCAAATTCACACTGTTCACACATTTGCTAGGATCAAATTCACACTATGTGCAGTGGGAAGTCCTGCTACCTGAAAGGTGGAGTGGTATCTCTGTGCCCAGCTAATGAATGGCTCATTACTCTTATCTCGGAGTGGTTTGAAGGATTTTACTGGAAGAGTAACTCTACCTTCAATTTGAGGGCAACCATGGTGGCTGTCTGTACTTCACAGTATTTATGAGCCAAGTGACTGCCTTATCCAGAAATGGTCACCTTGGTGCGCTTCTGCAGCTCTGGCTCATTGAACTCCAGTCTGTTTTGCCATTTATTTGGTTTTGAAAAGACCTGAAGGCTTCAGACAGTGTTTACCACAGCAGTTAACCTCTTACCTGGAGTGAACTTCTGGCTTTCTCCACTCCTTAGATTTGGTGGTCTGTACTTCCACCTCCAAATTATAATTCACAAATCCAAGTTTCTACAAGGTCTGACTTTCTGCAAGTTTTGATTTCTGCAGAAACTTTCCCTTGCCTCCATGTTTCTTAGAATGATGATGAAGGCATGCTTGTACTCACAAGGACATTGTGTGTCTGTTCGTGACAGAATGGTCATGTCCTGCAAAGTGTTTTACTTCACATCTGGATCAAACCTCCATAACCTGTCCATCAGGGCACAGTGTGAGGCGCCTCTAATTAAATATTATCTTGCCAGCCTGCCAGGGAGAGGGGATGTGTTTGCTGGCAGCAAATTATTCCTATTGATGAAATTGTGGCAACCTCTCTCAGTATTTTTGTATCTGATCACATAGATGCAAAATAATTCAGGTTGGAAAGGATGTCAGGAGATCTCTATTCCATCCTTCTGCTCAAAGAAGGGTCAACATCTGAGGTCAGATAGGTTTGCAAAGGGCTTTTTCCAGTCAGGGCTTGAAACTGTGCAAGGACAGACACCACCCAGCCTCTGCATAAGTTCAGCCACTGATTTACTGTGCTCATAGGGAAACTTTTTTTTTTTAATCCAATCTGAACCACACATTTCAACTCATGTCCATTATCTTTGATCCTCTTCCCATATACCACTAAGTGTATGGGAACTTCTTACTTGATTGTTTACTCAGCCCTAAGACATCATTATACATTTTATAATGGGCAAAGGAAACCAGCAGTGTCAGAATCATCATTCCAGTGTGGCAGCAGCAGGAGAACTCACACTTCTATAAACTGAAAAATGAAAAAATATTTTTCAAGCAATATTACAGCATGCCATAAATTTTATTATTCAGTTTATTCTAACTCATGTTATCTGATAGCTGTGTGATTTGTAGGCATTTTTAGTCAACTTGAGGACTTTCAGTTATTTGTGTTGTTCTAAGACTGTGGAGTTCAACAACAAAACCACTACACTGCAGAAGAGTCAGACTGGTTTTAATGTCAGAAGAGAGAACTGATCTTTCTGGACCTTGTCTAGATGAAATATAAAACCTCAAGCTGTGCTAAATGAACAACAACAGATAGCTTTGGTCACCTCTAAAAAACAGGAATAGAAAGACAATTTTCAGAGCTGTTTATGCAGACTGAATATGTTTTTGGAAATGCTCAGTGTTATTACTCCAGAGAGTCAGTAGCTACAAGTGGGACATACATTATGAAGTTACCTACCTGGGCTTTTACAGTTCAGTAGGAGCACTAACAATAATTTATTTACATACTCCTGATAAAAAATATCCTTAACTTCCTGCCTTGCCTAACCGTGCTGCAGTGTGTCTGAGCAGAACAGCTGAGTCTCAGTTCTTTCTGCAGCTCCACTTTTGAGATATGGCCCAAAGCAGCAAGCCTTAGCCAGGCCATTTCCTTGGTAAGGAGCCCAGGAAAACACTCACACCTCACCAGCAGTGCTGTGGCAACAGAAGGGCTTCACACATTCAGGTGTTCTGTTGCAAAAGTTCTTGCAGGGATACAATTTGTACTCCTTAGGAACCTGATTTAGGGTATGCTGGCAAAAGTGCTGTCTGTACTATCAGGTACCCGACTTTCTACACTGCTCACTCTACCTACAAGCCAACTGATGGAAGAAAAAGCAATCTCTAATGGAATCATAGAATCATACAATTATTAGGGTTGGAAAAGCTCTCTAAGATCAAGTCAAGCCATTCATTTACTATGCTATTCACCCCAGTCAGCAACCAGACATTAATGAAACCAGATTTGTGACTGGAAAAATAATGGGGTTACATAATTTTGTACTAATAAGCATCTTCACTGTTTTTACTATTATTAAATCTTTTTGCTATAAAATATTTTTAAAGAAAATCATGAATAAATGGTCTAGCCCAGTCAATTTGTCAGTCTGTTACCTGGAATTTTCAGATGATTTACGACCCCTGTGATTCCCCTTCTGAAGTGAGCCTTCTAGAAATAGTCAGCTTATTCACCTCCTTTTGAAGTAAACAAGCAACATTGCAGTCAAGCATAGACCAAGCAGAAAAGTTTAAGACACCTGGACTTCTGTGAGTCTTTTTACTCACAGAACTCTTTGAGCCTACATCTGCCTATCTTTGAAATGGAGAAAAGTTACATTCTATGGATGAAAAATTTGGGGCTGAGAATAAATGTGGTCATTTAGTATTCATTTCAAGTTATTGTGTTAGCAAAATACTTTTTCCACATCTTACAGCTCACAGGTTTGTGCACATTAACACATATATTAAAGTATACAGCTTAGCTGTGTCTAATAGTCTGATATAAAAACTATGCAAAAGGGATAAGGGAAAAAGTACTCATACCATAATATCATCTGAAATGCCTCTTCCTTGCTTTATTACTTCCGAGCACAATTCTTTTGCAGTGCTTTTCAATTAAACATATTTCAGGAGCATCAGAAGAAAATAAAGCCAATTTTTTAACAGGCCATGTGAGCATAGTCCTTGGCTTCCTCTACAGCCAAGAAGGGTTTATAATGGGCCCCACGCCACCGTGCAAGGAGCAGGAGGGGCTGTGAGCCATGGGGGCTGCAGCAGAGCTGTGTCCCAGGCTGTGTCCCAGGCACCACCGTGGCAGGGGCAGCTGGGCTGTGGCAGTGAGAGCTGTCACAGTGTGCTGCTGCACTCTCCCCTCCCTCCTGGCGGCCCTCAGATGGAAACTGAGAAAGCTGTGCAGAAGGAGATCTGTGGCGAGCACGGAGCTGTGTTGGGGTAGCTCAGGTGACCCGAGTGCTGCAGTGGGTGGCTGCAAACCCTTCAGAGGGGACAGGCAAGGAGGAGAGGCACTGGGAAGCCCTGTGTGTGAGGGAGTGTTTTGACTGCCCGGAGCTCTATGATGGTAATGATTAAGGCTGAATTCTTGTGGGTGAGAATTAGGGGAAAGGCCTGCAAGGAAGATATCCCAGGAGTCTGTTAAAGACCACCCAACCAGGATGAAGAGGCAGGTGAAATACTCCACAAGCAGCTCAGGAGTACATGTAGGTGCTGGCTCTTGTTCTCTTGGGAAACAAGAGAGCCCTGTAATCCAGGAGGAAACAGTCAGTGACCTGCTGCTCCACTTCAACATGCCAAATGGTACTAAGGGAGCTCATGGAAGTGGAAGTGCTCTTTGAGCCACTTTCCATTATTCTCCAGCAGCCCTGGATAACCAGAGAGGCCCCAGGGAACTGGAAGCGAGCCGTGTCTCTGGAAGTGTTCAAGAACATGTGTAGATGTGGTAATTAAAGGTATGGTTTAACAGTGGACTTGGAGTGCTGGGTTAATGGTTGGATCTGATGAACTTCAGGATCTTTTCCAACCTTAATCACAGAATCATAGAACCATTAAGGTTGGGAAATACCTCCAAGATCATCATGTCCAACCTTTGACCTAATACCACTATGCCCAGTAAATGAAGTGGTTTTGACTTTGTATTATGCAACAAAGGTAAAAAGAGAAAAGTTTTTTCCTTTGAATCTTTGTAGCAATGAAAAAAATCTTGTGGTTTCTCTCTGAGCCTGCCTCAGCAATTTCCTGGCAACATTGCTTCAGTGAGAAATGTTGCAAAAACTAGAAAGAATTTTCTGGGCCCCTCTAACACTGGAAAACTTCCACCTGTTAAGCTAAAACTTCAGTATGAACTTCAAATGTTAAAGCACTGTAAGACAGAAAGTTATGCTTTATACCAAACAAAAACTGAAATACTGCAAATGTTTAGTGACCTTTGTTGCATTTAGGAGCAGTTTTGGGGCTATTTCAAAACTCAATTTTTCACCTTCATAGTGAATAGAAGAGTCTAGTCTTTAAACAGCACATCACTTCCTATTTATTACTCTTTTGCTAATAGTTAACAGAGAGTTGTCTTCTCATGCTGCGATTTCACTGTGACATTGCCACTATATTGTGAAGAAAGTATGAATCTCCTGCCACCTCATTTTCAGCTACAAAACCATATTTGTTCATTGCCATGGCAACGGCTGCCCCAGCCCAGCCTAATAGGGTGCTTGTCTAGACAGCATTAAACATATCTGTGCTTATGTGTGTCTGGTTTTAGCAGCCAGGTGTGCAGAAGGCGGGGTGAAAGGAAGAGAGGCAAGTGAAAAGAAGTGAGTAAAAGAGTAAGAGCACCTCGGAAGTGACCACATTTTACATGAGAATTCTTAGTTCTGGAGGCCTTTCCTGGGATGCGGTGTTAAAGTGTGTTACTCACTCAGGGCACACACATTTATAGACTTGCGTGAAAGAACTTCAAACTGATTTCTGATTGAACTGAGTAAGGGGCCAGCACCATCCACAGGCTACTTCAGATTGAAGGCATTTCTCGGGGGCAGAAAGCCATTTCACATTTCCTGTGGAGAAGAGTGATGTGTCTGAGTCTGATCCAGGTCAGCAGGTCTCAGCAAGGACCTGAGGAAAGCCTTGGCTGTGATTCAGATCTGCTGGTTGGATCCTGGGGGAAAGAGAATAGAGCACCCCAGCAATGTCCACCTCCCTGTCATGGGAGACCCCTTGGAAAGGGAGAGTTACCACAGGGACAATGGAGCAACTGAGCCTGGGTAGACCAAGAGAGCCACTTCATTCATGCAAATGCATATTTTCAGCATCTTTCATTCACACTGATAAATCTGTATTTCACATCTAAACAGGGATCCTTCCCCCTTTCCTATGCATGATACAAGCAGATATTCCCAAAGCCATTTCAAAATAACACTTAGATGTTCTTCTGAAAGACAGGCACCAACCTTCCAGCTGGCACTAAGTGAGAAAGAAATACAGAGCTGTTCAGACTCAATTCAAGGACAAGGTCTGAAGACAAACAAGCTCTTAGCCTGTTTGAGAAAAGCCAGAGATGAGTTTTACAGGTGCTTGTGGTGCCAACACCCTGCTTCTGTGTTGTGGGGATGATTTGTTGCCAGAACAGCTCGGAAAAAGAGCATCTCTCATTGAAGAGAAGACAGCTAGAGATTGTTGGTAGGGATACATATTCAGCTTATTCTCAGTACCACCTTGTCTAGACAGAGAGTTACTGAATCCATGGAAAAATATGCTCCCTGTGGAAATACTACAGGTAGCTCCCACTGTTGACTCCATATTTTGTCTGTACAGGACAAGGAGATGCAGTTTGCACCTTCTGAAACAGATTGAGTAGGTTGAGAGCAAAGACTGAAAGGGACAGTTTTTAACAAAAACAGTATTTGCTGATCATATGTCCACTGCCCATTTTGCAGCCATCCCAAACTCATGGTCACAGCTAATATGGTGTTCATATGTTGCATCCCAGTATCCCAACCCAACATCAGCAGAGTTACATTATACCCTTCCATGTTCTTGGCTCAGCACAATTCATATTGGAGCATCTGATAATTCCAAAAAGGGATATTCTTGTAGCACTTTCATTCATCCCATAAATAGGAGGAAATGGTAAGCAAAACACCTACATATTGTATTTTAGAGTTGAAAAATATAACTACAGTCTCAAGTGTAGTCTGGCAAACAATGTCCCACTTTTCAAGAAGGACAAGAAGGAGGACCCTGGAAAATACAGGTCTTTCAGTCTCACTTCAGTGCCTTGCAAAATTATGGAGAATATTATTTGGGGAGGTATTAAAAAACACCTGAAGGACAACACAGTCACTGGTCACAGCCAGCACAGCTTCATGACAAGAAATTCCTGCTTATCCAACTTTATTTCTTTTCATACTAAGGTTATGCACATAGCTGATCAAGAGAAGGCAGTTGGTGACATCATTCTGGATTTCAGTGAAGATTTTGGCCCTGTCTCTCACAGGATCCCTCTGGACAAAATGTCCAGCACACACCTGAATATTTACTTTATATCAACCTGTCCTGCCCAGAAGATCCCCATTATTTGGATGCCAGATCAGGACTATTCCAGCCTAGGTGCCAGTGAGGGTTGGACTTTGACCATCTGCTTATGGTACTGTACTAAGGCTTGTAATTGTTTGGTCTTAGGAACATCTCTTATATATTTACTGTTCTTCAAAAGTCTTAAAAGTGTCCACATGATACAAGTCACTCTCATGCAGGCAAATTAATTACTTGTAACTCTTTGAAAATGCTTTAATTGTCTAAAACCCAGTGTTATTTGGGTTAGCAATTATGCCCAAGACAAGCTTAATGAGAGCAGTAGCTTATATGAGGGTACTGTTGCTAGGCTCCGGCTTAAACTCCTTGAGTTTCCTTTGTTTAAATGCTCTTGGGAGAACAAAATATCTTCCTGAGACATCAAGTGCCTAAGCTGAAGCATTACTTGTAAGAGCTTAATATTTTCCATCAGGAGGCCAGACTGCTGATGAATCCCAATAATTGATATAATGTAGAAGAGATTGTATATGGGTGAGGATTTTATCTCAGTGTTAGTATTGCCCCCAGGAAAATTACCATCTGTGTTCAATAAAGGATGAAACTCACTGCTTGAATATGATTTTTGTGTTTAATGCTTAGCATCATTTCTGTTTCTGAGGCAGACAACTATTCAGGATACTCTTTGGTGAAAAGTGCAGATGAAGAAGCACAATTCAAATACCACAAGAATTATGTCTATTATACAGAGAGATGCTCCAGAAAGTTTATTGTTTTTCTAAACAGAAATGATGTCCAGATGTCCAAAGTCTACTGTCAGCTACCTCTCTCATGAGGCTGCCAGACATGCAGGAGAGCTGCCCATGGCTGATGCTGCCTGTACTCTGATCCTGATCTCACTCTGCACTGGAACTGCTGGATCCAAACCAGATTGAAGCATTTGCTTCAGAATATTAGGAGCACATCATTCTCAACTGGGCTGATAAAGGAGTGTTAGAGAGTATTTGTGTTTAACATCAATTAATAAATATATCTTTGTTTCATATGTCATGAAATGTGAATAGTAATAACTGCTGATCTCCATGAACAATAGCAGCCACCACTATTATACATTTGATTGCACAGTAAGGTTGCAGGAATTGCAATCACTGCTCCCTTTAATGAGGAAATTACATTTGCTGAAGAGATGCAAAAAGATAAATAGTTTGCATATTTTAAAAGGAAACAGAAGACCTTATCTAATTTTTTTTATTATAAATCAGGGAAATCAAACACACTGCAGAGGTCTACAGCCACACAGTAGAACTTTTATTTTTCTTCAGTTCCCTGTTATAATTCCCAAAAAACCTCAGTGTTTTCAAAGCTTTATAATTTTTTTTAAACCACCAAAATGAACAACCACTCTGCTTCAATGCTTCTGCTTATAAAAAGGTGATAACTTTTACTTCTGCAGAATCTTTTTTTTTTTTCATGTTCCTTGCCTTAGTGGACAAAGTTTTGTAATGTTTGTAAAGAATTTTCAAGCTAGCATCTTGTTTGTCTGTGCAGCTTTTCTGGCATGTGGTTGTACATTTGCTGTTATTATTCTTCTTGATGCACTTACTGCTGCTTTCATCTTGCCAGACCCTCTCTGGAAAGAATCACTACAACAGCTGCTATGCTGGGTGACTTCATGAAGTAAGAAAGAAGTGTTGCATGCCTTGAAAATTTCTCTGGTGTACAGCTTTGTCAAGTAAGTATTGATAAACTTGTCTTGATAAAAGTCACAGGTGCTTTTTTTATTAGCATACTAGGAGTTTATTTTGGTGGGACAAGGATTTGGCCCACCTGTGTATTTTTACTGACAGTCCTGAGGATGAACACAAAGCATTTAAAGTAGTTTTTTTGAGAATGATTTCTTACTTTAGTCAACTTTTTACAGTTTCTCATCTATGCCTCTGTTGTGCTTAGCTTGACAAAACAATTCTCAGTTGTAAACTCAGCCATGAAAACTGTAAAAACACAACATGTCCTGCTTTTGCCAGCTGAAGTAGCACAACCGCACTTGGTATGGATGCCACTAGACTGTAACTAACTAGTAACAGGAATAGGATCTGTTTCTGCCCTAAGGTGGAGACCTGCAAAACTTCCACAGAGCAAATCTTGGGGTCAGATTCTGGTTCCAGGTACAGCCTGAACAAATCCTGGGAAAGAGAGCCAGGGCTGTGCAGTTGAAAGCAGAAACCAGTTTTGTCCAGTATTTAGCTGCAGCTGCCCCTGTAGCATGTTTGGATTTTTATGGTAAAGTTTATCTTACACATATGAACGCAGCTGTAGCTGCCTCTACCCAGTCTGAGGGCTGCCAAGAGCTGTGGCAAACAGAGTTCCAGAGTGTGCTGCAATACCACAGATGTCACACACACGAACTGGTATGTGTGGCATTCTCACCTGCAAGCCAAATTCTGTCTCAGCCCTAACTGCATTAAATAAAGTACATGAAATACATACATAAGAAAATCGCTGCCTAAAGGCCAAGAGCCAGAAAAGCCATCTGCAGCCTCCAGCCCCCCTAGGAACACCATGGTCTGTGGGAAAGCCAGGATAGGCCTTCCCATCCTGTTATCTCCTTATGCTTCCACTGCAATTGTCCCTGGAGAAGAATGAGCTGAAGTTTAAATATTTCTCCATTGAACCCATAGGTTGAGAAACCCTTCTGGTGTGTTGCTTGCAAGGGTAAACTAAGCACTTGGGGTAGAATCTGGCTTTTATACTTCTATTTTAATTTCAGCAGCAACATTAATAAACCATGGCAGTTTGTCCTCATTCCAATTCAGTGGCAGCCTTGTTATACAATGTACTTTGATGTACAGTAATCTCTATCTGCTATCAGTCTGGGAGACAAAATCATGCTGCTACACAGAATCTGATAATTTATCTCACTCTGACTCAGGAGCATGAAGGTTGCATCTAAAATGTGGAGTTTGGTCCTTACATAATTAACTTTTTATAGAATTTTTTTAATTTGCTATTTGAAATCTGCAGTGACAGGTCTTTTGGTGTTAGTATGGATTTGTGTCTGCAGCATTGGTAGCAGTTTGGCCTTTCAGCACAGTATTTATGGAAGGAAGGGAGAATTGGCAAAGGGAAGATTCACTGAACCATGAGTAAAACATTAAACAGAGTAAAATATTGAGTGATCCTGGTGGATCTGACTGGGCTTCAGGAATGGAATCATAAGCACTCCCAGTTTCTCCTGGGTCATTTTGTTTACTGCTGTGGGTTGTTATGGGGTACCATTTTATTTTCAATGTTCACAGAGAAATTGAAAACATTACCCAAGGAAGATGGAGTTCTTGGTTCACTAAGCTAGTTTTTCATGGGGGAAAATTAAGTATCTTTAAAACCAAAAATGATAAAAACATGTTCCTGAGTAGTAAGATCTAATCAGTAGTTTTATTATAGAGCAAGTAACTAACCACAAACTGGCTTTACTTTAGAAAGTGAAATATTTTATTCTTTAGCCTTTCTCTCTAGGAAGGGATTTGAGTGTCTCTGTCAGATTTGAATCTCCTTAACAATTGACCACAGAATAATGTGTATTAAAATTCAGACAGATTTATCATTTCAAGAAGATCTAAAATAACTCTAATGGGAAGGAATTAAAATAATAGAGACCTTTTTTCTCTATTGTTAGCAGAATCAGCCAGAGATGAAACCAATAGGATCTTAGTGTTCCCAAAAGGAATAATATCGATAGAATGAAACCACCTTCAGATTTGCATGAAAAAAAAAAATAGTGCAGTGAATGCTTTGCCCTAGTATGATGCAAAGAGAGTCCTAAGAAATTAAAATGTACTTTTTCTTATTAAACTGCTCTGAAGGCACAAAGAATGTCATTTATACGTTACTTTATTTCATGTATTTCTGCCATAGGTTTGTGTTGGAAGAGACCTCTAAAGTTCATCTAGTCTAACCCCTTTTAATGGGCAGGGACACCTTCATCCAGAGCAGGTGGCTTAATAGCCCATTCAGCTTTGCTTTACACTTCCCAGTGATGGGGCATCCATCCACAGCTTCTTTGGGCAACTCTGCCAGTGCCTCATCAACCTCACAGTAAAGAATTTCTTACTTACATCTAAAATAAATCTACCCTGTTTTAGATTAAAACCATTACCCCTTGTCCTATCCATAGACACCCTGGTAAAACATTTTCTCTCTTTCTTATATGCCCCTCAGTGTTTCCAAAGGGCACATCAGTGTCTTTCCAGAGCATTCCCTTCTCGTTGAACAACCCACTGTCTAAGCCTGTGTTCACAGCAGAGTGGTTTCAGACCTCTGGTGACCTCTGTGTCCCTCCTCTGGAGCTGTTTGCACTGGTCTGTCTCTTCCATGTACCAAAAACCCCAGAGCTGGATGCAGAGGGGAGAAATGTAACTCAGAGAAGTGCTGTTCTGTAGTGTACCCTCAGCTCCCTGAACCCCAAAAATGGCATTTCACCAGCACTCAGGTCTGACTGCATGTTGTCTAATATTAGTGAAAGGCACAGGCATCAAAGCTGAGATTAAACATGTAGGGAATCTTGAATATGTGAGTGTAGGGAGAGACAGAACAGATGACCTAGGAAAGGTGGGTGTCAAAGACTGGTCAAGCAGCATTCTTCTCTTGCAGTCTGTTCTCCCTCTGCTACAAAAACTTCTGTGTACTTGATTTCCAGAAAGGGCACAAGCCATATTTCACTGATCTTTTTGTTAGGGGGGCACAGTAGATGAAATGAATACAACACAACAGTGTTTGCTGCCGAGCTGTTACACCTTATTTGCTTGTGCAAAAGAAACAACTGGATTCATAACACCAATCATAAAAAAGGGACAAAAAGGGCTAGACTACTGTAAGCAAGCAGCTTGATGGAGATCTCCCTCTCTGGCCTGGAAGCAGCAGCATCTTTCACCTCTGCAGCAAGAAATGCTATCCCTGAAACTCCAGAGACAGATCTGCACACCCTGAGAGAACCACAAGGAGATGAGGTCCTGCGTGTCTTTTTCTAAAGAGCAGTTGCACGGATTCTTGCAGCCAAAATTGCTATTGGAAAAACTTCTTTCACCTGAAACTTTAGCTGAGTGTTAATTCTCCCACTGGAATTCTGCCCTCTAAGTCTTGCAGGCACGGGATCACATTGTCTGTGGCATCCACCTCGTACTGTCTTTTGCCAGAGTGGGGTGGCTCACAGGGAGTTCATAACAGCACTCTCAGTCTTTCTGTCTGGGGGCTCAGTGTGGGTTACACCATAGGGGATGCATGCCAGCTGCTGCACTGAGGAAAAAACCTCATTTTATTTGCTCCCCTCCCTGCACTCTTGGTTCTTTAGGGAAAAAACAATACTCGAGCTATGACCTCTAAACACACTGAGATTCTTTCCAACACAGAAATTATCTAAGTAAAGCCTTTCCTACCTTTACTGAAATATACAGGTGCCTAAGAAAACGCCCAAAGGTGGCTGCCATCCAGTTAGAAGACTTCTAGGTGTCCTCAGGGACACTTTGATAACTTCCAGTAGTATGAAACCATCTGCAAATTTCAGACACTGGTTTTAACCAGTGAAAATATTGTCTTCTGGTGATAGATTGCAATGAAAAGTCCTAAAAATGAGGAGTGTTACAGAGAGGAAAATGCTTTTGATCTTGTTAGACCTAGGTTAGAGTCTTAAGTAGTACCTGAATGTAAGGCTCAGAGACATTCTCATATCTTAGTGTAAGAACCACATTACACCAGACTGTTCAAAACTTCTCTGTCCTGGAGAGACTGTTTCTTTGTAAGAGTGTCAAATGAACACACATCTACCATTGAACTTATCTTCCAGCAGATACAAGTACATAATTTTCTATTCTATATGCAACAATTGTGCTGGAGATTCATCTCATTGTGCTGTACCAACTCTTGCTGAAGGTAAGAGGTTGTCAGAGTTGTTCTCTGCTGCTGGGCCCCTTGTTCCTCACTTTTATTTCATTGTTACAACAAGCAGGAGGTACCAAGAGGTCTTACAACTTTCAAAGACTATTGTCCATGAGCTATATTTGACTTTTGTCTGTCAAATTCCTAATTCTGTTGCCTAGTGTACATGGCCCCATACAGTCACCATGTGAATAGGCAGACCCAGGAGTGCAACACCAATTCTTGTTTGAACTAGCCTAGTGAGGTTGGGGGTTTCTTGTTTAGTTGGTTGGTTTTTTGTTTTTACTTTTGTTTTGGTTTGGTTTTTGGGGAGTTTTTGGTGGGTTTTTTTGTCACAATCCTTAAAATGAATCTGAGAAGAGAGGGAGCAGTGGTCTGTGAATTAAATTGCCAGTACATGCTCTTATCTGCAATACTGACATGGTACTGCCTGATCCAGTATTTAGTGGAAAACAGTTTCTCAGCAAAGAGTTACAGATTGCAGAAGGGTTGCTGCCAGAGCAGAATGTCAGCTTAAGCAACAGAGCCTTGAATCCAGGGTGCCTGTCATGAATCCTTGCTGGAGGACACCCCATTAGGCTTTAATTTTTCATGCACTGCAGAACTGCCAGCTTTTTCTTACTCAGCTTCAGTCATTCATTACTTTGTATGTCGCACTTTTTTAATCATGAATCTTACTAGAGAATTTATGAGCAACTCCACACATCCATAAGAACATCCCTTACATTCTCCTCTTGAAGCTAATTTTGTAACCCTGTGTAAAAGAAGCTGACAATGAGATCATCTGTAAGGGAGTTCTGGATCATTTCATTGTTACTGGAAGCACAATCAAGGGAAGAAGAGACCATTTGGAGAGTATATTTTGAGAGTATATTTTTGCCAATCTTCCATCACACACTGACACACAGTCACTGACATCTACATTCTTACATAAATTCTGCTATTTCTTTCCTTCCTTCCCTCTATTAAATGACATCCCAGGAAAAATCAGTGTCTGAACTTCTGTGGAACAGTAATATTTAATGTTATTTTGTGGTACCATAACAATGGGGGGTTTCTCTCCTTTGGATAATAAGAAAAATGTGGCTTTCAGGAGCACAAGACTAGTGAGAAATAGTGAAGGTATGAATGCTTGCCTCTTGTTTTGCTGAAGAAAAAAGAAGTCTTCATTTCCTCAGACCAGGTCAGAAAGCTAGGCTTATCAGAAGTCATGCATTCTGAACAAAGACGTTTATCAATAGTTTGACCTAATAAAGATATTTGGAGAGGGGACTTTATGCTTTGGTTAGTTGGCAAACATAGGTCAGAACAGATCAGTTCAGCCAGTGGTTCAGACAGAGCCTCAGTAATCAAAACGTACATGGTGTTCAAGAAAATGGAGTGACAGGACCACGATGGTCTCAGCTTGGTGTAAATTTAACAGGACTAGGGGGCAGAGCCAGCCTGACTATCTTGAGCACAGGTAAATGCAGTGACTGTGAAATGTGCTGTGTCTGACACCCACTCCCTAAGGAGAAGCAGCGTACCTCTACATCCCCAGGCAGAAACAATTCCCCAGGCAGCAATAAACTTCAGCTCTTGTTTAGCCAAATCATTCCCAGGTGTCCAGTTTCCTCTGTATTACTACTGATACTGTCAACAAGACTGGCCATTACTGCTAAATCTTTGTTTAGCATCAACTGGACTTGTGAGGTCCAAAGGGAATTGGATCTTTTCTAGGGGAATCCTAGGTGTGACAGGATACAGCCCTAGGGAACAATTTTGATTCAGCTTTAGAGAGAGGATAATTGCATTCAGGGAATTCAGATGCTGGTAGCAAGTTTTGTGCTGAGTCCTGACCTAACGCAGATGTCCAAGGACACAGCTGCCCTGTGGGGGTTTTTTCCCCTCTCAGATTTCTTTTGTTGTGGTTTAACCCCAGCCAGGAGCCAAGCCCCACAGAGATGCTCCTCCATGAGCAGGACTGGGAAGAGCATCAGAAAGGCAAAAGCTACAAAACCCATTGTTTGCGATGCAGACAGTTTAACAGGGAAAGCAAAAACCACACATATAAGCAAAACAAAACAAGGAGTTAATTCACTGCTTCCTGCGGCTGGGCAGGTGTTTCAGCCATCCCCAGGAAAGCAAGGCCCCATAATGTCACTTCAGATACAAACCCCATCACTCCAAACATCCTCCTCCCCCACCTTCCTCCTTCTTCTCCCCACTTTATACACTGAGCCTGATGTCACAAGGTCTGGAATATCCCTTTGGTCAGTCTGGGGTCACCTGTCCTGGCTGTGTCCCCTCCCAGCCTCCCAGGCACCCCCAGCCCTTTCCCCAGGGAGGTGATGTGAAAAGCAGGACAGACCTTGGCTCTGCGCAATCCCTGCTCAGCAACAACAAAAACATCTCTGAATTTTCAATTCTGTGTTCAGCACAGATATGAAACCCAGCCCCATGCCTGCCACTGGGAAGAAAACTAACTCTACACCAGCCAAAGCCATCACAGAACCTCAGAATCAAAGTTGAGTAAGATACAAAGAGAAGATCAAAAAGAAAAAGGTCTTTCCAAAAGTGCAGCAGCTCAGAGGCCACTATGCAAGATTGCACTACCCTGTGATTGCACTGCCATCGCACTGCAGCTGTTCACTGGGAGTGAAGCAGAGGTTCAGAATCTAAGTATGGGGATCATGGGTCTGTTCTTTCATCTCTGAGATACTCCTCACATTCCCAAAAAATTAATGTATGGTGCAATCACTGGTCTCTATCACACTGATTTCCCAGACATGCTTGAGAGATAGGGAATGTCAGATAAAGATAATAACGCAGTAAAAGTTAATTGTTCCAACAGGATCAAAGCGAGAAATTTCCTGAGGATCCTTCAGATAGAAAGCATGAATTCATAGTATATAGCTGTAAAAATTACTCCCTTAGTAAAACAGCCACAGAGTACAGGCAAAGGTCTCTTCATTTTCTCCCAAAAGATCCAGATAAAAGTATGAAGAAAAAAGAGTAATATAAAAGCAGCAAAATGCACTAAATGGAACAGTTCTTTTTCCAGGACTTCTTGTAAGTTATCACCCTAATACTAATGCTCTGGGTTGCCAGGGAGTCAGAGAAAAGCAGACCTGTAAACGTATTGATTCCTCACAATATTATTACCAGCAGAACAAGCAGTACTAATATTTAGTCTTGTTCCTCTCCTTTCCCCCAGAGAAGATTGTGCAAGGAAAATATGTTGCTGCCAGGTGATATCTGGAAAACAGGCATTCTGTCTTGGAGATGGGGGTGCATTTCTCTGGGAGGCTGTGTCAAGTGGTGACAAACTTGATGGTGAACCAGTATATTGTGCTCCCTGACTTCTTGTGGGCTTTGTTGTGGCCACAACTTTGACACAACTCTTGGCTATCTCCTGTTCTTCTGTGTTTTGTAAAAAGTTCCTGCCACAGCACCATTGATTGGAACAAAAATCCAGAAAGCTTTTGCTGTTATGACACTGTTATTGTCCATAAAATAAAGGGCTCACAAAGGCAAGTTTACAAGGAATTTATTAGACATCAGTGTGAATGTCTATTGTATAAAAGATTATATATTTATTATGCAGAAGATGAAGGTGTATACCTATTATAAGAAGCTAAGCTTTACAGGAGAGAAAGCTTCTTTTACTAGGAAACTGATGCAGTTTATAACAGTCAGGTAAGATCACCCAGTCCCTTCATCAAGCCAGACAGAAGTCCCAAGCTCCATGCCAAACAGATGTTGAAAAGATACCTGCCTACACCATTCTTCCTACTGCCACATGGGCAGTAATATGTCTTGCACTGGATTGTCAGTTGTTCCAAATAAACAGTGACATTTTATACCACAATAATTTGTTTAATAAAGCAGTACAGAAATTAACTGCGTTAAGCATTCTCTTCTATACTGTTGTTATGTAATTCTAAATACAAAATACCTGAATCATAGACTACATATCAGACCATGGTTCAGTTTGTCCATATAAATAGCAAATAAAAGCAAATATTTAATTGAGAAAAAAAAAAGTCTTCAGAATATGTGATATATCACAGTAGCCATGGAAAAGGAGAAAATATTCAGCACTTTGAAGGTTGAGTATTAAAAATATTACAGCATGATTTTTATGATAAAGGAAGAAAGACCTTTTTTTTCCAAACTAGAATAAAATTTGTACAAATGTTTCTAGACTTCAATATCTTTAAACCCCTTAATAAGAAAAACAACCCGATGAAAACACGCAAGCATATTCTAAGAAGGAAACTGTCTTCTGTCTCTTGCAGTAGGCAGTACAAAACTATGCAAGAAAAAAATCTCCTATTCAGTCTGTAATTTCTAAAACAGGTTTTCAGTACAGATCACATATTCAGGCATCTCAGCCTGATGAAGTGTCTATACCCCCCTTCCATCCTCACTGAGGAGGCAGGCAGGCAGGCATGGCATATGGAGGGAGACATGAAAGAATAGGGACAGTGTTCCACCTGGAAGAACCTTGCCCTGGACGTGTCGTCTCCTCAGATTTTGGGAGTGGTTCTTCACCACAAACCATCTGGAAGCAGCTGTTCTGTGCCTAGAGCAGTCGTTGTGCTTCCAGCTCCTGTTGTAACTTGTGTGAACTCCCCTGCAGAACTCATCAAGGCACCCGTTTGAGGTGGTAAAATGAAAGAAATTTCCATCATTTATTAGAAGACATAATTGTAAAACTGGTATTAAGGACTTGGAGGGATTATAGAAAATCCTCCAGGTGCTTGAAAAAAACCCTGTTAGTCCATTAGGAAGGGCTGGAAAGATTGCTATTTCAGCTAGTTTTCCTGTACAACTCGTAAATATTGCCTGTCAAATCCCAAACTCTTTACCCAGACAAACTCCTGCTGAGCAAATGGAATTTTGCCTGAGGAAGGACTGAATGAGGTTTTCTGCAGTTAACTCTCTGAGCCTGGCACTGAAGGACTCATTGTCATGATAACCCAACCTATTATCAGTGAATCTGACAGGGTGGAGCACATCTTTATTGTCCCTGTGTGTTTGTTTAGTCTGGGAATTCATTTGTCACCAAATATACACAATGCACTGGTCAAATTTGTGTTTGTCCCACACACACCTCTAATTCATGCATTGTTATTTTCCATCATTTTTGTGCCAGGTAAGGATACAAATACAAATGGGGGAGGTTTTTTATAACTCTCAAGCTTTCTTCAATTTTTGGTTCTCCTAAAGACAGAACGCTATTGGCGATAACTTCACTGTCCTTAACTGTCTTTTATGAATTCCTCAGAGGCATCCCTTAACAGTTGCTGTATCAGAAAGCTGAAAAACATTGCTATCTAAAATTATTTCCTTTTAAGTACTAAAGCTGCAGACACATGTAGTCCACAGGCTAAGCAGTTTTTTTTTAATTTGACAACAAAAGGAAAGATTCTGATGTTTTCACTTGCTCTTTGACAGAAAGATTTACAGTCTACTCCTACAATGAAGTAACATAAGGTAAATAAGAGCATTATTGTGCAACTTTAAATTATTGGTCTTTATCAATACTGTGTGCAGTATTGGTACAAGTATCTGCTGTAGTCTTGGAGCACTGCAGGACCTTGAAATTGTCCTGACCTGGATTTTGCTGGTACTGGGTAACTTCCCATTATTATTCCTCATAAATGAATTACACAGATTGTGTTTACCCTCTGTTGGAGGCACTGCACTGTGTGTTATTGTTATGTCTAATGTCAGCATTTGCTCAGGGCAGAACCAGACAAAAATAAATTGGCTGAGATTAACCCAACACACTTGAATTTCACAGGCCCGCATGAATGCCAGAAGTAGTAAATCACAAAAGAAAGTAAATCTAAGTGTTTTGTACGCAAAAAGTTCAGCTGAAGTGCTCCCAGAGAACTCAGTTCCCAGTTCACCCATGAAAGGGGTTCCTTGGTCAGATGCCAATTCAGCTAAATGCATGGGAGTCCAATTCTTCTGTAAGACATGAATGAGCAGATACTACTCGGATGATCTAACATCATTTCAATGGGCTTGATGCAAATCCTGAGCAGACTGACACCTGGAGCCAAACATTTGAATCATGAGCATGAGATCTACTCCCCTTTTCTGTGCAGTTTGAAGGCAGTGGGCTGTTTTCTGCACTGAGCTAGTGCGCTGAGGAGAACAGTAAAGCAGCTATGTCTGTTAAAACATAGTCACACTATTCTCTTTCAGTGGCGTTTAAAAGGAGCTGTGAATATTTCAAAATAGAAGGCCTGAAATCATACTTAGCAACACAAATGAGTGACTTGATTTCCAAATTAATTGGATGCCTGAAAGTTCTTATCCAGCTGTTGTTACTAAGCACCCTAGAAAACAAAGCCACTAATTTGTACAAACTAACTACACACGAGATACACAGAGGAATGTGTGTAGGCAAGAAGCCATCCTCTTATGTCCCTTCTGTCTTTACCCACCAAAAGTGATGTATCAGAGAATATGCAAGAAAAAGTTTGAACTCAATAAATTGCAGATGGAAGCACAAGCTCCACTTAACAGGGATGACAGTCTGGATCCCTGGATGCCACTCACTTTCTTCATAGAATTATAGAATAATCTGAGATGGAAGGGACACATCAGGATCATTCAGTCCAACTCCCGGCCCTGCACAGGACACCCCAAGAGTCACATGATGTGCCTGAGGGTGTTGTCCTACTTGAACTCTGTCAGGCTAGTGCTGTGACCACTACCTTGTGACTCCTTGGAGAGTCTGTTTCAGTGCCCTAACACTCTCTGGGAGAAAAACCTTTTCCTGATATCCAGCCTAAATCTCCCCTGGCAGAACTTTAGGCCATTCCCTTGGGTCCTGTCAATGGTCACCCCCGAGAAGAGATCAGGGTCTGCCCCTCCTCCTCCTCTCATGAGTAAGTTTCAGACCCCAGTGAGGTCTCCTCTCAGTCTCCTTTTCTCCAGGCTGAACAGACCAAGAGCCCTCAGCCACTCCTTGTATGGCTTCACCTCTAGGTCCTTCACCATCCTCGTGGCCTCCTTTGGACATTCTCTGATAGCTTAATGCCTTTTTTATATTGTGATAACCAAAACTGGCCCTGGGACTTGAGGTGAGGCCACTCTAGTGCAGAGCAGATGGACAACAAAGAACTAAATGTATTCCAGTGTGAGCAAATTCCAAAGGATCTGGCATATATTGCCTGTGCTTCTTTGCAGCATGCATGACAATGAGTTTGCAAAATGCCTGTAGAAGTTGATTTTGTAACAGGATCTTCTTACACACATGAGGTAACTAGAGTGGGGTTCTTGGCTCTGTGTTTAGTCATAATTGATGCAGGTCTGTGAGCTGGGTATGCACATACCTGTGACAGTCAGTGAAGTCCTGGTCTGTAGAAAGGCTATAGAAAGCAATCAATCTCACCACAGATAGGTGTGTGCTTTAGGATCAGATTAATCAATCTCTCATCTGCTTTGCTTAGGCAGACCCTGCACACAAGGCACGTATCCCTTTCAAGGTTTTCCTTGAAAGCTTACACCCCATCTTCATTTACCAGAAATCTTCGTGAGAAGTCAGCCATCTTCTTAAAATCTTGTTTTGCCTCAATGTTTCTTCTCCTGTTTCACTTTGGGAGACTCTGATATTCTTGTAGGCCAATCCCCTTGCCTGACCTTCCACATTTCTCACTGTTGCAATACCATTCCATCTCCCTTGTTATCACATTTCCCACTTGTCTTGCTCGCAAATGCAAGCCTAAAAATCATCACACAAGGCACAGTGTTACCCCTTTAGTCTGCAGCTGTCTCATTCTGGCCAACCCAAAAGTTCAGCAAGTTTCTCCCAGGGTGTATCACCTTTGATCCATGCTGGGTCTTGGCCCTCATGTTCAAGTCCTGATTAATGCCAAGGATATTCTTTTCAATAGTAGACATATGGTATTACTGGACCCTGTTCCATGACACATGTAAATATCAGGATTTTTTATTATAGCAGCACACAGGGAGAGCTCAGCCCTGATCCCCATTTATAAACTAAAAGATGGTCCTACAGAAACAACAGAAGGCCAAATTTTCTTATCACGTCTTTTCCAGGAATGAACTTCATATGGAGAAATGTCACTTTTCCAAATGATTGCTGGCTACTCTAGAGAATAATTATGCAGCCTGCAGAAGGATGCAGAGCTTGTAGAAGTCTGCTGCACATATCAGTATGTTTTTTCCAAGGCACTTTTTCATTCAACATTTTTTTGGATGTAGATAAGAGAATTCACCCTCATTTTCATGTGGTTTGCATCTGGTTTTTTGTTTCAACAAGAACTTGGAAGATACCCATTTCCACATTGTTTTTGAGGGCTTTAGAAAAAATAGATCTGAATATATTCTTCTCACTCCTATTTCTGGCTGAGTCCAGCATTTTTTGAGGGATGCTTTAACTACAAAACCAGGTTGTTTTACTTCTACAGCTGAGGGTGGAAAAGGTGTTAAAATAATTCTTTCAGAATGACCTATGGCCATAATTTTTAATTTTTCATTGTCTCCAATATTCTCCTTCTAAAGCCTGTTCTCACCAATGATGCTGTGGTGAAATGGCTATGAGCCAAAACTGGGAAACAGCACATATTTCTCCAAGTCTTTTCCATTTCCTGGGTTCCATCACAGTGATGTATGTGTGTCCAGAAGAGTGGTGGATGGGGAGGGGAAATTACTGGATCTGTTGGTCTCCTGCTAAAAATATTCCTGTTAATACAGTAGACAGTAAGAGCAGCTGTATCAGGCTATTATACCAAAGGACATACTGACAGATCCATGAGCTCCTTCTTCTGTGGTGTCAGTACTTTCAGAGTGTACTTTCCATAAATCTTGATGAAGTGGTCAGATTTCTATATGTAATAATTTATAAAATGTCCTTCCAAGCAATATACCCTCTCATTTGAAATTTTACTGGAGTCCTGTTAGCTTGCTGATTATTGTGAGTTCTCACAAACACTCTTAACAATGGACCAAATTAAAATGTTTGACATTTGAAACCCACAGTGAAACCCACAGTGAAACCCACAGTGATTCTGCAAGGCTTCCCTCAACTACCCTTGGGACTTGGCACCTTTGCCACACGGTGCTTTTCATCTGCTTAATTGTCCTTGATGCAAAATGGAAAGCAAAGAATTACTGAACAAGGAAGGCTGTTGAAAAATGTTTTATTCTATTACCTCTCTGCTATCTAAAGTCCACATTTTCCATACACCTCTGTTACACATTTGCTACATACACTGCCCTAATCATTGCTTCAGTAATTTACTTCATCACTGTATTACAAGTAAATTATTTCCGTAAATGTGTTGTAAACACATTTATTTTCACTCATGCCTATTTTCATTTCCATCTATTTTCACTTCAGAAATGTTAAATGACAAGACTGAACAGCCAACGTGTCAATTTTAAATGTTAGAGAATCTTAATAAGTATAATTCAATTTTTAGGTGCTGTGACAATGTTTTCTTAGAGAAATATTCATAAATTTAAAAGGAGGGGCAAAATTAATTCCTGATTTATCTGCTTCTGAAGACAGCAACTCAAAACAGTGAAATCCAATGGATGCAGAAGGGGAGGACCCTCAGTGCTGTGGATCAAGCTGTGTCCTTGCTCCAGTCTCAATGACTGGGAAAGGACAAATGCTGTCAGCAGTGCCTTGCAGTGCCATCAGGCCATCTGTCTGCACACCTCAGGTGCAGGAGGACTGCTGCAAGGCATCTCATTTGCTGGGCAGCAAGGTAACATATGGAGCCCTCACATCAACACCTGTCCAATACAAACCTGCAGCCACACCTCCCATGCCACCTGGCACCTTTCCTGCCCTTTTTTCAGCAGGTGCAAGCACAGGCATAGGCTTGAGATGTGCTAAAGCAGAGCTTTTCAGAGCTCAGACCTCTCTGCATCAGACACAGTCTGCCAGGCCAAGCATCATCTTGTAGCACACAGCTCTGGGCATTCTCTCACAGTTCCTACCCAGGGATGTTAGGAAACACTAGAGGTGTGGTGGGATCAGCTGCATGCTAAACTGGGATTATCCACTAGTCTCTGCTCTTGATCACTTAGGGATATCATGAGCAAAGAAAATGGATAGCAGGAATGGGTGCTGGCAACACTTTCTCAGGTTCTCCAGGTCTCTTGTTTCAGTCACTGGCCTCTTCATATCAGGAAGAAACACCAGAGTGTTGTGAGAACACAAGGAGAGACAGGTGGCACAGAGATTAACCTGCAGGGAAAGTCTGTAAGCAAGTAGATTGCAAAATAACTGAAAGTAAATATTGGCTTACTGGCTATATAAACATGTGTCTCTCCCTTCTTTTCGGAGCCCTGAGGGAGAGACAGGCGGGTATGAAAGCAGTCTCCATGGCAGTGTGGCTGTGACACTGCCCTGGTGTCATTCAAACCCCTCATTGTTAATCAATAGCAGAGATGGAAACGTTAACAGCAGAGAGAGAGGGAAGCAGAGCTCAAACCATAAACAGCACCTGCTTCCAACCACCTAGTGGCTGCATCTTAAATATCAGGAAGGGTTTGTCTAAATCCATTAAGGCACTTAGCATAAATATGTGTAGCAGACCTGTCATTTTGGGTTAGGGAGAAAAGAGAACAAGACACCCAACACACTGAGAAAATATATGAAATTACAGACAGTTTAAGTCAGACTGTGCAGCTCATGGCCTGTCAACTTCTCCATTTAACATCCATTTTCAAGATTCAACTGATAAATTTGCCCTAAGTCTTGCCACACAAAGTTTTGGAAAAGGACAGGCAAGCAATCTTCCATTCTTCCTTTCTTCACAAGCATTTGAAAACAATTGTGAAGTCATTTTAGACTTCAATAGGACAAAGGAATATCTATTTTACAGTAACTGGGTAAGGATTAACAAAGACAGGATTTAAACAACAACATGAATACCTACAGCAATGAAGCACTATGAAATGCAAGTAAGCATTTAGATTGGAGACTGCACTTCAACAACCAAAATAGACTTCTATGTGCTGGAAAGGGTAACAGTGAAGATAATAAAAAAGAGAGCATAGATTAAAAATGTCACCCATGAACAGAGAAGCTGGTTTGTGGGAGAGGGGGGCAGTATTTGCTTTTTACTCTTAAAAAAAATTCACTTTCAGTGTAGGTCTTCAGAAAATGTTGTACCTTGTTCAGAAATTAATTTGGTCACTTGATATGCTGCTAAGCTTACTCAGATAAACTGTTGCCCCTGTGGGAATTTGGGAAGTAATGAAAACTTGAATTCAACAAATTTTTCTGTGCAGCTCTGGAACAACTTGTGGTATTTTTTTTCAGACTGGTATGCTAAGAATAGAGAAGGTCACTTCATGAATGTGATTAAAAATGGGCAGTACCCCTTTTGCATGTGATAGTGAAAATGTGCTACTTAACTCATTAGATTACTATGGATCATTTACTTTACTGTCACTCTCAGGTAGGTGACCGAATATTGGCAATGCATAGTCACCAGTCAGCAGCCAATGTAATACAAACTACCAGGCTCAAAAAGCAAATGGAAATGAAAATGCTGTAGAAACATCTTTTCCTTGAAGAGCTGCTGGTGCTTATCTAAGCTTTTGAGTGCTGTGCCTGCAGGACCCCTTATTCCTCTGGGCTGAAACGATGAATACTTGTTCCTTAAATGCATTCCCTTGTGGATCCAGACTTTCCACCCAAGGCTCTCACCTGGTCTTACCACAGACCCATTGTAAAGGATTGCTTAGGCTGATGGGGATTGTACTTAGGCATAAACACTCAACCTCTGGCATGTCTCTTTCCCAGGGGCTGCAGGTCAATGCTGCCTGGTGCTGTTTGCAAGAGTAAAATAAACCTCCCAAAATCATACAAAGGAGTATCATCTGTCAAAGAGTAGTGAGAGATAAATAATGCTTCTATTCCTATTGGTAGTCTTTGGACACAGAGGTGAAACAACCTCACTGATGCTGCTCAGCTGGGAAGAAAAGCCATCCAAGTTTTTACATCAGGACACAAACATATCATAGTTTAGGGAATGTATGGTTTAAAGCAAAGAGAACATTCTTTGTACATAAAACTTGGTAGAAAAAACTGGAAAAGCTTAATGGGAAGTTAATGATGTGCTAGAATGTAACCTGCACAGCTCTTAGTAGAAAACCACTGTTCTCTGATGCACTTTCAGTTTCCTTTTTAGGGTTTGTCAGGGCTCCTCTGCCTTCAGAGTTGTAATTCAATTTTCTCTCCAGTTTTCCTCTATGCTTCTTCAGCAAAATCCCTGGCCAGCCTAGGGTTTGAATCCTTTCATTCTCTCATTTACTCTCTCTTTCCCCCTATAATTTATCCTTTGCGCTCTCTTTTCCTTCAAGCCATCACAATGGCACTAGACCATAAACAGCCATACTTCCTCTTTCTTACCTCTGTTGCCTCTCCATTAGAGCAGAGTCTCCTGTTCAGTCAAATTTACTTTCTTAGTGTTCCATCATATTTACTGGAATTTTGGCCCTCACATGGAATTATGACTGGGCCATCCATAATAAACCCTGACAGTTGCTGCCGTCTGGGCCTTCAAATAACATGTCAAGCACTTTTTCCTTCTTAGATTATTTGCTTTGCATTGATTTGAAGCCACTGGTGATCCACAAAAGAAGACCAGAGCAGGGTGAGGGTGACCACAGTTCTTCAGTGCAACCATTTGTATAGTAGATTAAGTGGTGTACTTCACCTGCAGCACGATTAGCAGGATCAAAGGTGCTGGCAGATAGCTCTGGAGGTTGACCTTTTATTTTGACAAAAGCTTTATAGGGGCTTGCTAACAAATTATTGCTCGAATACGAAGTGGGAAGTACATATATCTTTTTTTTTTTTTTTGCCTGCAGAGCTGTGTGCAGGCTGAGCGCTCTTTCCTGCAGAGAAAAATTTATGCAGTCATAGAATGGTTTGGGTTGAAGGGACTTTAAAGATCATCCTTAAGGGCAGGGACCTTCCACTGGAACAGGTTACTCAGAGCTCTATCCAACCAGGGCTTGAGCACCTCCAGAGATGGGGAGTTCATGATCTGTCTGGGTAACCTGTTCCAGTGCCTGAACATCCTTATAGTAAAGAATTACTTCCCAATAACTAATCTAAACCTCCAGTCTTCATGTAGACCCACTTCATGTGCTAGAAGGCACTCTAAGTTCTTCCTAGAGCCTTCTCCAGGCTGAACAGCCCCAACTCTCTCAGCCTGCCTTCATAGGAGACATTATTACGTTATAAGAAACAAATTACCATTCTCCACCACAGTATAGAATGTCAACAAGTGGAACAATAATGGCATGGTCCCTAAACTACTCCACAAGTCTCTGTTGACTAGCCTGCCTTATGTTACCAAAAGAAAAGCTGTTTCACAGCACTGCCTTCCTATTCACATCTGACTGCTCTCAAGCATCCCTTCTCTGTGTGTCCCTGTTGTCTGTGTGTGACATAAGGGTGGTAAATGGGAATGTAACCCAAACCATCTCCCTTTTTTTCTTTCCTGTTGTATGCCATCCAGGAGCACACATCTGAGGGAAGTGAATGGGGGAAAGTGCATCAAGCCAGAGGGCAGCTGTAGTATGAGCTATCTCTCTTTGTCATAGCAGTCTTGCCTGGCTTGGGCTTCCCAGCAGCAGCTCTTGAAATGCAGCAGCAATCCAATTTTATTATAGCAGAAGATACTAATACTGTCTTTTTTTTAACAAAGGATAAGAATAACATTTATTTCTGCCTGAGGTCAGCCGTATTTCTAAACTCTTCAGAGTGTTTGCACTAAAATATTTACATAGGTAAAAATTACATGACAGAAGCTCATTATGCTATGACATATTATAATACATTGTAATTTTACATACACACATAGAATCAGATTCTTTATATTTATAAAATCACAAAAGCACTCTTTTAACTGCTGTAACTGGGTAAAATTACTGCACATAATTTTTTTTTCCCCAACAGTTTAGTTCTCAAAACTCCACATCCAGTAGTCTCTATGGGGAAGCTCAGTACAAATCTAACAATTCATATATAGAGTAAAATTTTTTTTAAAAAAAAGGGAACTTGAGTGCACTGAAAAAAATAAATGCATTATTTGTGATACATGTTTACTCAAACTGAAGGACTTCACTGCCTAAGATACAACAAAACATCCCCAGCACAGGAAGGACACGGAGCTGCTGGAGTGAATCCAGAGGAGGCACCAAGGTGATCAGAGGGGTGGAGCACCTCTGCTAGGAGGGAAAGCTGAGAGAACGGGGATTGTTCAGCCTGAAGAAGAGAAAGCTTTGAAGTGACCTATCTGTGGCCTTCCAGTCCCTGAGGGGGGCTCACAAGAAAGATGGAGAGGGACTTCTTACAAGAGTTTGGATTGTAAGGGGGACAAGGGGGAATGTCTTCAAACTGAAAGAGCAGGTTCAGATCAGATATTAGGAGGAATGTCTTTTCTGTGAGGATGGTGAGGCCCGGGCACAGGTTGCCCAGAGAAGCTGTGGCTGTCCCATGCCTGGGAGTGTTCAAGGCCAGGCTGGATGAGGCTTGGAGCAGCCTGGGATAGTGAAAGGTGTCCCTGCCCATGGCAAGAGGGGTTGGAGCCAGATCATCTTTCAGGTCCCTTCAACCCAGCCCATTCTGTGATTCTGATTCAATGGGCACTTCATGACTTGATGGACTCTACCAGGAACTCAGCATTAGATAAGGACAGCATCAGAATCATGGTTCTTAGCCAGAATCATCACCCCAGTACTGCACTGACCTCATGTGCACACCAAGCAGCACCTGAAGCTGGCCTCAAACAGGCCACAGCTGGTGCTGGCATGAAGAGAGGAAATGTCAGGGAGCTAGTGAGGAAACAGAACTAACTCTTTTTCTCATTAATGGGCCAATAGGGAGCATGTGTATGTCAGGCCAGCCACTGCACAGGAACACAGCAACAGCAACAGTGGCAAGAAATGCCTCCCTCTATCTTTAAGCCAAAAACTCAGTGTCATTTCCTCTTGGACCAGAGCCTTGCTACCATGATTCATGCTCTGCTCAGTTACTACAACCCACTGCATCTGGAGCTGCACAGATGCAGAATAAAAAGCTACAAAACCAGACACACATGATAATCCTGACTGAGGAATAACTGTCTATGAGACTGGGGTGAGACATTCTGGTACATTGAAAATGTAGTTTCAAATAAAGTCTTGTCAAAAGTCCTGCCATTTTTTCTTGAGCAGATCATAGTGGAACAACAAAGAAGTAAGGGGGAGGTCTTTTATGTCAGCAACCAAGTCATTAACATAATGGGTGAACATATTTAATATTATTCTCATGTTTGGCTCCATTGTCCAGATCTACCAGTGAGAAAAATGCAGGCGGATGGAAAGTAGAAATCTATTTCTCTCATGCAAGGAAGTTTCCATTTCTTACACAGCCTCTAGAGCTTAAGGTGTACTTTTCCCCCAGAAGCAATAAATTCAGTTAAGAAATAACATTTTGGACACAATTGTGTTTGACTCATTTTGTGCATCTGAGTCCAGCTGAATTTCTCTCCAGACTAGGAAAATCCGAATTTTATCATCTTCATGAATCACTACGAGCTTTCCTCACTTGACTCCAGAGTCACCCAGTTTCCATTCTTTGGACATGAACCCATTCAGAAACAACGTGAAATAATGGGTGGAGGGTGCTTGTGATGCAGTGCCTGGCTGTGAAGAAGGGTTAGTCATCTAGAGCCTGACAAAAGTCTTCACAAGAGAGCTGGTGTCCAGTTATTTAGAGGAGAACATTGAGTACAGCATGTTCCAAGACAAGTAGTGTCTTCCACGCAAATTGATCCCACTTCCTGTCATTTTTATGTAGTAGCTATGATACCTTGCAAAAATTATGGCTTGAAGCTGCACAAACCAGGTATAAATGAACAAATTACCTTGGCAAATGGAACAGTAGCTACAGATGATGATGATGTAAAGTGGATGGATTTGTATCTACATAAGTCATTCAACTTAGTAGCTTTTAAATATATGTTAGCATTCTAACAGAGTTTTGCCTAATGTTCTTATGCTAATATCAGGCCAGGCAGAACCATGCTGTATGAACGTTATTCATCCATGTCAGTCAAATCAGTCATAATCAGAGTTTAGCATTTTCTTTAAAATATATTTTGCTGTTGTCAGGCTCATGCCTAATGAAATATAACAAAAAAGCAGTCCCCAAACACTGCCACTGCAAAATTAGGTGAGGTTTAACAAAGGATAGCCATTAAAATGAAGCAATTGGGTTTAATTGTCTCTAGTCATTCAGCATGGAAAGCCTTATCAAAATATCTGACAGTGACTATACTAATTTATTTCCTCAGTTTAAACATGATTCACACTACAACCAAAGTTGATTCTGTCAACTCTACTACACTGTTTTTAATGGGACGGTGGGTAGAGAAGAAAATGAGAGGATAAAAAAGATATATAGATAGTCAGTCAAGGAATTTGTAATGGGTAGAGAAGAAAATGAGAGGATAAAAAAGATATATAGATAGTCAGTCAAGGAATTTGTAATCAATCTAACTAAACAGGTTCACAAACCATACCACTGGCAGAAAGAGTGCAAAATCTTCAGAAACGTTGAAATGTCCAGATGTAAGTTCCCAAATGCATAGACACTTTAAAAAACAAGATGTAGGCTCCCAGCTCACTGCACTGAGTGTCTTACACCACATTTGTGTGTACTTTCCTTTTCACTCAACCCCCTGGCCACAGGATAAAAAAATGGAGAGAAATTTACAAAAGGATGAAGCGTCTAATCCCAAGCCTCTAATCACCATTTTCTAATTTTAAGCAAAACAGTGTGTATCTTTTCAAGCTCTGCCTCACTACTATTTATGCAGAGAGACATCTAAATATTAAGATACCTGCATTGTGGTGTGTCTTTGGTGAGACTTAAGCAAGAAGCAGCTTCATCAGTGCAGCTCAGGGACGAGATCTAACAAGGTCTCTCCCTACTCTGACTCCACCCTGCCCATCTTCTACATCCAGTCCAGCATCTGCAGCACTCTCACACAGTGTCCCATTTTCAAACACCTAATCTTGAAACAAACTTCAGGTGCAAAGCTCCAGCACTGCTCTGTGACAGCCAGAGCCTGGGCCTGCGCATCAAGGCCAACTGTACTGCTGTTGGAATAACCTTTATGAAGAAAATCAATCTCCTTTAAATGGAGAAGAGCCATGACTCCTCTACCTTCACATCTTGCACCTCTCATTCTTGTTTTTCTTTGGGATAACCTGAATCCAGGGCTTCGTTGTATTTACTCCCCTGGTTCTTCTGGCCAATGAGAAGGGGGAACATCAACCACAAAAACCAGAAAACCCTGTGATTGTGGCAAAACCTAGTGAGACATCTCTGTTGCTATGGTGAACTTCTCAATTTTTAAAGATGAGTGTATGGTAGTGACTATGAACAAGCCAAGCACAGTGAGTATGAGATGACCACCTAGGCTATGACAATAATCACCTTCACTTGTGTGCACTGAACAACAGTTACTGTACAAACTAATTACCTGATTGCTGCCCTGATGCTGAGAATTCCTTCAGACTTGCTAGTTCTCATTCTGAAAAAACATGGTCTTATTTGGCACTTTCTTGATCCTCCAAGTGTCCAGGCAACTACATTAAAGCAAGATGTCAGTCATGGACAATTTTTGGGACAATTGCATCTCCATTGTTCACCTTGACAAACAAGCCTTCCCAGAGTACTCATTTATCAACTGTCTGAACCATATTTTACTTTCAAAGGTTTCTAACACTGGGAGTTAAACATGATGGAGGCAACACCTGGAAAAAATCTAAACCTCCCCCCTGCTGCTGGCAGATTGGAGAGCAGAGAGCTCTGTACATATTGATTGAAATCCACTCTACCGAGGGCGAAAACAATCCTATCAATCTAAATACAAAATTAATGTTTAGAGATATTCTTTGGGTAGGTAAGGTGAGGTTATCAGCTCTTAGCAGATTGTACAAATGTATGCATGGTAGGTTTTCCCAGGGAGTGATCTCTAAAAGGTGCACCCCAGCAAAATTACTGTAATGATTTTGCTTCTTTATCTTTATTTGTGGTTTCCAAACCCCAACTTTTACACAACTTCAGAGTTTTACATTTCGTGGAGAGAAGGTGTATCTACCAGACTTTAGTGTCCTACTGAAAGCAAGCATGTGTCTTTGGAAAACCTTTGTCCAAAATCTCTGGTGCCTGTGGCCTATTAGTCTTTTTATCTGCAGATTGAGAAAATAGGACCCAAAGATTTACATTAAATGGACACTTAATAAAAGGTTTACAAATTACAGTACATAACAACTATGTATGTGGAAGGAATACTGATATTCGTTCTTTTTTCCTTCTTTTCCCCTTCTTTTCCCCTTCGATTTGCTCAAAAAGCTCCTCAAAAGCAGGGCTAGTCAAAGCATCCATTAAAAGATGGGAACAGGGGGACCTGTCAAGGGAATAATAACGTGTGGGAATACTTTAATTTAGTCATCATTTCTTGATGTGGAGAATAAAAAATTTTGCTCAGGTTTTATGTGTTGAAAACTGGCTTTGTTCCTTTGGCTTTTTGTGTTTAAATTATAAAACAGAAACTTTTCAGCAGAAGATCTCTTGCCAACAGTAAAATATTTTTTGTGAGTAGTCAGTTTCCAAAAAAGAATGTTGATTTTTTGACTGGCCATTCTTATCATTGATCTTTCCTAACAGTGTGGAACATTATGTCAGTGAATTATCACACAGAAGAAAGTTATTTTCTTTTCTCACTGTAGTAAACACTAGGCTAGCTTGTCTCAAACAACATGAGAGACACCATTTAATTTAGACCTGAATTGATTTAGTCCACAGTTAGGCTGATGAACGAACTGTTGACAATAGAAACACTAAACTGAGCTAAAACAAAAGAATTAACATATACCAAAAAATTAAAGTCTGGAAATGGTTGACATTCAAGCTTGAGCAGGTTGAATTAACTAAGTTATCCACTTAAAATCTGGTTTAAAAGCTCATAATGAAAAGGAGTTAGTACAATACTGCTCATTTAGTGTTACATTTGGAGTTTACTGCTCATTTAGTTCCCATCAGCAAAACTGTCATTTTACCACTTCATGGCTCTGACAAGTTATGTCACAGCCCTCTCATTTCAGGACTTTCCAGTTAAACAAATATTTTATTGCTTATTAGCAGTGTCATTGTCCCACGAAAAGCACATATCTAAGCACCAGTAAAACCATGCATATAATTGACTAATTAGATAAAACAGGACTGTTTGCCAACAGAAGAAAAGAATCACATTTCAACCCTTGAATCACTACAGCCTGGTTTAATGGATCTGAAAAAAAAATGCATAATCTGAGAACAAAAGCCTGCTTATCACTTGTACTCCCCACAGAAGGAATTGTGTAAGGTCAGAGTGAAACCTTGGCTCTGCCTTCCTGACACACGGAGAAGTCCAGCTGAATGGGCACAGTTGGTGTTTTTCTGCTGAATTCTTGCAAAAATTTGATCCTGTCACATAGCAGCATGAAGGAATCTGACTCATATTCATAACGCTGCCGAGGTGCTCTGGGGTAATGGCAGTAATGTGACTCTGTTTGCTTCAAACACTCAAGAGAGGTAGAAGAAAAACACCTCAATATGGCATGCGTGGTCTTACTCTTAAGCATTCTACAGCCATGGATAGGCTGGAAACCAGCAAGCAACAGAAAAAATGTAGCCATGTGTCATTTAGGTAAGAAGCAGTAAAGATTTAACACTCACCAGTGATTGCCTGCGACAGGAGATGGGCTCAGAGCCAGGCATGCACACATCTGCCTTCCCTGCCAGAAAAATATGCTGGGTTAGAAGTTAGCTGCTAATCTCTTCAGCAGGGTATTTGCAGTCCTACTGTAGGCCTGGAAGAGTAGCTATGGAAGATTTTTAACAAATCTTCTTCATGTTTGCAATGAGGAGGTTCATGTATACATTTTATGATGAGCTGAAGTTTCTACTCTGCCCAAAAATTCTGTTTTTCTGGGCATCCTGACACCTTTTTTTAATACTGGAGAAAGAAAACAGAAATCACCTGTAGGGACAGGCAGTGTGAACCTTGGATTTCAGCCAAATTCATACCTGAAGACGCGAGAAGTTAGTAAAGAGAGGAGCCACAAAACTTTAATTATCCATTTGAAGTGTTTGAAGTATCAGGGGCAACACCAGCAGAGGCTACAAGCCCATTTTTGACCAAAAGACTGGCCACAAAGTAGCAGGCGTTCCACATTCTGCTTATCCACAGCCCCAGCCCTCAGGAATGGTGCGAGTAAAACTGATATCCCTTTTAGAAGGACAGCTATCTTCAACTCAGCCACAGATTGGATGGGGTGATGATCATTCCCCCTCTGTGTTATTGAACCACCTTGGCCTTTGTGTGTTACTTGGACAAAAAAGTCCCACCTGGAGATAGGTCTCACATGAGTAAATATATGTAAGCATGAAAAAAGGTAAAGAAGCTGCGATGTGATAATCAGTTAAATTTGTTGTTATTCTAAGTTGCGTTTTTAATGGCTCAGAGTGGCAGAAAAAATATGAAAAAAAGAATGTTCTCCTTCTCCGGCAGTAATCTGCACCTTAATTACAACATTGTTAGCACCCTTTAATAAGGCTCAAATTAAAAAAGAAAAAAGGACAATGAAAGAGATGAATGCAGAAGATACAATTGTGAAATTTCATAGTGGAGGAAGCTTGGGAAAAGTAAATGGATGTGACTCTGATGGCAGAAGTAGACCATGCCTGATACAAGAAAACATAGTTATAAAACTCCTAGCATTTATATTGAGAAAGAAAACGTATAAGAGGTTACAGAAAACCCTCTGCCAAGCAGTGCTACTTGACAACAGCTAGTTTGAAGTTTACAGAACGTCCCTGATAAGCAAAGCAGTAAGAGCTAATAGATAGAAAGGGGCTTCCTGACTGCTGCTCCCATATCACGAGATGGCCAAGGCTTACTCTTTTTCTGTACACCCTGCAGCAGTTTGATTTGCTGACCCACTTGGGCGGAGCAATTTGCCAAGAAGACTCTGTCCAACAAGTCATCATCTGTATCATGTGATGTAGCCAAACAAACCTTCAATTTTGCCAGAAGCAAGACTGATTCAGTAGCAGGGGACTTAGCACAAGCTGTCTGGGGTGGTGCTCTGATTCATCTGCAACACTGGCTGGGACAGGGGGACTCTTTTCTTCACTACTGTCTGCCTGAAAGAAGGCAGAAGGAACAAGTCTCATTAGTCCTGGCCACCATCATCGGAGGCAAAGCGCTGCAGAAACACAAAAATCATACAAATCCAGGAAAACAGGACTAGGAGGCAACTCAAGAAGCTGTCTAATTCACATCCCACCACTAGTACTGCACTTTTGCTGCCACCATAGATGTGGCTATGAGGAAATATTCACAAAAGAGAAAAACGTGAACCAAAGTGCATACATAGCCACCCACAGCAATGCTGAAGGAACAGGAAACTGAAACTCATTCACTACATATTAATTTTTGCCTCAGACACTGTAGCTTTTGTAAGTCCAGACTAAAAATAAAGTCAGAATGCTGGCTAATATTACAAAGAACTTGATGAAAGTACTACAGAGCTCTTGAAGAAAGAGTGATAAAATTATCCTTTTTTCCCCCATTGAGATTTTCACTCTATTTTTAACTCTGTTTGTTTCCCCCCTCTGAAATGTTATAATTACTGGAGAGGCAGAGCAAACTTTTGAAGGAGAAGCTGAAAATTTCCTGGTGTTACCAAAAATTTCAAATTGTACTTCTGGCTTCTGAGGAGTTTCCTTTATCTCTGCGTATAGAAATAACACAGCTTCAGGACAAAGATCCCTCAGAAAATTAATACCTATTTTTGGTATTGTTTCTTTCTTTTTTCCCTGTCTTTTCAAAAGTACATGTTCCAAATACAATCTTGTAAATTCTCAACAGTATTCTTCTTCAATATTGCAGTATTTTCATAAACAACTTCAGTCTGAAAAAAAAAAAAAAAGAAAAATCGTTAGGAAGCAAAGACAGATTGCAGCAGAAGCCAGAAACAAATCTGGTTTCTTGAGGACTCTTCATTAACTAAAGGGAGCTCTGTTCATTTGCATCATTATTCTGGTGCTTGGGTCAAAGCTATGACTGCATTTTTGTTTTTGAAGTTTCTTAGTGGTTGCATATACAGTAATGTGCCAGAGTAGCTGGAGGGTTTTTTCTAACATATTTATTTTATTTATGAAATAGACACCTGCTGTTTACTTTAGATTTCCCAGGAAGCCTTTGTAAGATTGAGTAAGACAGTAGTTCTTGTAATATATTTTCAAGATCTTTTTTCCTTGGCTGTGTAGAACTGGGCTACTTGAAATAAAAACTGTTTCATTTGTGAAGAATTTGCTGCTAAAGCTCTCTCATTTTTCCTCTAAAAGTAGATTTTCCAGAGCTGAGTCACAGGTCATGCTCGATATAAACAGGGGACAAACAGCACAGGCCAGCAAGAGAATAAAATGTTGCAGCAGCACAGCTTCAAAAAGATGCTCACAGTACAGCTCCTGTGAGTCACAAAACTTTCAGGATTACTCCTTTATGTGCCATCTAGCCACACAGAGCAGTCACAGTTCTGGCACATTCAGTCTGTCCTTCAGGAGGTGTAGGCTGATGCCTCTGCTATCTCACGGCTATTTCACATGGTTCATGAGTGTTCCAGCAGCCTGAACAGCTGGATGTCTTTTAGAAACAAGTGGAAAACTATTAGCCTTTTCATCAATGATCTCAAGATTCCTTCAGTAAAGAAAACATTTTGGGAACGTGGGTTTATTTCAACTTAAGACCCAAGAAACATCATGGTTTAGTGTTTTATAGCTGCTGCCCAACCCATCTCACTTTGGAAACCAAATTGTGTTGCATTAGTCATTGGTTGCATCAGTCAGCCTTTTCTTATAAAGGGCACCCTATCAGCTCTCTCTGAAGGCATGACTGTAGAGAGGCAGAGCTCTTATTTACACCCAAGACATTTAATACATGCCCTCTCCTACATTTTAGAAAACCACATTTACCCTCTAATAACACCTGGTATTTAACTCATAAAAAAGATCCCCTGGCAGAAATGTAATACCACAGTGAGGAGTGGCAGGCTGGCTGCTGGACTTGCAGGCTGAAGGACAGTGCTCTTCTTCTATCAGATCAATGTCTTTGCCTACTAAGTGCCAGTGTGACCAAAAGCAGGGTGGCACAACTGTGTAAGAAAAGATAAGGGTTTCCATTCCCTTATGTGCCCATATATTGTCCTACGAAGGCCATTCCAGAAAGTTTGCTACTTTCTGATCCTTTTTTCATTCTAAATGTCTGTGCTGGCATATAGGCTGGCTGAAGAACTGCAGTTATTATAAAATAATCAGAGGAATTTGGGAAAGCAATGTTCTTGTACCAGCTGCCTCTGCACAAATAATCCTTGCAAATGTAAAAAGAGCAAAAGTGTGCCAGATTTTGCCATGGGCCAAAGGACAAGTTGAAAAACCATCTATGGCTGTGCAGTTTTGCACAACAGCAGGAAGCTTTGACAGTCCTGTGTTCTTTCAGAAGACCTCTTGTCCCAGCTCTACATCACATGAATTATCACAATTATCATGAGACACTTGACAGGCTATCAAGGTACTTCATGACATTAAGCCCTTCTCTAGTCAACTCTGTCACCAAGGCAACAGAAGTGCACTGTCGAAGTGACATATTCCATGCTCAGGTGTTAGCCATCCTAAATGTGATTTTGTCAGGAGTAGATGATCTGAGATGATTAAACTTTTTGATGAGTCTGATTAACTGATTAGTCTACAATCTAAACAGCTGTTTTCAAAATTATACTCTACGTCTTTGAGGGAACAGAGAAAATATGGCTTGAATTATGAGGTGTACTTTTCTTCCCACCATTAATTGTTTTTTGTTGAATTTACATCAAAGTCACATTATTGTGGTGTTCAGTGAAACTTGGAAGCCAGAAATTGCAGATATATTATCAGAATATAGGAAAATAATTAATGGAGAGTTTTTCATAAGGTTGTCTTGAAGTGATAAGAAGAAAAAACATCATACCAAGCTTCTTCTGATTTGTGGTTATGAGTGCTTAGTCATGTATGTACGTATAGCTTTAGCACCATGTGGCTATGAGTGCATAAAATGGCATTTGCATTGATATCACCAGTTAAGAAAATCAAGTCCACAATTAAGACAGAAATAGATTTTAATTACAAATGAAGGTTATGTAAGTATAAGTGCAGATGGAATAATTAGAGCCTTTATAGTGAAATCTTGAATGCTTGTTCATGAAGACATAAGAAGTTATAGCAACATCTGGTTCCATAAGAGAATAGAATATTCTTTTCATTTTTTAAAGTACCTGCTAATGTGAAAAGAAAATATCTCTGAACTGGAACACTTGCAAAGTGCACACGCTGCACTTTGAAACACATAGCAGCATGTTGTTTATTGATGCATGTTGAAGGTTTTAAAGTAAGGCATGACAAGCAATGCATGAAGAAGTAAATCAGCTAATTTAATCCTTTCCACTGTGACTCATGTTATCCAGGCTGCACCGTGGAAAACAAACTGGCACCTTGCTGAAAACCAGCAGACAGCACAAACACAGAGACCACCCCTTTACAAACACTTCACTGGAGGATGTCCTTTAGAAGCTGGGGGTTTTTGCAGTCTTTGGTAATATTGTAGTAAGATACATTCCTTTTTAGCCTCTGCTTATGACTACAGCAATTTGCCCAATTTTTTTTTTAATAAAAAGGGCACATCACTTCAGATCACAGTTACTGTGATTCTTTGATTATAAGTCAAAATCTTAATGTTTCACAGTCCATGGCGAATAAATTTATGTGGCTTTTTCTGTTAAAGGAAGAAATGCCCAGAAAAATGAAAAATAGTAGCACTTGTGGTATCATTACAGTGACATCAATTGGGAGTACCCCGAGGATGATTGTGCACCAGAAGTACCCACTAAATATCTCATGGAAAGCATAAGGAAATACAAACTGAAATAAAATTGCTCTATAAAGATCTTTCAGTGGTAAAAGCAATATGACATGTGATTGCACTTCCTGTGTGCATAAAATTTGCACAGGAAGTCTAGAAAGTTAAGACGTCTTTGGAGCCTACTTTGGTCAAAAGATCTCAAAGAAGATGTGTTTTCCATTACTCCCTCTAGCTGGCACTTTCTAAGTGGTTCCCTAAACACAGATAGCAATGCCTCATCTTGAAACAAAAAACAAACATTTTATGTCAGTTTTGACTTAAAATCTGAAGGCTTGGATTCCCTGAGAACTCAAAATCCTATTCTGCAGAATGATTTTTTTTCAGGCTGTAAAGGCTGACAATTTTTTTTCAGGCTGTTCAGGCTGACAATTCCTAAACCTCATGCACACCCTTTATTCATTTACCTTCTACATCAACTTCCTTAAAAAATGCCTTATGAAAGAAGGTGTTGCATTGACCCCAGCAACTTTCTCTATAAGAAAAATATAGGAAAAATATGATGCAAAACTAATGTTACAATCACAAGAGATAGCAAGAACAAACTCTTTCTGGAATACAACCATTCCAGACAAAGGGCTTTTTAATAATGATTTTATCTTCTTTCATTTTCTTTTTCATTCTCACTTTTTTTTTACTTCCAAAGTAATTTGAGAGCTATTACTTAATAACTAAATATTCTTTTTTCTACTCTTTTTTCTGTAACTCAGAGACCCCAAGGTTTTCTGCAGGTGGAAGTGATGCCACCTAATGACAGATAAAGACATTTAGTACTTCTTTCTACCTCAGCTTAGTTAACAGAGAGAGCAGATAGATCCTCCTAAATCTCCTGTGTACACTAACTCTGACTTGCATTAAAACAAAGCCATCATAAAACCATCTCAACCTCTCACGGGAAGATAAAACCGAATTTTGCCAGCTCACTGTGGGGCAGAGCAGGGCTGTGTCCCAGACACAGACTGGGAGTGGGAGAGCCAAGCACTGTCTGATTGCTTTGTCTGGCAGAGGGGGGGCTGGGGGTTATCACAGGGGCTTCAGCATCACTGCTGCACTTCAGACAGTGTAGCAAGGTTCTGAGGTGATTTCACTTCCCCACAGAAATTATCCCTTTTCCTGAATGTGCCTGTAGCAGGCTCTGAAATGGCAATTCCCATGTAAGCACAGCACATCCATGGGCATGGCACTCTGTAGATTGATCTGCTAGATATAAATCCAGAACCAGCTCTAAGTCACAGGCAAAATGCATTCCAAACAATATGGTCCCATTGCCGCCGTAAAAAGATGATGAGAAAGTTGTGAATGGGAGATGTTTAGGATACAATCTTCAGACACAGGAATTTTGTTTATTTTGTTGTTCTGGGACATGGGACATCATTTTCTTCTGAGCAGCAGGTTATCTGCATTTGGGGATCCACTTGGAAACATCAAAATAGAGAAAAGCATTCACTTTTCCTTTACATTGGAACCTCATTGTCTACAACTTTTTCATGAGTAGCATGAATATATTTATTTGACTATAATAGCAAGAAAGAGTGAGCAGAGGTATGATTAAATTAGTCTGATGCTTGGTAAGTTTGTTTCAGTGAAGAAAAGCAGTCCCAGCATTGAATATAGGATTCCTTGTTTCCTTTTTGGGCAGCAATTATTAAATTTTATACAGACATACGTTGACTTCATGCACATGCACACAAAAAGTCCAACAGCAACAACGAGAAAAAGGAAAGCAACAGAAATAAGTCTTAGAAGTTTTTGCAGAAGATAGCAGGAAACTAAAAATTTCAATCTCACCAAGCCTAGCTGAAGTAGTTGCATTCTGTGGCATACCTGATCTGAATGGGTTTTGTTCATTTTACTGACTAACAATGTATTTCTTATTTTGCACTATGTAATAGCAGATTGACAGTGATATCATTAAAGTATTAAAAATGCAAATGACCACAAGAGTTTCCATCTCAGTCTCTCTCTTGTTTTTCTTGGGCTGATTAAGGACTATCGTCACTATTCATCTCCATGCTTAGAATATTGTCTGTGCTTGTCTGTGTTCTGGTAATGAACCTGAAAAGTTAATTGGAGGAAAAGGAAAATAAATACTTTATCATTGATTTGTATGAGAAAACCTGAGCTATTTTTGCTTCAGAAATAAATAATCTAGCACCTGTTCAGCTGCTATGGAAGTTCTGACTTTGCCTTTTTTAAGCCTACCCCTGTTTTATTGATTAAACATGTCACAGTTTTAAAACATCTCTGTCAAGGACTACTTCTGATTATGAATCCCATGAAACAGCTGGAAACACTACTATATACAACTGTTACTTTCAAAGGGAAGTGAGTAGAAAATAACCAACAGAAAATAAAATAACCAGTCAGTGTGAAATAATCATAGTGATTTTTGCTGAAAAGAAAACTGGCTGATTTCATCCCTTTCATACTTGATGGATCTTCATCAAAGTCTGTAACTTTTTTTTTTTTTACTGGAACTTATGGCTAACTGGCTTGTCTCTCCCACCAGTTTTGCCTTGGTTGCATTATGTTTATTGGAATATCCCTGCAATTCCCTGTGGTCTGGGCTCACAGCCATGGTCAGTGAGTGCCCTGGAGATGACAAATACATCTTGTGATAACAAGTCTGCCACTGAGTGAATAGGAGTTGGGCCTTGTTTTCATCCTGTATTCTTTTCCTTAAGTAATCAGAGGGTACAAATGACTGATAATGTGAGAAATTATGGATGCCATAAGTTCAAAAGCTCCTTCTGACACCAATGCCTTTGTCTGGACTGAGTTGAAAGGAAAGAGTGTTTTACCCCTGCTAGAGCCACGTATTCCTTTGTAATCTCTCAGTAATACAGAAAATCTCCTGGCACATATGTCGTGACCATGATCTTTGTGACAGAGAAGACTGAGTGGCCAAGGATTCAGCTTTCACAGCTGAAAGAAAGTAGCAGAGTTTTGCATGGCTGTTTGTGTTTACTCCCACCTTGAGTGCAAAGACCTGTGCTATTTTAGCACTTCCACCGTGTCCCGCAGTTTGTTGGAAATGGAAAAGGACTGATGGAAAGGTTTGCCATTGTAAGGGAGGCCCAGCAGACAAGGAATGAGCACAGTTTTGGGTGTTTTTTTTTGTTTTTTTTTTTTATGGAAATGGCAAAATTATCTAGAAGGACTGTTTCTCTGTCTTTGTCTTGTTTGCAGTCTGGATGCTGGAGACCCACAATGTAAGCAGCTCTGCAGCAGTGGCAGACTTGCATCCAATGTTATTTTAAGATAAAAGATAGATCCTCTTCATGAAAACAGATTTCTAGTTTCCACATAAATACTAGATGACAACTGCTTTTCCTAATAATCTGTAAAGGAAAGTATTTGGGAGTGAAAATAATTCCCCTGTTGCCATCGGGATGTTTGTTCTGTCTAGGCCTGCTTCTTGGAGATGATTATTTTATATCTGGATTGCAGTTATCTGATTGTATCAGAGGTACACAATGGAATTTTGCAGCTGAAAATAGTCCATCACAGATTCCCAAATTTATTTAAGTTTACGCAAAAAATTCTTATTTGGAAAAGTTAAAAAAGGAAGGTGAACAATGTTGCTGAAGATGTAACCCCCGCTCACTTCAAACAGTCCGTCCCAGTGCTATGCTAAAATAAGACTAGATTTGCTTGCAGATAAGCCTTTTTCATGTTGATCAAAGATTTAAAGAAGAAACTAAATGGTATTATTTTAATTTGTTGTGATTACTTATACTGTCTCCAATCTTGATAACACTGATCAACACACTACATATGTCAAAGTTTAATACCATTTTGACAGCATTGTGCCATCTTTCTCTGAAAAGATTATTGTATTTTTCTCAAAACACAAGGCTGACAATATGGGTTTAATTTTCTGAAAATAACTCCCTTTACTGATACTAAGAACTTCTTCTGGAGCTGTTGAAAAAAATTTTTTTGTTCACTCACTGCATTGATAGTGAATACCTATAGAAAAGAGGAGTGTCAATTGTAACTGTGGTTTCAAAAGTCTTCTGAGGTCCCCAAAATGGATTGAATCTTCCACAATTCACATGTCAGGGACGGTACAGAGATTTGTGGGCTCTATTTCATCACAAAGAAAAATCACGGAAGCTTTGAACATCTACTTTCAAAACAACATTGCAATATTCTTTCTTTCAGGACCATGACAGGTTTTCATAATCATAGGTGGAAAAGGAAGAAAGCCAAACAGCAAAAAACAAGCAAAAATAGCAATGTGTTAGAGAGAATTAATTGCTCTGGCAAGTCAAGTACGAAAAGTAGGGTTTTTTGATCAGTAAGAGTGCAAATCTATGCAGTGAAAACTCAGAAATTAAATATGAATTTTAAAGGGACAAGTTGATGGTCATTAGTAGAGTTTTTATACTATACCTCTTCCCTCAAAGAAATTGGTTGGCAAAATCAAAAGAATATTGGATACATTTGTAAGACATCTGATCCATGGAGAAATGACGCTTGATAAACAGAAATTAAAATTGAAGATTTAATGAAAATTCCACTATAGCAAAATAACTCTTCCGGCTGCTATGAGATAGATACTCATGAAAGCTGTAATGAGTTGGATGAGTAACTTGCTTTTAATCAGCCAGCTTTTGCATGATGACTTTTTAAAATATGCAATCTGGTAATAACACAAGAAAATTTTTGAAGTAGCAGCTGGAGAACATGGCAGGAAACCTGAGGTAACAAAGACTAAAAAAATAATACTTCTTTTCTTAGTAGTCAGCAACTAGGGGGTTTCGTTTATCCATATCTTGATTGCAAATTAACCACTGTTAAACACCATATTTTTTGAGGTCACCAACAGTTGACTAGCATTTTGCAAATAATACTGCATTTTTAATGAGACAGCCTAAGAGTCTGCTAGGATGCAGATCCTCCCGGGTCCAGAGGTACAGTAACCATGACATTGAATGTCTTCCCAGTCCATTCTTCCTTTGCTGTTATAAATATCAGGATCAAAATCATAGTTCTTATGCAGTCTTTCCGTGCATAGGCATTTCCAAACCTCAGTGATCAGTTTCTCATCAGCGAATGCAGTATCTCAATCAAGAAGTGTCCAAGTCTGTCTCTGTCCAGACTGAATTTCTGGCCAGGTCTGGTTAGAAACAGGGCAGCTCTCATGTGTATTGCCATCTGTGGTAGAGATCTTCAGGCAGTGATCTGTGCAGAAATGTCTTTTCAAGTATCTCTGGGACCAGGATCTCAGGAAGTTTAAGCACAGTGGTTCATTCAAAAATCTAAACCAGTGGTATGCATGAGTAGGTACGAGCTGGGCATCGAGTTCATCTGCCATGACAATCTGGGGCTCCTGTGTATCTGTAAAGAAGCAAACTCTTACAGAGTGGAGAACATGAAGAAAGAGACCAACAATGAGGGCTTACAGGAGTGCAGTTTTGAATTTGAGTTTCTTCTAGCTGCACTACAGTCATCTCGTTATGAATAGGAACTAAGCCAAACTTTCTCCGGAGAAAGAGGTTCTGGTTTATTAAAACAGCTACAAGAAACAGAGGACCCAGGATAAGCCCAGGCACCCACACAGCGAGCCAAAAACCAAAACAGTGTGCTAACCTCAAATGCACCGGGCTCTTCCCAAAAACAAACCAGTAACCAAAAACAAGAAGAACCCCAACCCGACCGAATTTCCCCCATCTATAGCCCCCTTTGAGTCCAGGGTTGGTCCATTTTGGATCCACATGATGATTGGTCAATTTCCAGGCTTCTCATTGGTCTTTAATGCCGTTCATTCTAAACCAATCGTTTCTGCAGGGCTTCGAATGATTGGTCAGGTCTTCCATCCAATCTCTCTTTGACCTCGCCTTGCCCTGCCAGACCGCTGTTCCACCAAATGCTGGACCCTTCTCTTAGCACATTCTAATAAGCCCCCCCCCTTTAACATAATACAGTTAATATAACATAATTAATACAATATAATTGAACTATATACCCTAATTTAACTTAACTTTTACCTATAACAATCTTAACCTTTGCAAGATTTTCAGACTGAAGAATCACCTTTAAAGGTTCATTCAAAGCTCTGGATGGACAAAGGAACTGAACAGTCACCTTACTGTTCCATCTGTTTTTTCCACCAAGAATATCCATCAAGCAGCTTTTCTGGTCCCAGACCTAAGGGTCAGTAGCAGCTCTCAGGCTTCCTCAGTCTGACCAGTTCCTTACCCAGCTGCTCTTGACTCTTGTGTGAATGTCTTCTAATGGCCTTCCAGAGCTTTCTTCGTTCTTTTCTCCAGTCTTGGCTTCTAGACTGCCCTGCTTATCCACTCTGACAGGTGATATCTAACCAGGTGATGCTCTTTAAACTGAACTCTGGAAATCCTGTTTTGGAGACCTAGTCATGTGCACTGCAGCCAGCCCAAGGCTGTGCTGTCTCTCCAAAGGAATGAGAGACCATCAGAGCTGAAAAGGCATGATGTAATTCCTGCTTAACCCTTAAATTCAACAAGTGCTTTCCTGCTGGTATCTCCCTCCTGTTCAAGAAGAAAGATGTAGTGATAAAACAAGTTCATTCAGGACAGTCTTAATGTTTTAGATGCAATATAAGCTATAAAGGCTTATACAAATCACCAGAGAAGTTTGCAGGTGTCTATTAATCTCTGACTAGTCCTTTAGCCAAATCATGCTGTCCAATGCAGCTGTTAATTACTTTACCAGGTCCTATCCCAGACCACACATTCTGAAGTCTGATGCAGTCATATTGGCAGTGGCATATTCTTTTGACAGATTTCTTACATGGAAAGTCCCTCTAGTGTTCTCTTTTTAGTTTACCAGTAGAATCCCAGTGCTTACCAGCCTCCCAAATGAAGACTGAACCATATTGCAGTAGTTAATGAAATAATCAGAGCAGACAGTCTTGTCCAGAGGTACTTGTTATATACTTCAAACAAGTCACAAGCAGGAAGAACAGGGAGGGAAAGCAAGTGGGTAGGATTGTGCAGTTGCAGTGACTCAGCCTGTGTAATTAGCATTAGATGGTGGCTTTTATGTCATTACTCAGCGTAAGGTGAAGTGCAGTTTACTTCAAGATGCTGCAGTCTTTCAAGGGAATCTTTGTGCTCTTGGTAATGAGCAATTCACTCATGCACTGTGTCCGCTTCATTCCTCAGCACGCGGCTTTCAGCGCCCTTTGGGCCCACAACAAGGAGGGCTGGCATTCCTGTGCTGCAGAGACTGCTGGGCTGCATGAGGAAGAAAGAATTGCCACCCTAAATTCTGGCTACAAGTAGAAGTCTCTTTTTTCTTTTTACATACAGTAGAATTGCTTCAGTAAATGAATGCGTACAATGTGTGCTGCTGCGCATGTGATAGTTAACTGCAATACTCCCTTCAAGGGTAAATAGAGGTGAAAGGAGTTTATCTGTTTGTAATTTCAGCAAGAACAAATTTATTTAGTTCTCATAAATATAAAAAAAATAATTCGTCCCATTTTTTAATTTATTAAAATTTTCAACACTAATATAATGGTAACTACATAAATCTACCACAATAGCAAAATAAATTCACAAAGACATCTGGCAGTATAACCAGGTTTTTTTTTGGCGAATGTGGTTTTGAAAGTTCAGTATAAAAATATATTCTTTTCAAACAAATTCTTAAAAGAAACCTATAGCTTTGTCAATAACAATTTTCTTTACATTATTTTACTATGAATAGAGCTTGAACAGAATGCTCTCCAATATTTTAAATGATTCAAGTTTCTCCTTAACACCAGATCACTATGTAGAGCTTCTTTCTGAAAAGTACACCTTGTATTTGACACAATCACAAATAGCTTAGTAAGTGATAGGTCAAAAGAAATCCTGGCCCATTAAATTTTGAAACACATCTGGTTAAATATAATATTTTCTGCAAAGTCTTCTATTCATTCATTAACAAGACAACAAATCCAATTTGTATTCAGAAAACAAAGTAAATCATATTAAAGAAGACACAATAATCTGGGTTTGGAACTGGGTAACTAGTAGCAACTGGTTTATCTTTACTCTCTGTGGTGATGTTAGCAGTATTTGTTCCTTGAAATGACTGCATGTAAAGGAATCAAAGTGTTGGAAAGAAATCAAACAGTAGAATAATTTTATATATTAGGAATTAGATGATAAATTTCAAGAGTTACAAAAGCACCAAGTACATTTCCCTACATGCCATCTCTACTTTCAGCAGCATAAACATCCCTATATAAACATTTTCAGTAATAAAATGTTTCTTTATGACACAGTAGATGATTTTCCAGTGATGTCAGTTCCTAAACCATGATCTTAAAAAAGCAGCTTTGATACTGACAGCAAGGAGACTAATAAATGCAAATTCATATTGCTTTATGACTGGCCTAGTAATGCTCAATGCAGTGAAAGTTACTCCAATATTGTAATTCACAACTTCGTCCTTAATATCTGGCAGCCTTTTAGCCTCTTACTGAAGGAAAATCCCTGGAGGCAAAACAAGCTTTACCTCTTAAAGCATAAACCAATGTTTATTTTTCCTTCATCTCACTTAGGTCAAGAGAATATTTGTTTAAGTAGTTTTTTGATAAAATCTTGATTTTTATCAAAACCCAGAACTACTATTAAACATAATACTGAAATGGCTATTGAAATGAGAATGTTTAGTGAGAGATTCTTCATGTTGTGTTCATAGTTACTGAAATGACAGTAGACATGATTCCTATCACTATGTACAAATCAGTAATCTTGCATATTTCACTGCACTTCATACTACCTAATAAAAGAATACAACCCTAAATTTGGTAACACATACTAGTGGTTGCTGTGGAAAGGAAGTAAGTGTAGTGCAAGCTGGGAAGATGGAGATCTAGGAAATGGGGAAAACAGGGAGCTGCCTTTGGGTAGAAAGGTGCTCAGGAGAACATGGGACAGGAGGTGAGAAATGGGAATTGAGCTGCTTAAGGGTCTGGTCAGGCAAGGAAAGACCCTGGAAATAAAAACCAAGTCTGTAAAACTGGGACTGAAAATACAGGTGCTTATATCCATAGGATATAGAAACACATGCCTTTCTAGCTATTATCACACACCCAGTTCTGCAGAGGACCATATGACAGGGAGTCTTGTACTCCTTCCTATGCTTAGTGCGTACAGTTTTCCTTGACTGCTCTCACCTCTTCTTCCCAGATTTTTTTCTCTTCAGGTCTATTTTTATGCTTCCTTTCTTCTCCTGCCTCCCTGGCGTCAGCTTTGTGCCAGCACCAGAAGGGGTGCCCCATGTCCTTAAGCAAGGTGGGGCCCTGCCTGCTGGGGGCTGCTCAGCCCAGCATCAGGGCAAAGGGCTGGCACAGTCACAATCCCCTCATCCCACAGCAGCCACAGCTGGACAGGGGATCTTCCACGCTCCAAAGCCAACAGCCAGGCTCTGACAAGTTCCCACTGCACTCCTGAGAGAGGATTTCTTTTTTTGGACTCATCATTTGTCTAAAATACATTTTTCAGTGATGTCAAGAGACGCATTTTGGTTGTAAGCAACCATCCTTCCTGCCAAATCTCCCAGCCCTGCTTCAAAACATGGGCGTGCAGAGCTTCAACTGAATGACTATATTGCTTATATTACCATGGAAGGGAGCAGGGGTATTTTTGCCTCCTCCAGTCTTCAGATATGGCTGAACTTTCCAAAATGTTTAAGTCTGAAGGTTAAATGACACATTAATGTACAGAGGGTTTTATAAGGCAACTTGCCAGGCAAAAATAAAGATAAGCTTCAACAATTTGCCCTGTTTAAAATACCATGATCTGATAGGGGCAAAGATACAGATGAAGAACTCAAATATGAAAAATGAGAGGAAGTGTTTAGAAGAGATAAGCAAGTTTAAAATTAAATAAAATTAACAAATTGAAAACCTATAGCAGAAAAAAAATCTTCCCAGCATTGAAAGTTGATTAGACATAGAATACTGGTCCTTTGGGGATGGAGTAAGCCCCATGATTCGTGACCCAGCCTATAAAAATAGGTTGGACAAAATATTAGAAACATATGTCTTGCTGAATAACCTTGTGCTCTGAGATGGATGAACCAGATGACCGAATATGACTTTTCCATCTGTACCATCCATGAATCCCAGAGAATTTCTGTATTAATCTGTGGATGAACAAATCAGAAACCTCCCTGAAAGACCTAGCCCTGTCATCAGTGCTCGTGCCAATTAGCACCTTGCTTCACAGCAGCTCTCTCTCCTCTAAATTCCTCTTAAAATTGGGAAGGGAAAAAGCTCACAGAGGAGAAGAAGATAAATGTGAAAGTTCTTGCGTAGCCATCCAGGAAATGTCTGAATTTCTTCCCTGGACAAAGGGGATGGAAATGCTAGAAAAGGGAAGGAAGAAGAAAGAACATGATTTGCTAGAAATGTGATCTGAAAATTATGGCCACTCACCAAGGTCAACACCTCATCCTGCAACGCTGCCTCTCCTTCCCATGAGCAGCACGAGTGGCTCAGAGACTTTATCATTCTGCTTACTCACTAGCAAATGTATACCCCGTCTTTCATCAGTGCAGGAATTTTTGTGAGATGCTTCAGTGATGATTTAAACAGCAAAATTAGTTTACAGCTTGAACAGCCATCCACAGAAGAATTCCTAGTTGGCATGGGTAACCTGTGCTGTTAGGTCAAACACAAGGTTGACATAAGAGAGCTCCCTGCAGCAGCAGGAGCAGGCTGCTCAGCAAGACAAGGAGAAAACAGGCAAAACAGAGAGTGATAACAATTTCCACATTCAGTCATAAAATTGCAAATTCTTCACTTCCTACAAAGAGAGCCACATGTCTCACTGCAACAGAACTGAAAAGAGAGCAGTTTGAAGCCATAAATTGCATGATTTTCAATAAAAGGAGTACAAAAAATCTGTTGCTTAGTAGTTGGAATGCAGTTTAACAGTCTTTAGAATTATGGAATCATGGAAAACGCTGAGTTTGAAGGTACCAAATGATCCATCAGGATCATTGAGTCCAACTCCTGGCCCTGTGCAGGACACCCCTAAGAGTCACACCATGATGCCTGAAAGTGTTGTCCAAAGGCTCATTGAGCTCAGTCAGGGTGGTGGTGTGACCACTGCCCAGGGGAGCCTGTTCCAATGCAGCTGTTATTAAGTAGTTGTAGAACTGATCAATTGAAACAAATCATGCAGCTAAATTCTAACACTTAACAAGAAAAAATAGCTACTTTACCTGCCTTCTACGGGTGGTCAGTTTGGATTTTCTGATATAAAATTCAGTATAAGAAGTGACACCTGGAATTACTATTTTGAATTTTCTTTCAAATCAGGATGACTGTGTGAAAAGCCGGGTCTTTGACTTTCATCAAACCAGACATAAATATATAAACTTGTGGTGAAAACATTATTTCTGGATCACCAATTTCTGTCTGGCCTAGTACACACCTCTCATCCAGATCCAATGAGGATGAAGTAGTGTCCTGTCACGGGGAGCTATGACTGGCTGTCAGATGCTGAGTTTGGATGAGCCTTCCCAAAAATCTGAATTTCTTTGGTAGTTAAAGGGCAGAAGCTGGAACTTCCTGAAAACTGTCGACTGTCCTGTTCATTCTCTTCTAAGTCTTGATGTTTCAATGGTTACAGGTGTTTGCATTTGACAACATTTAGATATTGTTGAGGACAAAACCTGCTGTTTCTCAAAAAGTCTTTCTAATTCTAATGGTAATGTCCTGAGTAGAGGAACATTTCCCTAGCAATGGAGCTGCATTAATCAGTACTACCTAGCTGTGGATCTTTCTTCTCCTTTTGTTCCCCTACAATACAGCATTGAAGCAGATTTTAGTAACTGACTTATGCATATAATCCCATACACTTGCTTTTAATTTTGCAAAGATTGCCAACAAATTATACAGCTTGAGTTTCCACAGTTAACACCAACAAATTTCATATTTAAAGCAGGAATTCAGCCACTTTCATTATGCAGGAGGAAAGAAACATAAGTTTCATAATCATGACATTCATCCTCCACTAAATGAAAAGTGACTAGTTGTATTGGGTTTCTGCGGCCAGGTTTTGGTAGTGGTGGGTTACTGGGTGGTTTCTGTGAGGAGATGCCAGAAGATCCCCCCATGGCCAACACAGGCAGTGCCAGATGGCTCCAGGATGGATCCGCCGCTGGCCAAGGCCAAGCCCATCAGCTGAGGTGGTAACACACCTGTGATAACGGATGTAAGAAAGGAGTTATGGAGCAGATGTAATTGTGCTCAAAGAAGAGAGAAGTGAGAACATGTGAGAGGAACAACTCTGCAGACCCCTGGGTCAGTGGAAAAGGAGGGACAGGAGGTGCTTCAGGTGCCAGATCTGAGATTCTCCTGCAGCCCAAGGTGCAGCCTGTGGTGGAGACCCTGTGCCCCTGGAGCTCATGGACATGCACAGAGATGCAGAGATCCCCCTGCAGCCTGTGGATGACCCATGCTGGAGCAGGGGGATGCCCAAGAAAGGCTGTGATGCCCTGGGAAGCCCACGCTGGAGCAGGCTTCTGGTAGGACCTGAGGCCCTGTGGAGATAAGGCCCACACTGGAGTGGGTTTCCTGGAAGGACTTGTGACTCTGTGGGGAATCCAAGCTGGAGCAGGCTGTTCCTGAAGCCCTGCACCCTGTGCTGGAGCAGTTAATGAGGAATCATAGCCCATGGGAAGGATGCAGGCTGGAGAAGTTCATGGAGAACTGTCTCCTTTGAGAGGGAATCCACGCTGGAACAGGGGATTAACTCCTCTCCATGAACAGTACCAGGAATCAAGTGTGATGAACTGACCATAACCCCCATTCCCTGTCTCCATGGGCCTCTGGGAGAGGAGGTAGAGCCTGGAAAGGAGGCAGGGGTGGAGGAATGTTGTTTTTAATGGTTTTTTTACTTCTTATTATCCTACTCTGATTCTTGTTGGTAATAAATTCAGCTAATTTCCCCAAGTTGGGTCTGTTTTGCCTCTGATGGTAATCACTGAGTGATCCCTCCCTGTTTTTGTCTCAACTCATAAGCTTTCATGATATTTTCTCTCCCCTGTCCAGCTGAGGAGGGGAGTGACAGGGTGGCTTTGACACATGCCTGGCATCCAGTCACAGCATCAACCCACCACAATAATAAAGCAAACACCGTAACAGGCATGTTGAGAGACATTGTTCTTTCTCTTTTAAGGCCAGTGAAATGGAAAATGTTGTCAGTGATAAAACACAGAGAGATGCAGCTGGAAATGACTGAGGGCTTGGCATGACGTAAATGAGAAGGTGCAGAGGCAGAGGATGTCTCTCTGCAGAGGCCAACCTGGCACAAACCATTGCAGTGCAAGGTTTGGCCTCACGAAGGCAACAAATGATGAGACCACAGACTTCAATGCAGCTGTAGAGAATAACAGAGCTTGATAGAAATTCATCATGGTGGTGGAGCACAAAATTGGTAGGTAACCCAAGACTGAGAGGTACGTCACAGAGAAAAGTGGCAGAAGAATATCGTTATAGGGGGGTTGCCTGTGGAAGAATGTGAGGACAGAAGAAATGGAGAAAAAAAGCTCCCAGAGCAAAGATATTCCCAAGGAAGGGTTTGGTTGCACCCAAGGGAAACCAGAAAATAGGAAGTATGAAGCAGCTCTTTCCAAAAAGGGGTGGAGAAGAAATAACAAAAATAGAATGTGGCATAAGGATGATAGACAGAAATAAACGTAAAATCGAGCCAAATCACAGAATGATATGCAGACAGGAGAAAAATGCAGGGTAGGAATTCCATATGAACAGCAAAATAAGTGGGTTTACATTCTCCTTTAGAAGAATTTTATGGGCCATTCACAGAATGGGAGAGTGGGCTGCCTGCCAAGATGAAAAATGTGGGCACGTCTCTGGAGGGATCATCACAGGAATGGAGGAGAGGGCAATGAGATGCATGATACAGCCAGATTCCTACTGGGATGATTCAAAGACACTTATGTGCAGCTGGAGAGGACAGGGAAAAAGATGGAGGGACTCAGTCTCCAGTGAAGTGTGTATAGTATTAGAAGTGATGAAAACGTAGACAAGGTGTCAAAAAAGTACAAACAGGTATTAAGAGAAACAAACCTCTAAGAATGAATGCTACTTCATGGAAGAAATTTTACAACTTCCTCCTGGTTTTTTTATGTATCCAGACACATAAAACATGAACATCTTATTCTAATTTTTTAAAAAGTGTGTAACTTACTCTCTTTTTCCCAGTAGTCCTCAGGATTCCACACACCAGCTAAACACCTGGGCTGAAAACAGCAAACTATCATTAACTGTGGAGACTCCTCAAAACTATTTTACTCCTCTTAGGCAGTTCTCACAGATGAATGCTGTCATGAGTGCAAACGAAATAAAGGCTTGTGATACCAGATGAGCTTTTCAGGTCACTGTCTGAAGTTAGCTCTGCTGAGCCTCATTATTGACACAGTCATTCCTCCCATGTATGCTTCATTTTGGTATTGTCCAAAGTAAATTATAAAACCACTGTATTTATGTGATCCTACACACAAAATATATTAGATTTGGCAGTGGGATAAAGGGATTCTTTCCAATGCTCAGGATAAATTAAGAAAGACAACTCAATTATTAAAGCAGTATATTTTGTGTTGTTGAAATAGAAGTATTCTTCTCCAATAATCTCGTAATCAATACCCTTTGAACCTTTGAAAGATCTCCTGTCTGCAATAAACATCAAATGTACTAATTTTAATGTGTATATCTTCCAGCATTCACGTCTCCTGATCCTGTTATCATGGCCCATATTCTGTGAAATCTAGGTTTTCATGCAAAAATGAGAAGATTTTGTCCAAAGAAAAAGTCATGTTCCTCTCTTAAAATAAGTATGGATAGCAAAACAAAAAAGATAAGAAATTATTATTTTTACTACCATACATATTCATAAGCCCTCAGTATTTACTCCAGGCATGCACAAGAAGATTATTAACCCTTTTAAGATTACTAACTTTTATTTAACTAAGCCAACTATTCAAGGTAGGTGAAAACTTTTCTTAGAATTATAAGATATGTTTGTATGTTCTTAATATTACGTATGCAGAGCAGGAGACACACAGAGAGATTTCCATTCTGAAATGTTTACCCTTAGATACCAACATCTGTTACCATGATGTTTTAGATCTTGCTAACTTAAAACAGAAAAGGAACTTACAGCAACGTGTAAAAAATCATTTCAGATGTTCCCTCTTTGACTGTTTCAGTCCATCTGTAATTGCTGGTTTCCAACGTCCAAGAAGATATCTTGCCAAAGCACAGAACCACTGGGAAAGAATTCTACTATCGTACTAATTCAAGTATGTACTTTCCTTGGAGACTGTATTTTGAAACCATATTATTTATTGTTTGTAAATGTCAGTCATGCTGTTGTCAGACATTTTTAGTTTCCTAAGATGAAGAATTAAGGATTTGCAGAAGAATTCGGAGTGTAAACTAAGTAAAAATGTTAAATTCAATTTCAGAATCAGAAAACTAATTTAAATGGGGAGATTAATAATTTCAGTGGTTTTCCCTTCAATCCCTTGTGACCTCCATGTACACTATTACATTATCAAATGTAAGAATGAAATTGTCATCTTTTCATGATTTTACAAATTTAAAAAATATTATTTACAAAATAGACTCTATTTACATGGAAGTTTTCATTTTGACATTCATATTCTGCAGCAATTCCTTTCTCATGAAAAATTACTGAAAACTCATAGAATATGTGAAAAGACTGTAATGTTGAGCTACAGTCTTGTTACCTAAATAAAAGCAGCAGTTACGGGAGATCACTGAAATCTGAAAGGAATACCATTAGGAACTGCCACATGCAAAAGAGCAAAGTGAGTCATGTACATGTACAGTCTACCTCTCACTGATGGAGGTCTCCTTGAGATAGATACACTGCTAGCAAAATCCATTCCATTAAATGGAATGAAACTATGTCATCCTTTGCTTTGCTCTCTTTTCTTCTTTCTACTAGAATCTAATAGTAAATTCCCTTTGGTATGACCACTCACTCCCTTCCTCTCTTGTCTGTTTTTCCCTCTTCCATCTTTCTGCCAGACTAAAATAACCTTTAGAAGAGCATTAGGCTGTCACAACCTCCTGCAGTAAATAGTGAATAAAGGAGATAATAAACTCAGGATATGACAAAGAGCTTTCCTTTCTGTCGCTTTTCTTTTGAAGAGTGAGTACCGAGTTATGTAAGAAAAACTGATTCCCAAATTCTTCACATTCTAGTGGTTCAACACAAGATATTCCTTCCAGCCATATATTTTCCATAGGGAAACCACACAAGATAATATGTTATAAGAAGCCTTGCAGGCAGACTGCCTTGGCTTCCTGTAGGTTTTGCAAAGAAAATGCTGAACAAAGCAGACAGCTCCTAGGCCTGCTCTATTCCTACCTGGATGTGGAGATCCTACTGAGCTCTACCAGTGGGGGGAATAGAGCTGGAAATAGCAAAAAGGCCCACAATCATTTTATACAGTGTAGTATTAACTTAAAATAATAATTCAGCCAGTTCAAATAGGTGACATCACTACCAGAGCTATGGAACTGTATTTGCCTTATAGAAATATTCAGTATATGTCATCAGAGTCACAGGCTGAATTGAGATCAGCCTGTATGAGCTAGGGACAGCACAAGCTAAGCTGAATTCTACTGTGCTCTGATTTTGTCACCTATTCAATTGCAAAAGCTGTAGAAAAACCACAGCTGCCGTGGGCAATTGTGCTGTTGGAGAGGCCTAACTCCAAACCTGCCCTGGGAACAACTAGACTTAACTAGAGTACAGAGAATATTCATCACTAAAATAGAAAGGACTACAGGAAAGATGAAGACAGACTCTTCTCTGATGCACAGTGAGGAGAAAAGAGCCAACTGTCCCATCTTGCAGCAAAAGCAATTCTGACTAGATTTCTGGAGAAAATGGGGGAAAGGTTAAGCCACCAGCACAGGTGCCCCAAGAAGATACTCCATCCTTGGAGGAGATGTCTTGTCCTCAGCCAGACCAGGCTCTGCATGACTTCATCCAGCTTGGGTATGAGATTGGACTAGATGATCTCAAGAGAACCTGCCAAAATTGAATATTTTTTTTAAATGAAGTTGACATTTTCTACACAAATATTCTCCAACCACATTCAGACTCACTTTTCTACATAACTTTTTATTTTAATACCTGTCTTTACCAAAATGTTACCAACCAGGAAGCACAGCAAGTGAAAGAGTAGATAAACCTCCTCAAGTCCACGCTACCCTCCAGTCCCAGCCTCTCTCCTAACCAAAGCCTGTTCACATGTTTTTTAGCAGATTAGGCAAAACAAGACTTTTTGCTTTGCAGACCAGCTCAACATTGCAGCACTCATCAGCATCACTCTTTACCTCTCACTGATGGAGGTCTCCTTGAGATAGTTGCACTGCTATCAATGTAACTGATATTCAGGCCAGGAGAACCAGGAGCAGACAGCTGATTTGGCTACCTCCACCTAAAACATGCTCCACACAGCTGCTCAGCAGGTTGCCTGGCATGTGCTACCAGCATCTGTATCCAGGGTGTCATTCACTGAACAAAAAGTAGGATGTCAATGATTCATTTTGACCAGGGCCTAGTCTACCAGCATAGCCATGCCGGGCCTGTGCTGTGAGTGAACACAAATACCTTCCTCAGGAGAGATGAAACACTGCTAGCAATCAGAATCAAGGCAATGAAAGGTCTTGCGCTCCTGTCTTGCCTAGACAAACCCAGTCCTCAGTACCTTTATACTGCTGAACAAATTAGTGCAGAGCTCTTCATCTGCCCTTGTCCTCCTCCTCACCTTTAAAAGGCCATACTGTGCATTTGGAACAATTCCTAGACTCACAAACTGCTTCCAGAACTTGTCAAGGAAACTCAGTGTTTACCAATGTTTTGTTGAGGAGTCTCCTAAAAGGCTGCATGGGCAACTTCAGCTTGAGACAAATAATGGGCAGGTTCACAACCTGAAAAAGAGCCTTGTGTATGATCTGCTCAGCAAAAACTTCTCACTCTTATCATTCTTCAGAGGTTTACCAAAGGGTTTTATTCCATCTCCCACCTGGATTTCCATGCCATGGTGCCAACCTCAGCACACAGGCAAAGTTCAAATAAGTGCCATGGCTAGTAAGCAATGAGACAGACTGTTAGAAACAGCCAAGAATTCATTCTAGTGGGCAATTGTATAGCAACCAGTGTAATATCAAGCAAACGATGAGTCATACTATATAAATAAAATATTTTAGGCAGTTTCTCTTCACAATATGATATTATCTGTGGCAGGAGTTTCCCAGAAAATTTGTAACTGATTAGATGAAGAGAGGAGAGAAATCAGTTTGAATAAAGCATTTCAGCAGGCAATTTGAGCCAAAAGGTCATACTCAGTATGAGCAGCATACTCAGTATTTGCTACGAAACTAGGAGAAAGAATGTCTCAGATGTTGAGGAATATATTTAATGCGGGTAGCTCACTGTGCAGATTGAGGTCTGGGTGGCAGAGCCCGAGGCAAGTGCCCATGAACTGCCAACCTTCTGCATAACAAATGCACAGGCACAGCCAGATGAGGGACGCTGCAGGAGGCGAGGACTCAGCAGGGAGACCCCAGATGTCCCCGTGCAGACTGACAGAGTATAAAAGACATAGGGTCCCTTTTCTGGGGTCCCTCCTCCTCCAGCCTGAGGTGTTATTCTGTTGTTGCACAATGACTACATTATTTTAAGGACCCAGCGGTCTGAGACTCTGCTGTGGCAAGCCTGAAGTCAGACAGTAAGGAAAGTGGTCTGATTGTGTGGGGTGTGCAGGGAGCCAAGTAGGGCATCCATCACCTCCCTGGGGCTGCTGCTGCAGAGGGGCTTTGGTCCCAAGCAGGTGGTGCCAGTGTGGCTGACAGAGCAGCCCCTGGGTGCTCAGACAGCAAAGTTCCTTAAGGCGCTCAAGTCGGATGCAAGAAAATGACCTCCAAGTGCAGATATTACAAATAAAAATCATAAACTCATCTAGGTTTACACTACAATGAATTTGTTTGAGAATAATGTGAAGCTAAGAAGAATACAAAGCCCTACCCCAACACAGCTGTACTGACAAAGGACCTTACTGGAAAAACAACATTTTTCAGAATAATAGCTTATTTCCCCCGGGGGCAGGTGAGTGGGAGGCCACGGTGGCTTTGCTATATGTGTAAACTGCAAATCTTTGCCTTTATGTCTCTACTGCTAATATACAACATCTAGGTGTATACATTCCAGGAAAGCACTCCTTATGTAAACAAACACGGGCTAAAGTTCAACCTTTTCTTGCTAAATTCCCTAGACATGTATGTTTTAAAAGTCACCTTTCAGACAAAATTGGATAGGTTCTGTGTATTTCTGAAGTTGTCATCCAGGCAAAATTCTTTTGGCATGGCCAGAGCATTACCTTTGGAAGGCAGTACTTTAAAACAAGCATATTCAAATGCGAGTAGGATATGCTACTGGTTCAGATTTTTAAGCTTCAGAGTAGAAGTTAATAAATCAAAACTATAAGAAAGTAATTGACCATGTTCTCTGATAGTTAACAAGACTGATTCACATCTCTTGGAAAAGTTTGATAGTTGCCATGTATCTGCCTCCAAAAATAGTGCTAGTGCTGGCATACCCCACTGCTGGCAATGCCTGTAACTGCTGCTTCAGCATTTTCCTCCTCTGGTAAACATGCTAGCCTACCTGCATAAACCTGCCATTTGGCCTTAAACAAATTACTCCCCAGATTCTTGGCTGGGGTAGTTTGAGTGTGTTATTTAAAATGCAAAAGACCTTTCTTTTTTTCTCCTACCGATTTATCAAAAATGTTCCACATAAAAGATTGGGCTTAATGGGAGCACAATTTGTTCTGGTCAAGTTCTTGTCTTGGCATCATGCAGGAAGCTGGGTAGCTCTTTGTCTTATAGGCCCCAGTAAGAGTGGTAACCAAGTTTATCTAGCAATTGCCTTCAATCTTCTGCTGAACATGAAAGCAGGAAAAAATGTCTTCACAGTCTTGAAACAAAACCAGAGGGGGGAGTGTTGAAGGAGGACTGCAGTGAGGAAGCAATTAGTCAGAACTGCAAGGATTGTGCATTTCAGCCAGGCATGTGTTCTTTTATTTATCTGGGTTTATAAGTGAAGACTACAAGGGGAGCCAAATTTTAAAGAACAAATTGTACATCTTTAGTACTTAAGTTCCATAAATATGTAATACTGCATGTCCTAAAAACACTGATCCTGGGCCAAGATAAAGTCAGTTAAGAACACTATAACAAAAAAGGAAAAAAAGAAAAAGAAAGTAAAAATAGTGTATTTTCATACCACAAAAGATCTGTAGATCATCTTAAGCAAAGAAGTCATGTGGCTTTCTTATATTAGATTCTGATTTCTTCCATAGTATTACTTATGGAACAGAAAAAAAAAAGGTACAGGATTTTAAGTATCCTTCATGACAAACATGCTTGCCTCAAATGAAAATATTTATACATGGGATTATTTATTTATACATTTTTATAAAATGCAGCTGTGCAAAGTGCAGACCTCTGCTGCTCTGTGGCAATAGCCCTTATCTTCCACCTGCAGGCACAAAAGTTATTTGTACCTGGCAAATGTAAGAGGTGTCCCAAGGCAAGGTTCAAGACCAAATGCCCAATTCATATGAACAGAAAGTACAACCAGAGGCCACTTTATGAAAGACAAAACATGCTCAGGTATGTCCAAAGCCTTGGCTGGTTGCTGGATGTCTTAGCACACACCTTAGAGCTGACAGGCTCCCCGTGGCCTACCTGTGGGCAGTCAGTGCAGCAGTGGTGTGGATTAGGAAGAAAAGTCAATCCTAATGCTGCTCACAGTTTTTTCTGGCACCACTCAAAAAGCACGACATAGATAAAGCCATAGAATCCAAGTTGTGTGTGACAGCAATTCCACTGAGCAAAGACCAAGATGTGGAAAGTTTCAACTTTTCTTTCACTTTGGCTCTTTCCACCCAAAGCCCACTAGCTCCGGGCCATGAACTACCCAAAGAGTGGGTCTTGCAGACCACCACAGAGATGAAGGGAAGCTGCTGGGTTGTGCTTACAAGTGTGACCAGAGGCAGAACACTCCAAACGTGCCAAATGGCATAAGAGATAGTGGATAATGAACCTTTGTCTTTCTGACCAGCCCTAAGGGTCTTGCCAACACCCTGTCTCATGCAGACTGTGCAAGATTTGCATACAAGAGCTTTCTCTCTTTCTCCTGTTTCATTCTATCACATGTTTTTCACAAAATGAGACACACATGTTGTAGTCTGATTTTCAGCCCTCTGTCTAGGTGTTTGGTGTTACATAGCAATTACAAAATAGCGGGTGGTTACGATGTGTGTTTATTCTTATACATATTTTCTTATATTTGCTTAATTAGGTTCTGCATCTTTTCCTGTTATTATTTGCTCAAAGACAACTGAAGCCATCTACCTTGGCTATTGCCTTTTCTTACTTGAAGATTGGGGTTGATAAGAATTAGCTTTTCATTGCCAATACCACACTAACATCGACCCATGAATATCATTTATTCATTTAGTATAAACTTGTGAGTAAATGTCACTGCTTAAACTAACAAAACAAAACAAAACAAAACAAAAAAAGACCAGCAGAATACAATGTGGATGGCAAGTCCCTCACTAATTTCTCTGCATTTGTTGTCTGAAAAATATAAAATGTTTGCCATCCTTTACATGATTATTTGCTTTGTTTATACCCATGGCATTTAATTCATTCTCTGATTCACTAAAAATAGCTTTCTTTCTTGTGCAACACAGGAGAAAGCTTGGTCTTAGCTCACATTAGAAAATGAGTAATACCATTGCTGTTTCTCAGAGAGCTCCCAATTCCTATGGGTGAAATTCATCTCCATGGGTGGGGAGGAGGGGGGAGGAGGATCTACTCCAGACCTGTGCCACATTTTAGTCCACAGAGCAGGCAGTTAGCACTAAGCTGATATTTAACCCTTCCCACCAGAGACTGACAAGCCACGAATCTGAAAATGAATGTCAGTCCAGAACCTTGTCCCGATAAAGACACAGCAATGTGCTCTCAGCTTTCATCTTACAGATCCAAGCCTATGACTCAGATACATGAAAGGATTTGGATCTCTGAAATAAATCACCAGCAGGACTTCAGTCAAAACATTCAAGCCTTGTGACCCCTGTCTAACCACAGTGCTGAGTCTGTGCAGATGCGACTCAGAAAAGCCTCTGCTGAATTCACTCCCAGTGAGGTCCTTCAAGGCCCAAGGATGCTCTCCACCTCAGGGATTTTAGCAGGCATCCACAAATCTCACCCAACACACCCCCAGCCACTCGTTCAAAACTGTGGCCAGCCAGGAGAAAGCTGATAACAGCATAGCTGATAACAGCACGTGTGTCTAACAGCAGCACACCCAGTAGGTGTCTACCAGTATATTTTGATGTCACCTGCCAAGATTAAGATACACAGCTCCTAAAATAAGTAGTTTACAACAGTCTTTTATGATACAATAAATGTTTTTCATTGGCTCCAGAAAGGATAAAAAAATGTACTAGCACCATGAGGTCTGGACAGATGTTTTGTCTTTCAAAATTAAATTCTGAAAGAAACCACAGATCTGGATCTCCAAAAATGAGAACCTGGTTTTCCAATATGTACACTGGCTATTACAACTATCCACCGACTGAATTCTTACTCCCTGTCTATCAAATTTCCATCAGTCATTACAGCTTTTTATGGAAAAATGTTGTCTTCCTTCAGTTTCACAAACAAATTACACATATAAATTAGTAAGTTAAAAAAAGGAGTTGAGGAATATCCATTGATAATCAATGACAGTAATAATTTACAAACAAATATTTCAAAGACTGCCATAAAGAGGATTAGAAAATATCAGGCTTTGACATATTTACATCACACAGCATTCAATACCACCATACAGACTGTACATTAAATTATCCATGTTTCATGGCAATGATGAACAGTGAGATCAGCATTTCAAATATCACAAGAATCATCCCTGTAATTAGTCACTAAGGAATGACTACTACACATAGCAGACTGTGCTGAATAACTAATATTCTGTAGTGCTAATGAAAAGCAAATCAATAGCTTATCTTATTACTAATATAATAATTAATTCAGAAATGGATCTTTCACTTATTCTAAAACTGGGACTTTAAATCAGAAACTAAAGGTCAGTTCTGTTCTCCATCATTTCAGCTACTCTGAGAAGCTGTACAAGTATAATCAGGAAATGCACAGTTATAACTTATGGGATAACTTAATCCAATGAATCAAAATATTTTTTGTATTCAATAATTTTATGCTACCAAGAAAAAATGGTCATTTACCGTTTTGAGGTCAAATGGTATGAGGTTATTTACCTGCTATTATTCACTTCCAAGAACTCCAGTAGCTTTACATACCAGCCTAGGACCCCTACTTAATCAGTCATTTCATATACGGTGAAACCTGTGTCTTTGCTAAAACTATTTTCTTTCTTGGTTTCAGAATATCACAAAAACATTCATACATCATAGTCACATGTTAATGGCTATATCATCTAGATTGTAAATATTTTCAAAATTATTCGTACAATTTAGAATTATTTCCTCTTTAAGGAAATTGGCCCAGATTGTTTCAATATTTTGCCATTTTGTGAGCATTGTGTATATTGCTTGCCTTATTAAGGGGTAGAGATTTTCAAATTTCACTACATTTTTTTGTATATCAAGTTTAGATGCATTAAGAAGACTTCACTGTCTAAACAACTCTCTTTAAAATTATCAAGAGTGGGGGACACAAGGTTTGAATCCACAATTCAGATTCACAAACTACTTTTGGAAATCAAATTAGCTTCTTTTTATAACCATGTTCAATAACATAAAATAAATCAAATTATGTCCCTTAAAATCAAATTGTCTCTCACCAGTTTCCCATGTGAGGACATGACAGGCTGTGCAACACAGAGGAGGATGAGGGAGACAGTGGTGGGATCTTAGAAACCGTCCAGGCTCAGGAGTCTCGTCCCACCATGGGCAGCAGAGGTGAGGGTGGAGTCTGTGCCATTTCGAGCAGTAAGGCAAGAGTCTGTTGAATGTGAGGGCTGGAAGCAGGCCACTGCCCACACAAGAAAGTGGGCTCCTGCTCCTCCTGAAGACCAGCAGTTAGCAAATAGGTTTGGTACCTCACAAAACAGGTGTGAGGGTCTGGAAGTGGGTGGAGTGATCATAGCTTCTTAGAATGGTTTGGGTTGAAAGGGATTGTAAAGATCTTCCAGTTCCAACCTGCTCTGCCATCAATAGCAACACCTTCCACAAGACCAGTTTGCTCAGGGCCCCTTCCAACCTGGACTTGAGCACCTCTGGAGATGGGACAGCCACAACTTCCCTGGGCAACCTGTGCCAGGGCCTCACTGCCCTCACAGCAAAGAGCTTCCTCCTAATATCTGATGCAAACCTACTCTCAGTTTGAAGCCGTTCCCCCCTGTCCAGACACTACATATCCTCACAAACACTTCCTCTCCATCCTTCTTCTAGGCTCTCCCCAGGTACTGGAAGGCTAAAGCATTCTCTTCTCCAGGCTGAACAATCCCAGTTCTCTCAGTCTTTTCTCACAGGAGAGGTGCTCCCTCCCTCTGATCGCCTTGGTGGTCTCCTTAGGACTCACCTATATTTTTAAAGAAACAGGTGACTCTTTTATTATTCCATGTTCAATTATGGGATAAGTTCAACAACTGAAAAAATTGACAGACTTTCAAAACTTCTTAGCTTCCATAACTGAGGACAGATTTTTGGAATTGACAGATATATCAAGCACAAAGTTCTCAGGTGTCCAGTCAGTAGGGTCACAGTGGAAACTGGTAAACAATGAGTATTAAAAAAAGGCCCAAAACTGGTAATTGCAATGGGAATTTAAAGCATTCAGTATTGCATATTTTCAGTTCTTCAAAATATTAAGCACACAATACTCAAAAGCCAAAAATTTCTTTTGATTTAGCAAGGCTCATAATCCCATGATTCACAATCCTTCATGTTACAAATCAGGAATGTGGTGGAAATGAATTAGTATTAAATTTTAAGGAGCAGGATGATGTCTGAATCACTTCCCCAGATCTTTAGTGTTTAGAAGATGGATAGTGTGGAGAAGAGTATACTTCTCATCAATTCCATTATATATTTACTTGATGTCAATATTCCATTTATTCCACATTTATTCTACTTAAACAAGTCCACAGATGCAGTTACACTCTAAGTTATTAGTTTGATTAAAAATTGTACTTAAAAATGTTATTTTCAAACTGGTCTTTCTCTACCACTTCCCAATGGTCTCTGGGAACTGCTATATACAGTTCTGGCAAGCACTGACTTCACAGCTGCTATGAGTTCATTATTTATTTATGCACCATCCTACTTGGCACAATAGGTTTGATTTTGTTAAAGGCACAGTGAATGGGCACAAATCAGAAATTTCAAATTAATTCATGCTATCAACTGTTAATGTTAGAGGCTGAGAGCCACTGCTCAGGCATTGCTCACCCTCTAGAAGTGTGAAAGCCATACAGGTTGCTCAGCTTTCCTCTGTTAAATCTAACTTGGCCCTCAAGCTGAAAGGACAATCTCTGGCATCTCAGGGTCTGGGCCAACAGATACCTGACTGGAAAAAGAAACTCACAGAAATTACCTGAGTGGGAATTTTGGATTATGAAACATTTTCAGGGCTAGTGCATTAATTGATTTTTCATCTACCACTGCCAAATAGGCAGCTGAAAAAGCACTATGGATGAATCTTACAGCATGAAAACACTTCTCACTGGGAAGGTGCTGAAATTCAGTTTTCTTCAGGTTACCCAGTAGCTGCCAGATTACGTGAGGCTTTCTGTCACCAGTGATCTCCGCCTGTGTTTGAAGCCAAAATTCCAAGGCAGTGAGGTCCTGGGCTGTGCTGGGGAGGATGTGCATGTAAGGTCCTTCAGTGGTCAGGGACAGGGGAGCGGTGCAACACCCCGGCATGCCATGTCAGTGGAGCATCCCAAAGGTGCCTGACAGGGCACACTGTGACACCAGCCTGTGCTTTGCACCCATCAGCAGATTAGGACTCAGGGACAGTATCAGAAAAAATTGCCCACTGGATGACATTCCTTTGCAGCCCATCCTAATGGCAAATCTAGACTGCTTCTGAGGGCTCTTGGGACAAGTGCCTGGAAGGGCAGTCAGGACATTTCCTGGTGGAACTGGCTTTTGCTGTGAAAAGCAGTATGAAATATCCATGTATGCATGCTGCAATCAATCTGGCATGTTGTCCAACACTGATCATCACCATAGTTACAGGGCCTGATCTATTTTGAGTCCAAAATGACAAAGAAATGTAGAATATCATCCATTCGTAGGCTGGCCAGATACTACAGTCATGCAAGCATTAAAAATATGTGTGGTAAATTAAGTAACTAAGCAGAGGTAGGCAGACACAAATGTGGATTTTGAGATGCAAAATATTATGCCTATATCTGTTTTGGTGAAATGACACATCCTTCGGCATAGGACCTGGTATAGTCATGTGTTTTTGTGGTACTGTATAAATATTGCACTTCTGGCAATTACCACTAACTAACTGAAAGAAAGAAAAATCACACAAAAATTATGGCACAAGTACTGTCTTACTCCCTTTCTTAGAAAAAATAAAACCCAGGAACTGGAATATCTCGGGCAAGTTATTCCAGAGGTGGAATAACACCTCTGTTTCTTTTTGTTTGTTACCATACACACCATACTGCAGTGAACTGTTTGGAGTTCTTCACAAATGTATTCAGTCTTTTCACACTAAATGGGAAGGTTCCTGTAAAAACTGTTTTGCTTGTGAAGTGAAAAATCATGTTTTTAATAATTTAAACATCATCTACCAATACTGCATTGTCCCACTGAATAATTCAGAAGTATATTAGGTTGATGTTATGACATTTCAGATCCACTATTTGCATTTTTCAGTCACCCTTTCTAATCAAGCCTCCATAAATAATCTGATTAAAATAAATCAATCCCTGATTTGATGCCTTGTGCTGGTAAGTAAGTGCAGATAGTTTGCAGGCTGGTTTAAAGTTGGCGCTATGTCTAAACAACCACTGCTTCAGTCAAATCTTTTGAATCAGTTCCTCACATCACATTGCTGCTGAAAGCTAAACCACTTTTGATACCAGAAAATGTGGTATGCAGTTTAGGCTCTTCATTTTCAACTTGAGAGAGACTTGGCAAAGGATTAAAAGAGAGTTGATACCTTCTAGAGGTTTTGAATAGCAGAATAGTGCTCTGCTACCAAACTGCCTACCCCACTCACCAGGAACTTCCAACACTATGGACATGAAAACAGCTGAAAAGACAGTTCTGAATTCTCCTTCCTTGATTTCCCCCAGAGTGTCAATCAGGCTAGAGTCCTGGCCCACACATAACCCATTCCAAACATCAAAATCAGACCATTTTAGCCCTCATCCTTAAATGTATTTACACACAGCCACATTCTGTCCTTGTTCATACAAGCATGGATGAGAGCCTTGCCAATAGGCCACTTATTGGCTAGCAGCTGTCAGACTTGCAGGGCCAGCCACAGGCAGAGCAGCCAGCTGTTCCTCTACTCTAAATTACTCATGAACCTGATGCTCAGCACCTCACTGGCTGTATGCCCAGGCTTTCTTCTGGCAGACAGTTCACCTCCTGTTTTCCGTCGTTACTATCTGGGTTATTTTCTTCCTCCCCAAGTGATTCAGTGCTTGTTGGGCATCATTTCTCCACTGTTCCACCATTCTTTCATAACTTCGCCCCATCCTTCTTCCTCCTAGTGGCTTGCAATACCTTTTGCTGTCTTTATTGTATCTTCCTCCTCACCTAATGCCTGTTATAGTTCCATGTTCTCTTTCTCACAGCAGTATTCCCACCATCTTCCTGTTCTTCCTCTCTATTCTAAGCAAAATTTTCTTGCCCCCTCCTGACCATTTGTCTTACTCAATCTTTGGCACATTTTCCTACCTTTCCTTCTTGCCGTCTCTGTTCTTCCATGGTTTGCTGCTTGATCCTTGCTCCTATATTCATGCTTCTTCACCTTCTCCACATCTAGACACATTTCCAGAAGTCACCTACAGTATTTGGCTGCCCCATTTGGCATAGACCCCTACAATTAACACAACCCCATTTCTGTGTTGGCCTCTCCAGTTCTCCTTCATGCTGCCCATTAACGGGACTAAGAAAAAGTAGCTAGAAACTCAAGTTTCTCTTTTCCTGTTCAGTTTACTTCAAACTATCCCTTCATGCTCCTATACATCATATGTAAGTAATTTTTTCCTCAAATGTGGCTCCTCCAAGTCAAAAACCTTTTGATGTGCTTCTCAAACAATGATTAAAACATTTCTACTATGAAGACTTTGTCTGTTCCCTCCAATATTCCTTTTTATTCCAGTTGGATGTGTCTGATGTGAGTAGACTGAATTTGCTTGTAAAGTCCTGAGGGATGTTCCTGACATGCTCTAGGTTTATTTACTGTCTTGTATACTTAGGTTGCAGTACTGTTTGGGACTTAACATGCACTTCTAAATGACAAACAAATACAAGTGATAAAATTCAGTTCCACTGCAATCCACAAATATATTGCTGCTTCTTTCTAATGCTGAAACCCAACAAAAAAAACCCAAAAAAAAAAAAACAACAACAAAAAAAAAAAAAAACAAAACAAAAAACAAAAACCCTGACAAATAAACAAATAAAACAAAACAAGACCAAAAAAAACCCAAACACAGAAAGGAAAGCATTCACTCAGCAGTTGATCTAAGACTCAGGCTTATTGCATTCACTGAAAATTAATCTTCCATTTTCCTAAAGCTCAAGGCAAAATCCTGGGCCCACTACAGTGACTTAGGCCAAGGTGTTGACATGTTACCTGATTTCTGAAAATTTTTCCTCTCTGTCAAAGTGAAAATATTTGATTCAGTGAGCCTGGTAGAAGCCTCTCTTCTAGTTAAAGTACACAAACACTTACAAATGCACTCTTATGGCAATATACTTCCATCCATCTCCTCAGGCCTTGACACAACTAAAAAAGAAAAACCAAGGACTGTTTCTGCTAAGTTTTTTTCAACTATAAAACTTTATCTTTTTTTTTTTCCCTATTATGTGTTAGCTGAATTTGGGTAAAGAGCATCATGTCTCTGAAATCATGAAGGGAGCAACATATTTGAAAAAATATGTTCTAGAAAATTAATGCAGTACCTGGAAATTGTGCTTAGCAAGGTTTCCTAAAAGCTGTGGGTCATAGCAAATGACAGTATATGTCCTCCTCATGTACTTTTTTCTGATTTGCAACCCACAATTGTACTGGGACTAGAGCAGGAGATGCTGCTATGATGCATACTGCCTGTCCTTGAACTTCATTGCACATAGTAAATCTATAGCTGTGTCAGGTGACCTTGCTGGAGGATAATAATCTAGTCAGAATAACAGGGGAAAAAAATTAATCTAGGGTGGAAATTAATGTCAGGGAAGGACAGAAAGATTTCCTTCCATTACTTACCACTACAGCCAATATAAAATCATTGGTTTCTACCTTGCCATTAGTGGCTTCTCTGATGCCACCTAAATTGTCAGAGGCCATTGCTTCAAAAAAATCTCTAATCGGCACCTGCATTATTCATTTGTTCTTGTTGACTTACAGAATTTTCACATACACTTATAAATGTGTGCCTGCATTACAATTGTAATATCGATTGAAAGGAATTTTAAGAACCACTCAGCATGTACTCCACTAAGTTGGCAGCAGCAATCTCTACACAAAATGCCTCTTGCAACCCAATTTCAACAATCCCACTGTTAACAACAGCTTTCCTAGTGGCTTGCAAACATCTGTAGATGTATTTGAGTATCTGTACAACTGTAACCATGGGCTTGAATAAATCTGTCTTTCTTCTTATAAAAGTAGCCAGCAGTGATTACTACTTATGGCAAATTTCTACACTTAAATTTTACTCTTTTTTTATCATGTGCTGCTACAATCCTTGCTGCAGTCTGAGTCTGAAAACAGGAGTGTGACTGTGTTTGTGTCTGCCACAGAAGTATCAGGACAGCCCACATCCTGGCTCCTGGACAGCCCCACCTGCAGCTTTCTATAATATGCAAAGAGTTTTACTAGGCCATAATAAAAGAATTAATTTTGCATTCTTCTCTCTCATCATTGCATCTCAGTTGTTGTTTTGGTCTACATTTTGTATGCAGTATGCACAACACCATTTACAAAGAGAAAAGTTATATACCATTGGGGAAGGAAATGTTTGCATGTTTTGGTCACATTGAAATATGTGGTTAGGTGCAAGGGAGGTATGTATGCTTCAGTGCTGCTTGAGATGGAAGCTGGTAGAATTACAGAAAGTACAGAGCAAAAAGGTTGGCATGACCTTTTGAGCACCATGTGTAATGTTACACTATCAGACAGGAATATAATGTGAACAGACAAATGGAAGAAGAAATTTAACATGTCCTGTTCCTGAGACAGTTGCCAAACAGGCTAAGTAAAATCTGCCCACAAAAAAGCATGAGATAATGCAGGCATACGTTAGCCTGAATGACTGTATCACAATTAAATCATAATTATTTGAGAAGCATTACAGCACAAGCAATATACCAAGAGCTGCCTCAGTATAGCTCAAGCTTGTTGCTAATACAGATCACATTCCAAATCCACTTCAGTCTATGGCACACAGCCAAGTGGAAGAGTATCTGCTATGAGCTCATCGTCCTGGGGGAAGAGAGATGGGCTGCAGGAAGCCAACTACACTGAACAGCCAGTGCTGGCCGGGTGAGCCTCCTCACTCAGCCAGTGGCTCCCAGCAGCTTAAGGTCAGGTACCATCTCTACACAGAGATGACTTTACAAAGGGGTGTTAATCAAAGGGTTTGCAACCACTTTCTGCCTATAGCTTTCCTTCACTTTTCTCTTTTTTCTTTCTGGAATTAACTCTTCTGAGGCTACTCAGTACTTAAATCACCCTTCGCCCTACTCTCCTGCAATGGACATCATTATGGATTGTTTATTACCCTCAGAATTTCTAGAAGTGCTTCTAGAAATAAAGGGCACTTAATTCTTAACTTCCCAAGGTTTTCCTTTTTCCACTCTTCTCAGTGCCTTCTGAACCTGAGAAATACACACCCCTCTACATCTCAGCACATAAACTGCACTGAGAAAAATGATATCTATTTATTTATTCTAGTCATCTGCAAAGGAGTCTGTGCACAGGTTCAATTTTCAGGGAGTCGCAACTGAGGAAGCCTTGCCATTTGTACAGTTGTCTGTTCTTTTCTTCCACTTTCAACTCACCTGTCACTGACTATACAGGTAAACATAACTAATTTCTTCCAGGTTACAGTGAAATCCACTTCATTCCAAAGTCTGGGGTTCTTTTGTTTGTGATGTGCTGCAGAATATTGCACCATTGCTTACTGCAGTATTAATAATTCTTGTCCCCAGGCAGCATATCCTGAAAGATCTCTTCCACATCACATGGTTGCTGAGGCAATTGCAGTTATTTCAATGTGCAAAGCTTGGCATCTGGGTCCAGGAGCCTAATAACCAGAGGGTCAGCTCCTGCTGAATCCCCTGGGAGTCTTGAATAAACATTTAAGAGCAGACACTATGGAAGCATTGAGTTGATATCTTGTGCTTAGCTGAAAAATACTTCTACAACCTGAAATTTAGACAAATTCTCGGACTACACCTGAGAGTTTACATTTTATGGTTTTCATTAAAATTTTGGATTTAGACAAGTTCTTACTTTGTCTGGATTTATGTACTAATTGTGCTTTCAGCCCCTGTCTGAAGCTATGCGAATGACGCCCTGTTTTATCAACTGGAAAAATTCCTTCTTTGCTCTGTCATTTTTGGTGTTAGGTCCTTATGTGAGACACCTGCATGTGTCATCCTGATTCTCCCACTCACTAACAGACCTGTGATAAAAGGAGCAGCTAATAACACCACGGCCTCACAATTCTTGGCTAGGGTGTACAAGCTGGTTTCATCACTAGATACCATAAAGATGTACCGATAATCCTCAAACGGCTACTGTTGTCTCCAGATCCCTGGGATTACTCATGCTCTGTATCTCACAGGACTTGAGCTAGAAGGGGGTCAGCCAGCCCTGGAGCCATTCTAGTTCTCTGCCCAAGGTGGATCACCATTACTGCTGATGTTAAATTATACTGAGTTTCAACAGCTGCTGTGCAGCTTTCCAAGCAACTGGGAGCTGGTGTAATGCTGCAGTCTTTTCCCATGATGTTCCTTCCATCCAGAAGCAGTCGAGAGAGAAGACCCAGGTGAAATTACCTGTTAACTGCCATGCAGCAAAACGAGTATTCAGGTACAGAACTGGTACCTGGAATTGAGTTTGTACTGGACTACCTACAAAAAATTTCTTGTCTATTAACCTATGTAATTTCCTGAGCTTTGGCACCATTACTCACAAGTGACCTCACTGACCATCTAGAAAGGGTTTTGGGTCAGATGTAATTCTGCCCTGTTATATTTTATGCATCATTACTTTCTCTTGGTTTTATGATGCTGATTGGGGATTTTTTACCACCTCGAATCTCCATGAGAAGCAGCAACAAGAAAGACAATACCAAACTGTGTTAGGGCAGGTCCTGTCAACATGATAATCCATCCCTGAGAAGTGCAACACCCGCCTGCAGTACAGCACAGAAATACTTTTCTTTCATTATAGCTGGTTGTGTTTGCTCAATTAAATTAACACACACAATAGTTCTGTCTAAATCAGAGCTTTCAGCTTTGTTTGCACAGGCAAAAGGAAACCTCAACCCTTTCAACACATCCAAGAGCTACCCATTCAAGCAGAATGTCCCAAAAGCAAACATTCTCAAAAGGGAAACTAGAATTTTAAACCTGTTAAAACCTTCAAGTTTCAATGCAATCTGTTTTGTGGTCCCATTGTTTCAGCAGAAATTGCTCCAATATGCAGTCTAGACCATAGCCTTGACAGACTTATCTTTTATTCATGGAAGAAACTGAGAGAGCAGAAAAGAGAGATGATCTTGCCATTGCAGATTTCATTGTACACCTACTCACTCCTTGCTGCTCTTTTACTGACATCAGTCTGTTTTATCCTTTTCCATCTATTAACCATCACCATATGTCCTCTGTTCACAAACATGATCCTCAGGGAATCAAATAGCAAAGCATTCTAAATATCAGATATTCAGATTTGCAAATGGTCTGTACCTTGTGCATGGCCCCACCACTGGACAGAAGCAGGTTTCCACTCAAGCTTTAGACCTCTTTTCCACAGGCTGTGGGGACACAGGGCTTTAGGTCAGTCTACTTTTGTTTCATTTGAGCAATATGATGTCAGTTCTGCACAATGTTGATGCAGGCAGCACCTGACTGCACAATTCAGAGGCTACAAGTCTTCCACAGCCCTCTCCTTATTGTTAGGGTGAGAAGGGGAGCATCTCTTATGCCCTACAGGCCACAAGAGGAAGCTGAGGTCAAGCCATGCCCCAAAATCCTTCTGTCCTCTCCTTCACTCCTTCACTGGCCAAGGACTAACTCCTCTGCAGAGGAAAGCAGCAAGAACAGGGCTCCAAGTTGAGCAGGAGTAACACGCCTTGGCAACGCATCAGCAGCCTGCAGTTGTCTGACTGCCACGTCCCTCTGTCTACTGCAAGTCACCCTTGCACAGAGCAGGAGGAATGGAGGAAAAGCATAGAGATGCATTCTTCTGTGACTGTGGGCACACTTTCTACCTTATCAGGGTAGGGAGCTTGGAGCTGTTTCAAGTTTGCCTTGCTTTAACTGGATGCATCATGCACCCAGAATCTTCTCATTGGTCTGGTTCCTAGGCTTAAAAAATCCCAGCTCTGCTGGGTAGCCATGACTTCTAGCAGAGAAGTGATATTTTTGAAACAGAAGGCAAGGAGATTCCAAGGGAAAAACAGGATGCCTGATTGTGCACCTCAGGGAGAGACTGAGTAATGCCCAGTGGCAGTAAACCTCCGCTCACTGCTGAGAGAGACAACTGTGGACAAGGGAGTAAGGTAGGGAAATGACTGGAAACACCAAAGACAGTGCAATATAAATAATCTTGTATTCTTCCACTGTATGCCACACTAGAAATTATTTTCCAGTTGCTACATTCACAGGCATTAGACAATCAGGAAATTCAACCTTCTCTCCCTTTTAACATCTTACACTTTTGGCAGCTCACAGCAGTTCATTTGGCAGGCGCGTGCACCAAATGTGCCTTTCAGTCTTGTAACAGATGGAGTACATTACACACAGAACTGCATGCCTCACATACAATATCTAACACTTAAACTACGAAAGGACATCCAACAGATCCCACTGACCACAAAATTACTTCCATATTGCTGAAGGGAAGAATTTTATAAATTAGTTAGAAGCAAATATTCTCTCTCCTCATGGTAAATAAATGTGTTATGCCTGACTCTGTAGGCCTTGTTTTCAAAAATGCAAACAAATTATTCTTGTATTCACACATTTTACTTTGGATATGTCCCACCTGAAATCTAAACCTAAATAATTAAATATCATCTGATCTGTTTACATTTGTGGTATAATTCTTTCAGAAAGAATGAGTACTGGATCATTTTGCTAGCTATTTGGTTTTAGTGACTTCTTTGTTATATGTTTATAAATCCCAGAATAAAATATAAGCCATCAGTTTACAGGACCATAGGCTTCTGATTAATCTACAGATGAAAATGTTTTACTCAATTCATAGACCAAATCTAAAGGTACAGTAATTTCAAATACTACTGACAGAAGATTTCAGAAATTCTCAGAAATTTGTTTCCTAAGTGCCCACAGCAGATAGGTTGATGGAGCTAAAGAAGGTACCTTTTAAAACATGGTAATTACCAGGTACATGGAAAAGAACAGCCAGAGGGCAGAATAGAAAAAATAAAAGTAGGACAAAATGTTAAAATATAAACACTGATGGGTTTACTATTTATATATTCAGAAACTGAAGGAGGGATTTGCACAGTTGTGAATCACACAGCAAGTTAGAAACTACCAGTGAATGTTTAATATATATTAAATACATGTGCTAAGTTATACAGAATATTATATAACATATCTTAAGCACTCATGGGTGCTTTCTAACTTGCAGTGTGACTTGAGGTGAGCTAGTGACTTCTTCAATTTCAGAATCTTTCAGATGGGGATAAAAATATTTGTTGATGTCAGTGGTCTAGCCTGAGGATGTCCTGGTATTTGAACAGCAGCCATTCATGTGTATAGTGTTACAGTTTTTATCACTGAATTATAGATAGTGCTGTCAGTACTTCAGCAACCCAAACACCAAGGTAAGCCATGGACAGAAAATCCTATCCTTTTTACTGCAGAGCTCTACTTAAGAAACAGACTGTGGGCCCATTTTCTCCTGTGATCAACACTGTCTCATCTAGAGCAGGGTCAACTGTAGAGACAAAGAAATTAAGGGTACGATGGATGCTGCAGTGTTAGCTGCTGCTCAGTGTGACTTACCAGAAATCATGTGAGACTTCATCCTGTCCCCTCGTAAATGTCGGAAAGAGTTTAAAGACTTTATTTCCTGCAATTTTTCATACATGTATGTATGACTAGCTCTTCATTGATATACATCCTGACATTAAAAAAGTCTGATATAAAGCAAAACATAACACTTCATTTGTGGACATAGCAATGCAGTGTTTGGTCTGCCTGAAACCAGACCATGTTCGGTCTGTCTGGAGGACAAGTGCAAATGATTAGACACTATGGTATTAGTAACTATACATATGTGAACAGAATTGCTGTACAGAAAGGTTCAACAAAATAATTGACTGTATTTGTTCTCATTTTATAGAAGATAACAGTAGATCTTCAAGAAAACCTCCAGAGCCAAATACTTTTCTTCAAAAAATTCATTTCCTGCTGTCACAGAAACAATCTTAAACTGAGCAAAGCAGAGGAACAAAGTTAATGTTGACTGAATTCTTACATTCCAAAAACTTATCCAGACCATGGAGACAAGATAACAGAGAGGAGTAAAGAACATCTCTTAATTCATGGAAAGAGAGTAAAAATTTACGAAAAGGAATAGTCCTGTATTTAGCCAAGCCTTATCTCTTTGCTCAAAGTACAGATGGATTTTATTATGCCAGAGACAAAAGCCAATAAAGCAAGCTCACAAATTTCTGTATGACACAAAACAATGCTGTTTACAACAGCAGTATGTAGATATATTACTTCAGTATAAATGTATAACAAACAATTTCAGGCATAAAAATTCTATCCGCTTGAGAATTCAGTTGCATCTGTAAAACAAGTCAAAACGAAGCAGGCAAACAAGAGGAATAAAAAGCACATCAGACTGGCTGTGACCAGCCCAAGGTTCTCCTCTCACATGGGCACATGTGAATCTTCTTGGTTCTGCTGTGCTATTGAATCTAGACAAAGGAAGTATTGTACCCCACAGACCCAGACTGCTCTCCAGGACAGGGCTCTTGACTGTAGACTGGCATTGGTAAAGTGCTGAGGACTGGGGCCTCATGGGGCTTTTATAATGTTAATAATCATTATATGGACAAAGGCACTGATGACAACGAACTCAGCAGAGACAGAGCTGTGCTACCAGCAAATATGCTGCACTAGATAAATTATCAAGCCTGGGTTGCCTGAGTTCTTTGCTTCAAAAGGGGCATTGCATTCATACATTGGGTTTATCTGACCTTTGTTCACTATTCACGTGCAAGACATCAGTCAGTTTAAGCAACACCCCACTGTGCTCTGACGTGAGCTAAGCATACTGATTTCCTCAGATCTAACTCCAGAAATAAAAGGAAAGATATGTGCAATACATAGAAAGAGAGGTGTAGGACTTGTGTGCACAGCTCTGGATTTGCTGTAACTAAAACCATGACTTGGCAAGGCATAAAGGTCATCTCAAGAACCCATGGGACACGGTGCTGTGCACGTGCTGTGCTAAACACGCTGACTCACAGACATTGCCAATGTTAGATGACAAATGTCATGGCTTAAAAACTGATGACTCTGCTGTCACCAAGCAATAGTGGCAAAAAAAGCAGCATGTCCCCCTTCAGCAACAGCAGTTCACATCCAGAACTTTGATTTGATCAGGTAAGAATTTGGGGTGCTGACACCTGGGATACAGGACCATCTCTTACAAGATTTCTGATGGAAACTGCTGCATCTAGACTAGCTAAAACCAGAAGGGAGTCTGAGTAAGAGCTCAGATAGCTGTATTTCTACTGTTGGGCCTATCTTAGAATAATGCAGGGGCTGGTTTGCAGGCAAATATCTAAACATCCCCTTAAATTATCTCAAAGAAATGCACACATAATAAAGGACACCTTTCCAACATCTATGCTCCTGACTTTTGTTTCTAGAACACTGAACACAAACCTACAGTATGGATTTGCTGTGGGATTGTTATTAGGATATAGACCAAAAGGCAACTGACAAGACTCCTGGCAGCAAGTACCTTTAAAAAAGCCCCACCATGGCAAAACCAAAATCAAAACAACAAAAACAGCAAAATTAAACACATCATCAATAAAACAGCATTGGTTTTAGCCAATTTTTACTCATAGGCACCAAAGGAGTATAAAAATAGTAATTAGATCATTATGCAGGCATGAACACAGAACAAATATTTTGGTTTATGTATTCTGAGGGTCTCAACTATCACTCAGAAAGGAGATTATTAAGACAATAAAAATATCTCAGCATTTGGGTTTGTATTAATTCTGAAGGGCTCTGCTAAAATTTTGTACAGGGGTGAAGCAACTACAAGTTTGAACTAGATCACATCAAATGACACCTGCTTTCTTTACAATATGTATTTCATTCTTTTTTGCTTTCCCTTCCATTTGATATAAAGCACATTTTTAATACAGGCCACGTCAGTGCCGCATACTCCAAGAACATTTCCTATGATATAGAAGGTTTCCATAAGGATGAGGGTAATGAAAAAATCATTTATTTCCAGTTTTGGTGAAATTCACAAAAACCTGTATAGTGGCTATGCAGGTTTGTAAAAACAAATCATTTGAATTCTCCAGGCCTTTGACATGTTATGTCTTGGCAAGCTTCCAACTCATCTTTCCAGATATTTGATAGGATTTTTATGACTTTCTGACGGCTAAGCTTGGTGTTGTTGCAAACTACTCCATTGCAGCCCTGCTTCATCCTCCTCTATCTGCTCAGCCCCCCTCCACCTGGTGTGGGTATGGATTTTAAGACTAAGTGCAGCTGCATCAAGGGGTGATCACTGCAGCTCACAAACTGGAACAGGAGATGAACATGGACCAAATTTTATATTGCTGCTGTGGTGGGCTGGAAACAGCAGTGGCTAAAGCGCCTTCACTGGTCATCATCCAGATGTTTACCATAAAGTTGGTGATCTCCAGGAAGGGAAAGCTGGGGAAAAGGGGGTGACAATATGACTTCAACACTGGGACTCACACTTGCTGTTCCAGCCCCCCTAGAAAAAACACACCTATTCAATTGCATTCCACCCCCACTTAGCAATAATGCCTTCTCACATTTTTATGCTTCTTTATCTTGTAAAAAATACCTTAGCTAGTTTCCCAATTGGTTAAGATAATCATTTGCTTCAGTAGCCAAGGAAGCCCCTTCCCATCTAATTCTGGGCATCGTCCAAGGACACAGATTTTGAGTTTAGACCTCTCTGTTGTTATCCACACCTTACTCACCCTATTGTACTGCAGTGTGATCTTAATGAGGTTTCCTCTTCCAGGCTTGAAAAGGTGACAAAGGATTTGATTTTCAATGATACCCCTTCCTAAGAGTGTGTGGTTACTGACACTCTTTGATAATAAGTTGTCTATTGGATTCTAGGTGCCATTTAACAGCATAAGCTCTGATCTGAATACTTTGAGAGCTGCCCATTTGGAAAAATTACTCTTTCCTCACGGGATAGTATTAATGCATCTGCCAAAGGTGCTGGTCCACCTGGAACTCCAAAAAATAAAAGAAAGGGAGTGATGGAAGGCATTTTCTTCTATGGCCTAGCTCCAGGACATCATCATCTTTCAATAGAACCTGCCTGGGATTTTTTAGATTAGTGCAATGGGTATTGTTAGACACTGAATTGAATCTCATTGAACCTGGTTCAGATATGTCCCCTCACCAAACAGGCAAAGGAATTCTGTTGCTATAGGTAAAAGGGATTTTATATGTTTTTATTTGAAGTTTGAATGGATGGTGGGCACTTAAATTAGGAAAAAAGTGAGATGCTGATAGAGCAGAACAAAAAAGTCAGATTTGTTTCATAGAAAGAGGTACAAAACCATGGTTGGTCTGTAACTAAAAGACTGTGAGGAGGATATTCTTTGATTACTCTTCTGCTCAAAAAAAAAAAACCACACCAAATTTTCTGTGTTATTGCAAACAAACACACCAGAACAAACTAACTCAGCTCACTGCTTGGTCTCTTTTCCTCACTGGAATATCCTTAAAAGGCCCAAATGTTTTCTAGTCACTTGGACCAAGAGGAAGGCAATTATCTGTGCTAGGTCTTTTGGGAAGAAAGAGAATTTGTGTGGGTAGATCTATTCCCTGCTGTTCCACATTTGTTCATGTTTCTGATGGGTGTATTATGGTTAATTAAGCTTTACATAATTTGTTATTTAAATAATTGCTAAATTATTTAATTCTCAAGTAATTGTAGGGTCTAGATCTGGAAATGGATGGAAAAAAGAAACAGCATAGCTGCTCATGGAACAATATTAGTCAGGTGTTTTATTTTCCTCCCATTTTCTTTCTCTTTTTTCCCCACCTCTCAGGAGATGGGTGGCATTCCATAACTTGACCCCAATCATACCTTTTCTTGAATTATCTGAATTTTCCAGCTCTCTTACCATAACCAACACCTAATCATTACTTGGAAACAACTGGAAGCTTTTTACAAAAGAAAAGCAGGGAGGAAATGAACAAGACAGCATATTTTATAGTCCATCGAAAAGACTAAAAGCTTTCTCTCTTCAACACACCTCCACATGAAACTGTGTTGTAAATAAATTCAGGGTCCAAATTCAAAGGAAAAATAAATCAAACATAATTAAAAGAACTTTACAGAAAAAGCTTGAACGTTATTTTAGCTTTCTGCATTGTCCATTTTTGACTCCTACCTGACCTGTTTGAAACAAAACATCTTTGTTTAAAAATAAATACAATTTTCATTATCAAAATGATACTTTGATTCATCTCCATCGATCTTATCTCCACACATGGTGGGTTGGCCACCTGTTTAGTGTCAACAAAAGAGCCTCTTCCTTTCTTACAGGAGGGGAGAGCCAAGGATATAATTACTATAGATGGTGCATGGAACACAACTGTCTTACACTTTCCAGCTTTTATTTTTCATTATAAACTTTCTTCTCTGTATCTTACTCTTCTGGGTAATTTCATGGTTTCTGCACTTGAAGGGGGAAATGAAACTAGAATTCCATCACAGGTGTTGTTGACTGATAAAGATAGAGAATTAAGTCTATTTTTAGAGCTAGCTAACTAATAAGTTTAATTGTTTATCACTAATGTTCCCAGACTCAGATGTTGTGATAATTGCAATGGATGGTCTGAAATGCAATAAACAGATGACAAGACATGAAATGTTACATTGATGTATCGAAGTTTTACTTCAATATATTCTGTCTACTTATAGGGAAAAAAAAAGGAAACTTAAAATCTCAAAAATTAAGCTTTTCTTCAAAGTCATCCATTATTGATGGAATTAGGTTTTATCCAAAGTACCACTTAAAACACTTGATCTTTAGCACTAACAAATGCAAGAAAAATACTTTAATAACACAAAACCCATAGAAAGTGATTAGCACTTGGAATTTTTTTATATGTCCGTCTCTCATCTTGTTCACATTTATCCTTTATTTAAGTGGAATCACTTAAGTTGTCCCTGCATGTTGTCTTGTCCAAGCTCTTACCCAAAATGGATCTCCAAAGAGTCTCCAAGTTGGATTAGGTTGCTCAATGTCTGGCCTACAATGGGAACTCTCCAGAGATCAACATTAAATATTTTCACAGGGCACCTGTGCCAAATCACTCCCACAAATAACAGGATTTTTGCCTTAAACCTAGTTAGAACCACTTTTTCTGCGAGTTGGGACTGTTGCCTTTTGTCCTTCAAGCTCACACCCCAGAAGCAGTGGGGTTTCATCTTGTAAACAGCCCTCATTCCACAGCTGAAGAATTAAGTATTTTGAAAACTGAGCCAACAAAACCCATCTTCTTAGGTCAGAATATGTTATGTGCTCAAAGCACCTACTGCTGACCTCACCCGAGTTTTGGCAAGAACTTTCCCATACTGGGGTCCCAAAAAGGGATACAGTACTCCAGATGTGGCCTCATAATTATATAAAGTGAATAATGAGAAGTAAATTAATTCTGGCTAATGAAGCCCATCTTCCATACACAATGTCCATCTTAATCACCATGCTGCTAGTACTTAATATTTGTTTCTACAGGCACACAGGTTCCAAACAGGCCAAAACCTTGGTTTTGTGTACAGCCTAGTTGAAATAAAACCTATGCTATCACTCCTTTAAAAAGATCATTAAACAAATGTTAAATATAATACCTCCACAGAGGTCATCTGATGAACAGAATAATTGTAAATGTCCAATTCTGGTATCACAAACACTTAAGCCATGAAACATGGAACTCTTGTTATTTCAAAAGGCTGTTCTAACCTCAAGCCTCCAAGCCCTCACAGCACGCATAAAAGAATGGTTATTTCCATAATAGCCTTGAGTTAGAAACCGGATCAAACATTGGACTTTTCACTAGTTTAATGATAATGTTTTGCTACTGTTAGACTGAAATGCTACTTTTCTCTGAACAAACACTAGAAAATTGAACACTGACTTTTCCTAGCAGTTTGAAAAGTGTAGTACACATGGAGCATTTCTTTTGGTCTGCCCAGGTAACTGTACATATGGCTCAGCATGGTAATTTCTTTTTAATATAAGAAGACCTGGTATCCTATTGAGAACTCCTATCAAGACAAAATTTATTTCAAGATATTTCATAAAGTTGTTCTCTTCTTGCACAAATAAGTTCTACAAAGAAACAATGGAGAACTAATTCTTCCTTTCTTCCTTACAAGTGCACTGAATTCTTCTTAGTAAACAGAGTTTTTATGTAGTCTATTTTAACATGTTGTTGCTAGTCTTCTAAACAAGTAAAGCAAAGCCTCTGGAAAAGATAATTTTCTCTCACTTTACACTACCTTTTCTTAAGCATAAAATACTTGTCTTCTAAGCAAGGTCTCTCAAACATCAGGTTCTGAAAAAGATAAATTATTTGTTTGTGCTATGAGTGTTTTCAGGATCTGAAATGCTGTCTGAATGAGATCTTTTCCAGAAAATGTTTTTTCAAAGTCTGTCTAAGCACAAACAGTGATTTTGACAAAGCTTATAATAAGGTAGGGATTGAACTGTTATTTTCACAGATCACCTGCCAAAAGATTAGACAGAATCAATAAGAAATTACTTGTATGATTCTGAAGTCAAACCACATCTTGCTATGGTAAGAAAGCACAGCCATAAAATGAAGGACAGACAAGATTTTTACATAAGAAGGCAAGTTTTATTCATGTTTACATCAACTGAAACAACACAATTTTTTGTCTCAATCTTGGGGCAGTAAAAAAGTGAACTGCAGTTCATCTAAGCAGATAAAGCCTGTATCACTGAAAGGCCCATCAGGGAGAGAAAAGGGAGAGACATTCCCTGTCATTAACTTTTGCTTATCAGTCAGCATCTCCACTTCCATATCTTGAAGTTCAACTCTTCAAGCCCATTGCTGTTAGCCTGCAACAACATGTCCACAAATGCTGGTCAGCATCAGAGTGTCAAAAACTGTTAAGAGACATACCTCGTCAAGGAAAAAAAACCCAAACCAAAACAGCAACAGCAAAATCACAAGGTTTTTGCTAGTGTGCATTAGTAAATTTGCATATAAAATTGCAGTTCTTATAGGAAAATCTTTTGACTTAGCTAAACTCATTAACATTATACTGGCAAAATCTTTCTATTGGTCCTGTTTCCAAAATGGCTTATACAGGAATGGGAGCTACCAAAATCAATCCATCTCCCAGGAGTTTGAAACTGCTGAAAAGGCAATCAGGCTGCTGGTGGCCAGAGCCACCCAGCTACTTGTCATCCACACTTCTTCAGGGCTAACTTACACCACACCTAACACCAGTGACTTGGTACAGTCAATGCCAACATCAAGGAACAGCCCTAGTGGAAAAGCATTTCAAAAATTCATGTAAATTAGAACAGCAGATACAGGGGAAGAAAAAGCAGCATAAATAGGGGGGTAAATGAGCACAAAGTCACATAAAAGGTCAGACACAGAAGCAACTGCAGAGCTTTGTGGAGCAGAAACAGGCATCTTCCACTCTTAAATGTAACTTGCCCATGAAAACAGTTCAGTTTGAAGAAATTCACTTGGAGAAGTGAATCTGCAGCCTAGATTAAAATGGTGAATTCACAGAGAAATTATGTTTCCGTGATTTTCAGTCCAGAATATTTAATACTTACTAATTGTTAGGACATAAAAAAAAGTTAAAATTTTAAAATATCATATTAAGCACATTGCTATGGTCATCATGAAAACAGACCACAAAACCAAGCAGCCTGAATTATACACAATTCATCAATTTATAAAAAATACCTGGCTGTATTTCAACTTCAGTCTTAATAAAAACAGCCTCTTGTACACTAACTTGTTCATATACCAGAACAATTTTTACACCTACCAAAAAAAAAGTTTCAACAAAATATGCTGTAAATATTGCTTACCATTTTTACATTGACTAGGGAAAAAACAAATCCTAACTTAATGACTATTCCCAAATGTACAATATTCTGCTCATGACAGAAAAGTACTTCACTGCATAGATCCTGTTTGAAGCACTAAGGTCATATATTGTCAGATAAATTTCTTCCTAACTAACCTATCAGCCTGGGAAAAAGTTCTCCAAGAAAGCCTACTACAGTATGCCCAAGACACAAAATTCAATACCTTTTGCCTTCGTACATTCAACAACTATTATAATAAATGTGTGGAGAGACAGGAATGTCTCCCTGAAGATGGTCTGTTAAGTGAGCATCCAAAAAATAGATCAAAACCATGAACTTAAGAAAAAAAGCATATTTTTAAGACAAACATACCTGATGCATTGGGAAAGCAAAACACACCCTATCAAGTGATTAGTTTTCTCAACCAAAACTAATAAACCTTTTCAATGTCATATATTAAATATGTGCAAAGAAGTATTCAGAAATTACATTAACAGAAATTGCTTAGCAACTTATTTCAAATAACAGAAAAATACAAGGAAACTGTAAGTAATTCACACTTAATTAGCAGCAAGAGAACATATTCATTGAATAAAGGATTTGAATAAAATTATTGTCTTGCATCTCGCAGTTCAAGTTTCCATGACAACTTTTCTTTACTCATGAATAGCAGGTTTGAAGTAGTACCAAAGTGTGATTCAAATGTACTCTACATTTTCTTTGAGCTTATCAAGCAAGATCCCTAGTAAAGAGAAGAGAAAATACATGCTTATTACATTCATTTTACAAAATACCTGAGTGTGCACTACAAAAGACTCCACAACAGTGATGTGATGGTAATTATTTCAATTTAAACTCCTGACTGCTAGCAATAGTGACACATCCTGAAAGCCTATGCTTACAAAACATTTAATTACCATAAATGAGGCTAGTCAAATTTATTGCAAATATGAACAAGTTTTGCTTGCAACTGCAGTGTCTCCATATTTACTAGGTTTCATCATGAAAACTGCACAGGAACTCAAACCCTGCTAACTTCAAAGTATCACTATCTGAATAAACAGCAGTAGAAAAAGCAAGTTTCTCATGTGAGTGGAGCATTAAATGGAAGGACAAAAATTATGGTGAAGTACTTTCCAGTGACTGTGATGTCATCAAACTAGCTTAAATAAAATTATCATTTGGGGGTACCTTTGTATTCAAAAATTCAATACATCCCCAACTTTTGAGGATGACAAGGTTTAAAAAAAATGAAGCAAGGAAGATTACCACATAAATAAATTAGCTGGATTTATTTTTCAAGGTAAATTCTTATTACACAAGCTCCATTGTCTGGGTTCATCAATTCGAAAACTGCACAGAATTAATAGGGCAGGTTTAAACGACAGAATTTGCAATTACCACAAAAGAAGTATTCAGCTTTTCCCAAAGGATACTTATCTTTTTCTACTACCTCAAGGAGCTCTGGAGACAGGTGCAGAGACACATGAGCTTGCTCAGCACAGCTTATTAACTCAGGATCAGAGCCATGGTAATGAAGCTATATGATCTGCAGGACAAAGCTGGCCCAGTTCCAGGAAACTTTAAGTGTAGTCAGAGGAAATGTATTCACTTTTTTTGTCTGTCCATAAAAATGGCACTCGCAGCCAGTATTTCAGTTTCAGGCGTTCATTCTGCTTGTCACAAATTTTTGAAGCTCAGCAAGTGATTTAGAGCTGCCCAAATCTCAGGAACAGAGCTCTCCATCTGAGTTTACTGAGTTCATATTTGAAAAGACTGGCCATGGTCACTGGTTTTCAATCTGAGGTTTCATGCATTATTTCTAACTGTGAAAACCAGGCCTAGTCTCAACAGGCTAAGGCTGAGAATAAAAGGCACATCTACCAGAGTGCTTTTTAGAGGACCTGCAAGGTGAAGAACACTGGCAGCTCTTCCCAGAAAAGTGCTTTGTTCATTGCCCTAGAGCATCACTCCACATCTCCCACCAATTGTAATGAGACTTCTCATCCCACTGAGATACTGAAAATACAGCTCATGTGCAAATATTTCTGCCCTCTATTTGTCAGTAACATTTTCCTCTATGACAAAGGTCTTGTGCACAGCCCTACTCCTTTGCATTCTCTACCTGCATAGGCAATCTGTTTTCTGTCACCTTGTGCTAATAATATTTACTCACAAAAGATTGTCACCAGGAACTACTTCAATCTGTTGCAGAGAAATGCTCATTTGAAATGTTTCAGAGTGCTTGCCTGAGGAATACGTTTGACCATTGCCTGTCACTTACTTGTGAAATAATGCATTTTTAAGCACACTTAACAAGTTTCTGTTATGTTTTGTCCTTCTCCAAGAGATATTAAGATTCTTGAATATAAGATAAAATATATGTTTATCACATCACATTTGTACCACAGAAGTACTGTGCTTGATAATCTATACAGAGGATTCCTAAAGTGATGTTTAGAATGGTTGATTCACTCACATGAGTCAAAGTCACAAGAGTGAGATGAAATCCCAATTCAGAACTCTGTTGACTGATGTCAACAAAAGAAAATGGTAGGAAGAAAACACAAGAGAACAGTTGAGTCCTGAATAGCTAATTTTAGTATTTTAAAGGCAAGCCCAGTTGTCCGTTTTCTTCTATCACATTTACAGTTGTATTGATGGTAATTTCTGGGGAAAAAAGATAAAAGTATTAGGAATACTACTAAATATTACTAAAAAACACCAGCTGAGGTCTTATATAATTCCTCAGGTCATCTTACTTCTATATACTACACACACCACATGTATAAAAATAGGATTTGTGAACACTAAAATATGACAATGCTGTATAGCATCTGCAATTCTTTTCTCTTAGAGAGTTTATTCTTGTGCATCTTGTATTCAAATTAATTGAGAAATTTTAATGCCATCAATAAATTACACAAGCTCCCTTTCCTTAAAAAAGTTACGGATTTGATGGTTTTAATCTTTTAAGATATTACGGTTGTCAAATATATTAAACATTGCAGTTTTAAGGCAAATCTTTGCTTTAAAAATCCAAAGCTAGAACAAATATTGGATTAAATTACATTAATAATGGCTCGTGAACATAGGTTATTTTTGAAATAAAAGACTCCTACATAACTAATTTTTAGAAAAGTGAAGAAAATGTTTTCTTGTCATGCTTTCTTCTTCCTGTAATCATTTGTTGTGTTTAGAGGTTTCAAAATTTGGAATAAATCTCATAGGTGATAAATTAATAGGAACTACACATTATCATGATCACAGTCACCAGATAAATTGTAGGGGGTCAGACAGATTATTAATCCTGCATTCTCATAAATATGTATGTAGGAGACATGGAATGGAGCATGGACCACTCTCTCTGTTTAGGTTTTACCTGAAAACCATCTCAATATTGCAGCACCATACAAGCATGACAGGTCCAAACAAGAATGGTATTCTCTTTTCCTTAACACAATGGTCCATTTGTATTTTATGGAATTATACAACTTCATAAAATCTTCCAAGGGTGTGTTTACCAGTGTTAAAAATCCAGCAAATGACAAGTACAGTTGTAATATTCATTACCTGTATGTGCCACCCTTTACAACAGACCTAAACCTACCTCCTGCAAGTGACGTTTTTAATCAAGACCTTAATGAGATAAACACATGGTGACTATCTTCCTTTAAACAAAGGCTTGATTTTGGGGTCTTATCTGTATAGCAAACCCCATGAACTAAACTTCAGTGAACAATTCCACTAGCTCCATTTTGTGAAAATAATTCCATGATCCATAGTGAACTGTAGCAAAAGAGTCAGCAAGTCTTGGCACCATTACTGTTTAAAAATTCTGTCTAAATAAAGGCTGTTTTCAGCATAAAAGTGAAGAGGTCTGGCTCTGCACATTTTTAATTTTATTCTCTTCCACTCTGAATACAGTAAATCTTATATTAAAACAAAACAAAATCACTTCACAAGTTACTTTAAAAATATATTCAAAGCTGTAGGTGTGTAGGTGAGGTGTTTGCATAGAGACAAAAACAAAAAGAAGGAAGAATCTCACTTTTAAGGATTCCACCACTTATAGGAAAAACTCCATTACTCCCCCACACTATGAACCTTCCCAAATATATATATGTATTAATATCAAGCCCTCCATATCATCTCCAGTATCTTTATCATCTGTTAGCATATATGACCAAGAAGGTACTTGTCCAGTAAAATAAATTTCATGGAGTTGTGTCTTCTTCTTAGATCACAGCTCCATTTGTGAAGTTGTGCAACACTTCACTTAGATCAAAACACACCATGATCGAATGACATTGCATAAAAAGGCACATGCAAGAACACTATTTTGTGATGCAAAAATACAGTTTGGTTTATGATACAGCATAGCAAGTGTTTCTGAACTTTTCCCAGATCATTTCAGAGCAAGCAAAAACATGTGTCCAAATTTTCAATTCACTTGAACCAATACACACAAGTTCTTCTCATATACTCATTCTCATCTTATTATGGTATATATGAGCTTCTGTTTAGTATTACAAATCAAGATGATTTTCCATTCTGGTGTAGTATGTTACTGCCAAGAATGAGTCACCTTAATCACATGGAATTTTAAGTGGCTAGTCCTTGCTTTTTAGCTGAATAAATTAAGTTTTCTGCAATCCTGACCTGCCATGGCCCACATTTAACAAAACTGTTTATCTTTCTAGTTTCAGGTAATTATAATAAATAAATGCATAGTTTCTGAGATGACTTAATATTTGTGCAAATCTGCAGCTTTGAATCTGAGTTCAGCCAAGTTATCCCATAGGCAGAGTGATATAAGTTTTAAAATATTCCTTGACTAGAAGCACTCCTTTCTCTTTTTTAAAACCTAGGCCTAAAATACAGCTATCCCTCTAAAATTCCTTAAGTTATGCTTCAATGTTAGCTCAGATGCATTGTTCTACATAAAAAAACCAAACCAAACCAAACAAACAAACAAAAACAACAACTCAGAGAGAGACAGGAAAGATGATCAAGAAGTAATAAAATGATATCCTGGTCCTATCTGTTTTCAAGTGCATTTTTCTGGAGATGGTCAGAAAAGAAATTTTTTGCCTGCATTATTCAATCTTTCTAGCAGTCATATAGCTTATATTCCTTCTTTAGAAGCTACTTTATTCTCTCCTTTAAAACCCATATTTGAGTATTTAGTCTTTCTTTCAGTAACAAGCTTGTCTTATATCTAAGTGCTTTTCAATCCCAGGCAAAATGCAATCTGCTTTTGCTTTCAATTTTTAAACAGCTATGTAACAGCAATATAAAGAACACAAAAGAATGTGGACATGTTTTGAGTTTACCTTTAAAATGCAGAATTAATTGTAACTCTTTATTTTCAAACCACTTACTTTCTTAGGCCCAGAAATGCATTTAACCTTAAGCATATAATTAATGGCACTGCTGCCCTGCAGGAATTCAGGTAATCTTGATAACATTGTTTTCACTAGCTCTTCACTACAGATCAGGTTTTCAGAAAACTAGTTCTCAAGGTTGAAAATTATAATTTTAAGTTTTTATTCACATCTGGGACAGTAGGGTGCCATTATTTTCTGAGTCTACTGAGTGGTCTTCTGAGCACTACTGGAAATGAAGAGGTATATACTGGGATATATGGGAAAAAAGCCCAAACTTAGCAAGTGACTGCAATTTGGATCCTGCACATTTCTTAGCTTATCTGTAAAGAAAGAAAAAGGAGATTAGATTCAAAACTAGGAAACCCTTCCCAGGAGCAATTTAGGATTTGGAAAAGCATCTCCAGCCTGAACATTAGGCTGTGCCAGAGAACATGTTTGGCTAGGCTTCAGCATCAATGCTTATCAATTTGCAGGGCTCACACATACACAACTCTGATGCCTCCATTTCAAGGGCAAGTGAATTATATAATACCCAATTTTGGGGCTGTGGGCAGTGGCATCTCTACCATGCTGTCTAAGTTTTCCTGAAGGTGAGCAAGGCAAGCCTTCCAGGGGTAACTACAATCACAGCAGCATGGGGTTCTGTTCAGTCTGTCCCAGAAACAAACCCTTGTGCAGCTGGGTTCTGCAGTGCTGCACACTGCTAAAGCTGCATTACTGTTCATTCCTGAATGGCCCTATTTAATAACACCTTGCAGGTGTCTGCTTGAGTGAAGGTCATAACTTCCTCTAGATGTGCATGGAAGTAGAAAGCCAAGACTTACAAACAACCTCCTATTCCCCTATAACACAAAAGAATGTTCTATTTTGTTATAATTGAATATTATTAATTGCTCAGTTTAATGTTCTCTAATGTTCCACATGTAGATCTGACCAGTCCCATAAACCAGCAGTTCTGAGGAAAGATCCTATTTTACATTCCTCATTGGATCAATTTCTGTTTTGAAAATACTGATTTTCTCATTACCTGAAAGTGTAAGTATTACAAGGTGTTCCGTGGGTAACAGAATTAAGAGGTAGGCTTCTTAGGGTTGTGTCCTTTGTTCTCAGCCCTTAGAGAACACCCTCACAAAGGCAAGAAATGGAACATGCAGCTGCTAACATCCAGCTCCCAGCTGGTTAATGTGCTGCCAAACACAACATCTAACACCTGAGCTGTCTGTGTTATTTCTTTCCGTGACAGCTTTTGCTTCTGAAGAGTCAGTAGTTTTCATTAGATCTATAGGAGGAAAGTTTCTAAAAAATAGTTCTTTTATTTTTTATTTTTATTATTTACTTTTATTTATTATTTTACTAAAATCTATAACACTAATGATGAAAACAGACTACTATAGACACTGTAATATCCATTCTCTGTGTTAGCTGTGTTCCAGCTGCTTGATTGCCCAAGCACCAGTTGCCCATCGCCTGCTTCCCGGTTGTAAACACTTCATGGAACACAGGACTACCAACTAGTGTTTACCACATATTAGCACACACACAGAGAGGTTTCAAGCCTTGTTGTTCTTAGAATCTTTTCTTCACATAAACAGAGAAACCTGAAGATTTTTTTTGTTATCTGGGGCCTTCTGCTCCCTATTCATCAGAGAGGGAAACACAGCACATTACATTTGATAGTTTGGGGTTTTTAAGTAACTGAGTAATAACAGACTATCTCACTTTTAGCCATATACCAAGGAAGTTCCCTATGAAGAACTACAGTGACAGCTTTCTGACAGTCAGGCCATTACACATTTGAGAGGTATACAGATCTATTCTCCTGGCTACTTCTGTTCCTGCCCATCTGTTGCAGTGGCAAGGTGCCTGCTTATGGACAGACATGTCCATTTCAATAAAGCAAAAAAATAACAATTGTCAAGAACAAAAAAGCTTCCAGGTGACGTAAAACTTCCAGCACTCATGCTTCCACAAGGAATCCCTCCTCATTTGCAGCAATACCATATGCTCCTCTCACACCACTCCCAGTGACATGTGTGCCAAACTCTGTTGGTGGGAAAAAAGGACACCATGAGTTCACAATTGCCAGGATGACAGACTGAATACAGCAGAAGGAACCTGAGAAGTACACTAAGACAACTTGTGCGGTTCCAACATGTCACAAAGAAGCACACCTGGCATCCGTGGCTGGTAAAAGCATTCATAGCTGAAATGTGTCAGTTGTAACTAAGACACTCCAATTTGTATTCTCCACCTTCATATTAAAACAAAAACTTTCTCTTTTTTTAACGGATATACTGATGTCTCTTAGGCAGGTCTTTTGGGCATTCTGCATTTATTATTCTTCTGGAACCTTCATATCAGTATGTTCAAATTAAAATGAAGTACTTCATGACAAGCCCAAATTTAGCACGGGATTTGAAAGTCAAGATGAGCTCATTCCTGTTTGCATATGATCGTGAGAACATTCAGCAGGAACAGGGAAACCCATTGTTTTCAAAGGACATACAAAAGTTGGTATTCAGTAAGCAACTTCATGAAAACTATACAAAAAGAAGACTCAGTGTATTCCTTTTAGATGAGTGAACTCTAAGGGTAACAGGAGGGAAAGGTGGTTAATGCTTGTTTATCCTGTCCTCCAGAATCCAGTGAGCAGATCTGTTGAGAAACAAAAGCTTTTCCTGTAGTCACTTCCTGACACCGAGCAGTTTTTAAGTTCTAAGTAAATATCTGGTTGCCAGTGTAAAGGCAACTTCCAGAGAAGCTGAATGTATTCTGGATTTTAACTAGTTGAGATGTTAAACACTAGGGAATTACATGTTGAATTTGGAAATCTGCATTTATTCCAGGCACCTAAAAGACAAATTTGAACCTGGCCAGGTAGCAGCAGAGTCTTCCATTTAGAAGTCTGAGTGAAACAGCAAGTATATATTGGTAAGCAAAGCCAGCACTACACAGCAACAAACAGACAACGAGCACAGTGAAATAGTGACATCTATGTTTGAAAACTGTTTTCAAATGGATATCAGGGTGCTCTGAAATGCTTCTGCCTTCATGCCCATATTGAGTCATATGTACAGGTGTACTGCAGTACAGAACAAGACTTGGCTGCTCTGGGATCAGATCCATAGAGGAATATAGGCTTCACAATCCTGAGAGTACTATGGTGATCCCCTGCTGCCTTGGCTTTGAAGTCTATCTCTCTCTACCCTACAAAGGGAGAGCTCAGTATTTCAGAAGAAGCAGGAGGAAAAAAACCCCAGTATTTTCACAGACAATCACACACACAGAATCCCTAGGTTGGAAGAGACGTTTAAGATCATCAAGTCCAACCCGGCCCTAATACCTAAACTAAACCATGGCACCAAGCACCACATCCAGTCTTTTTTTAAACATCCAGGGATGGTGACTCCACCACCTCTCCAGGCAGACCATTCCAGTACTTTATCACCCTTCCTGTAAAAAAACCTTTTATCCAAATATTTATCCTAATATCCAACCTATATTTCCCTTGACGCATCTTGAGTCTGTGTCCTCTGGTTCTGTCAGTTGCTGCCTGGATAAAGAGACCAACCCCTACCTGACAACAACTACCCTTCAGGAAGCTGTGAAGAGTGATAAGGTCACCTCTGAGTCTCCTTTTCTCCAGGCTAAACAACCCCAGCTCCCTCAGTCATTTGTCATACGGCTTGTGTTCCAAGCCCCTCACCAGCCTTGTTGCCCTCCTCTGGATGCGCTCGAGTGTCTCAACATCCTTCCTAAACTGAGAGCCCAGAACTGGACACAGTACCCAAGGTACAGCGTCACCAGTGCTGAGTATGGGGGAAGAATGACCTCCCTGCTCCTGCTGGCCACACCATTCCTGATACAGGCCAGGGTGCCATTGGCCTTCTTGGCCACCAGGGCACAGTGCTGGCCCCACCAAAGCACACTGCTGGCTCACGTTCAGTCGGCTGTTGACCAGCACCCTCAGGTCCCCTTCTGCCTGGGCACTGTCCAGCCACACCATCCCCAGCCTGTAACACTGCAGGGGGTTATTGTGGCCAAAATGCAGGACTCGGCACTTGGATTTATTAAACTTCATCTTGTTAGACTCTGCCCATCCACCCAACCGTTCTAGATCTCTCTGCAGAGCCCTCCTACCCTGCAACAGATCAACACACACTCCCAGATTAGTGTCATCTGCAAATTTACTAATGAAACACTCAATCCCCTTATGCCTGACATCAATAACAATATTGAACACAACTGGCCCCAGCACAGAACCCTGAGGGACACCACTGGTGACTGGCCACCAGCTGGATGCAGCACCATTCACCAGCACACTCTGGGCCCGGCCATGCAGCCACTTCCTAACCCAGCAAAGAGTGCTCCTGCCCAAGCCGCGGGCTGCCAGCTTTTCCAGGAGTGTGCTGTGGGAGACAGTGTCAAAGGCCTTGCTGGAGTCCAGGTACACAACATCAACAGCCCTTCCTGCATCCACCAGGCGGGTCACTTGGTCATAAAAGAAGACCAGGTCAGTGAAACACTACCTACCCCTCCTAAACCCATGCTGAGGGTTTACATCACCAGGTACTGTGGTCAGTCTAACTGGCCTGTAATTACCTGGATCCTCCTTCCCATCCTTTTTTATGAATGGGTGTCACATTGGTCAGTTTCCAGTCATCTGGGACCTCACCAGTGAGCCAGGACTGTTGGTAAATGATGGAGCGCAGCCTCACAAGCTCATCTACCAGCTCCCTCATCACCCTAGGATGGATTCCATCAGGTCCCATAGATTTATAAACATTCAAGTGAGTCAGCATTTCTCTGACTGCCTCCTCCTGGATAACAGGGGGACCATTCTGCTCCCTGACACCATCTGCCTACTCAGAAGGACAGTTATCCTGAGGACAAGCCATCCTTCCACTAAAGAAGGCATAGAAGCACTTCCACCTTCTCTTCATCTGCAGTTACTAAGTTCCCTCTAGAATCCAATAGAGAACAAAGATTGGTACCATCATTTTACCATTAATATATTTGTAAAATCATTTTCTATTATCCTTACAAAAGTTGCCAAATTAGATCCAAACTGAGCTTTGGCCTCCCTATTTTTTTCCTACATGCCCTAGCAACCCCCTTAAAAACTCCCTGAGAAACGTGACCATCTTTCCAAAGATGATACATACTCTTTTTATTCCTAAGCTCCTTCAAAACTTCATTGCCCATCCAGGCTGGACATTTTCCTCATTGACTCGTCCTTCAGCACACAGGGATAGTCTGTTCCTGTGCCTGCAAGATCTCTGTGTTGGAGCATGCCCACCTTTCCTGGACTCCTTAATTTTTAAGGGCTATTTCCCAAGGAACTCTCTGAATAAGTCTCCTAAAGAGGCCAAAGTCTGCCCTCCAGAAATCTGATATAAAAGTCTTGATACTTGATGTTCCTCCTGATTTCACCAAACATTGAGAACCCAATAATTTCATTATCACCATGGCCCAAGTGGCCTCCAACCACCACATCTCCCACCAGCCTATCTCTATTTGCAAACAACAGGTCTAACATAGTCCCTCCCCTGGTGGGTTCACTCACCAATTGTGACAAAACATTGTCCTCCACACACTCTAAAAACTCCTGGACTGCCTCTTTTCTGATGTATTAAGTCCCTGGGAGATGTCTGGTAGGTTAAAATAACCTACAAGAGCAAGGGCTGGTGATCCTGAAATATTCTCCAGCTCCTTATAGAATGAGTTGTCCACCTCCTCTTCCTGGTTGGGTGCACGATAACAGACTCCCAGTAGGATGCCAGCCTTGTTGGCCTTCCCCTTAATTCTTACCCATAGGCACTCAACTTCAGCATCATTAGTTTCAATACCCATGGCATCAAAACCCTCCCTAATATAAAGGGCCACCCCTCCACCTCTTCCCCCTTTCCTGTCTCTCCTGAAGAGCTTGTAGCCTCCAGTGCAGCACTCCAGCTATGTGAGTCATCCCACCGTGTTTCTGTGATAGCAACTACATCATAGCTCTGCAGTTGCACCATGGCCTCCAGTTCTTCTTGTTTGTTATCTATGCCGCATGCATTAGTGTACACGCACCTCAGCTGGGCTGCTGATTTCAGCCCTAACTCAGGCTTATCTCCCTTGCCCATCTGCATCCCCTTCACCCTTCAAACCTAGTTTAAAACCCTCTCAATGTGTTCTGCAAGCTCATGAGCTAAAATCCTTCTGCCCTTAACAGAGAGATGGAGCCCGTTCAGTCCCAGCAGGCCAGGTGCCAAAAAAGTTGCCCCATAATCAAGGAACCCAAAATTCTGCTTGTTAATAACGTGGGTTCTCCTGTTCCTTTGAATGTTTTTCTCCACCACCAAAGGGACTGAGCAGAACACTACCTGTGCTCCTGCCCTATCAACCACTTGACCCAGTGCCCTAAAGTCCCTTTTTATTGCCCTGACACTCCTCTTTTCAATCTCATCACTGTCAGCCTGGGTATCAGCAGTGGGTAATAATCAGAGGGTCAAATCAGCCCAGGCAGTCTTTCAGTGATATCCCATACCAGGGCCCGAAGGAGGTAGCAGACCTCGCTGTGGGATGAGTCCAGTCGACACATGGCACCCTCTGTTCCCCTCAGAAGGGAGTCACCTACTATGACTACCCTTCTTTTCTTTTAATGCCAGAAGTGGTGTTCTCTCTGGGAGACAGTGTAAGTAGGAGGCTCACTGGGCAGATAATTTTCTTCTGCATCCTCTGGCTGACCCTCTGGATCCAGGGCCTCAGACCTATTCTGAAGTGGCACCTGGGTAGGTGATGGGGGTCAGAAGGAGTTTTTATTACCTCCCCAAGCAGGGAAACATTTCCACCCCCCTTCATCCAGGTGTCCTCCTATTGCCTCCTACTGATAGTGGGAGACATGGGGGTCTTCTGACCCCGATGGATCTCCCTCAAGGATGGGAAGGCTGAACACCAATCTATTTCCCTTTCGCTTTCCCTGATACTCCTTAAGTTTTTAAACTTCCTCCTGAAGCCTGGCCAGCAGTGAAAGGAGATCTTTCACCTGTTCACACCACAGGCAGGCTTCTTTTGCAATGCCCCCTGGTACCACTGATGAGCTCAAACACTCTGCACAGGAATGGGTCTGGACAGACACATCCTTTTTGGAGGGTTCTACTTGGCTACATACACTTTTACCAATGGCAGTTTTTGATCACGTAAAATCCATTACTAACAAAAAAAACCCCAAAAACCAACTAACCAAAAGAAACAACAAGCAAAAACAAAACAAAACAAAACAAAAAAAAAAAAAAAAAAAAAAAACAAAAAAAAACCAAACCAAAAAATAGAAAAACCTCACTAAGAGGAGGAAACCTGCAATCCTGCCTGTGCAAACTGCCACACAATCTGCCGTGCCATGCTCTGAGCCATGCTTCCTAGAGTCCTCTTTTAACTACCCCACCGCTCACAGGAGGAAAAACCCGCCCTGCACCTGGGGGGCTAACAAGAACGAGCAAGTGCTACCTGTAAGGGTCAATAGAAAGCTTGCTACCAAAGCCTCACTCTGCCCTTTCCATAGTTTGGTATTGCAGTGAGAAGGCAAGTCAGCAAGGAGGAACAGGTATGTGAGGTATCCAGTGCCTCACTGGCTCAGCCCAGTCTGCAACCAATGTGCATCCCTTCCACTGCAGCTGGGTATGTCCTCAGTGGACCCTGAACACACACTTCTCCTAGGGAATGGACACCTGTGACCAGCAGATGTTCTAATCTAAGTTAAAGCAAATAGCTCTCGAGGAGAAGTGAAAACACAGTGAATAAAGCTATGGGGGTTTTCTTTTGCATGGGACAAGAATTGCAAACCTATTTGTGTTGCAGTACAAATGAATACCACAGTGTATAATTTATCATTTATAATTCATCACTCATAATTGCTTATAGTGAATGGGACAAATATTGTAGATTAATACTGACATTTTTCATATTGCAGCCTGAAAGGATCTTCTACTCTGCAATTTCCTAATTAAAGAGGATGTGTGCAATCACAGAATGAAAGAAAAGCTCTGATTATCTTAGCCTATGTCATGCCAACACATTTTCCAGTGAAACTACAATGTTGAGGGTTAATGAGCAGCATTAGTGTAAAATAATGTTAATTCTGCATATTAACACTAGCAGATAGCATTATTTCTCAACTATGAGCACAGTTTCACAACTGAGTATTTCATTCTCTGAATCACACTGTGCTGTCATTTCAAAAGAAAAATCTCCTGGAATTTTACATCCTACTCAGAAAGGATATATTAAAAAAACCTGAACCATGCAAAAGATCAATGGTCATCAAATAATACTATAGAAGTGCATAGCAGAAGAAGCAGATGGGGAAAGAAGGCAGAAAAGCACATGGACTGAACTGAATTCCAGTTCTGTGGTCAGTTTGCAGCAAGCCAAGACAATTTTTCCGGCCTGCAGTTTCCATCCAGATGCCCTTTTTCCTGAGGACTCTATGGAAGCAAGTCACAAGGTGCATGAATTGTCACATAATCTTCACCTAGCATGCTCCTAGCTGCCTCCCTCCAAAGGATCCCTCAAGATTTGTCACTAATTATTCCAAGTTTCTAGGAAGCCTCAGGTCTACCATTTAAGCAGAACAGAACTGTACTATATTCATAACTGCTTTTCTGGTTAGGGGATAAGTAGGGCCCACTGCCACCATTAGGTAAAGAAACACTGCTCACTGACTAGAAAATATGGCCATGGGGCAAACATAGATATGTGTCAAAATACTCTTAAAAGGGCATCACTTTTTCTTTATTAGTCCAAATTAGGTAATTTCTAAGCACATCAGGACTAGGAACTTCCAGCAGGGACACAGAAATGTCAGATCACTACAGAAAAGGCCAGACGAAAGACATCAGTGTTAACTTTTTCAGAGATGGCCATTTTTAAACAGTCCTCTCACCAGAAACTTTGTCAGCACATCTCTCTCCTTCCAGTTCCCCTTCCCCTTCCGCTTCCCAGTGACCTAGAGACATGGTGAATTTCAAGATATGTCATTTGTATACAGACAGCAGCACTTACAGTAATGATATGCCAGCACCCTTTTCAGAGTGAGAAATGCTGCCAACACAGTCAGTGCACAGGGAATTGTTACAGCTTCTTAAACCTCTATAGAAGTAAAAGCCAGAACAGTGATGCATCACTCTGCAGCACAGCAATGGGCTCCATTCTTACAAAGCCAGAGGAGTTTCAGCTACAGAACATCTCTACAAAGGAAATGTATTGGTAATTTAAGTACCTAGGTGACAGCTCCTGATTATCTGGACAAGAATAAACAAGCACTTTTCTGTACAACAAATGTTGTTGAATCTCTTCTACTCCTTTCTACTAGAAATTAAAGAACAGGGAACAAGGAGAGAGCCTGGGACCTGTCCAAGGGACTCTACAAAGAGAACACACCCTGAAGAAAAGCAAGGATATTGTAATCTTTCTCACTATTGTTCTGCCCATTTCCACAGGACTAAAACAACTTTGTTCCAAGAAACTGAAGAAATTATTCAAACTAAACCTGGAAGTCATATTCAAACATGCCCAGTGTCAAATTAACTGAACATGCTACTCCTGGCTAATGTGCAAAGTGCTATAATAAGACTGAACTTCTAGTGGAAAGAAAAAAAACTACTTTCACAAACCACCCTAAAAAACTACCAGCACTACCACTACTACGTGATGGTAACTTAAACAAACAGTCATCATTTTTACTCCGTGCCCACTTTGACTGAGCTTCTCAACAACAATAAACACTTCAAACCCTTAACAATGATGTAAGAATGAGGTAAGAATACACATAAGTGTATGTTTACATTAACCAATGTTTTGAAAATAAAAGCTATTTCTAGACTATTTGAATGTATCAGGAATTAGAGTTAACTTTTCCAAAACAAGTGTAGTGTATATACCATATACAGTGCAAGACAATGCCAATACACATACAAAACCATCATTCTTTGAAAATAATCAGTCCACCAACACAAAAATTAAAATTGTTTGACTTAACAATGGAGAAATTCTCACAATCAGAATCTGGGGCAGGTTCATCCACCATCCCCACAGAGCAGCTGAGCAGCTCATATCTGCTGAGCAGAACTGTGGACACTATGCCAAGGCCAATGTGTCATTTTCCTGCACCAGTTTCAAGTTTTTTTCCTAATTCAAGAGTAAATAAATATATGCTGCTGGGCAGATCTCTGCACCAAGCTATTCCCATATCGATTTTCTGTGGCTTTTTCAATAATTGTGAGAATTTTTTATACAATAATGGAAACGTTATCCTAAAAGTATATGTAAGGGAGCAGTCTGTTATTTGCCACTGATGCCCAAATTTACACATTAGTAAATGAGTCTTCTTTTGGGGATGCTCAAGTCCATGAAAATCTGCTTTACAAACTGATTTACTTGAGCCTGAGTACTTATTTCTACCAAATACTCAGTCCTAGAACTACCACAAAAGAGTCAATTGCTGGATTCATATCACAGGGGGAAAAGACAATTGTTCTAAACATCTGTTATGTCCAGGATAGCCTAGCCTATTGTCTTGTTAGTAGTGATAAAAATCATAGAACACATAGGGAAACACTCTGGCAAATCAGCTTCAAATGCAGTGCACCAGATGAAGAGACCTGTGATACAGAATGGTTACAAAAAATTTCTGAAAACAAAAAATTCTTACAGGTTTAACAAAAATTTTAGTGTGCCAGTATTTTAGTGGGTTTTGTAGTTTATCGTACTCAGCAAGTGAGGCTACCAACAGAAGCTGAGAGGAACTTGCAAATGCCCTGAACAAATCAGCTGAATAGGGAAATACAGTGGCAAACAAAGTCAGTAACAACAAATAAAAAGGAGGAAAAAAATTACACTGTCACACAATGTTTCCCATAAATGTTATAACTTTTGAAGGAAATTGACATGTCACTACAGTCCAGTGAGGGGCTTCATTCAACGAAAAAGTGTTGCCAGAAAAGGAAGGGAATGAGCCATTGAGAGAAGAGCTTAATAAGTTTAGGCCGTTCTTTGGCTCTCCAGAATATCTGAAAAGCTGCTAATTGACATTAACACTCTTTCAAAGATATAGCCAGTTTCATGCTTCTGGAGGCAAGCTCACCACCTACAGGTGACTTCACACTGACTCACTGCCAGCTCCATACCCTTTCTCTAATTCAGCTGGTACTGGCAAAAGACAAGGTGTGCTGCTGACAGATCGCTGCTAGGCTCCTATAAGCCCAGCAACCTGGCATCACCGTCCTGGCCGTACTGCTCGCCATTCTCGGCATTACACTGACCTCTGGTGGGCTGCAGCAAAACAAGACGCCGAGAATTAATGCGGATAAAAATCCAAGGAAATCATACCCTGCAACTTCGGCGGGAGTTCAGCAAGGGCACGCAGAAAGTCTGACTTTGCAAGTGCCTCAAGACAGCCCAACAGGAACAAACTAATGCCTTGCTGCTCACAAATCACTTTAGAGATATTTCAGCTTTTACAACGATGCTCCCTCCAAATAGTCTACTCTGTTGTGTTAGATTTCCTATAACAGCACTAAAATATTGTGCACACAGTGGCCCCTTAATCTTTATGAAGAAAAGGAAGCAAAGAATAGGTGGATCTGCAAGCTTTCTCTGCAAAATATATCTCAAACTGAAGTACAGATGTTTAACCTTTTTTGACTCTTCTCAGAGTACTGAGAGAAACAAATATTGAACTATTTTTATTAATTTTATTATCTTTTACTGCACATTGTAATGTGCCTAATGGCAAATTGCATGTTTTTGGGAGACTGACCGTTTCAGTGACCGGTTTTGTGGCATGCTGCCACAAATACCAGTACTGACAAAACTCATGGAGCAGTTAATTGATGTTGGGAACTGAAATGAGGCCACAAGCCAGGAAGGGCAGGAACTGGTTTTCTTGCTGAAGAAAGCACAACGGGGAATTTCAGCCTTACAAGTTAGTGTTGGAATTCACTCAGGAAAACTGAAGACACACCCAGACAGAGTGGAACAAAACAAGATGTTTATTGCAGATTCAGATTTTGACTGCTTATTAGCGTTCACAGGAAATCAATGGCTACTGAAAAGGATGAGGAGCCAGAACTGTGCTTATTCCACTTGTAGAGTAAGACTGAATATTCACTCTCCCTTGCACATAGTAACATAAATTAATATCATTTAAGGCCTAATGGGCTCTTTCAGTACTAACTTGTCAGAAATAATTCTCAGGTCTGACAAAACACATCAGTAATAAGAATAGGCCTTTTGTGCATGTTCAGGAAGTGCTTAAGAGTATTTTAAGAGAAAGGAAAGATCTCAGCTTATGTGGCTGTTAACAGCACTCATTGAAGTGCTGGGTTTGAAGTAGCTCAGCAGACCTTGAAAACACAAATGCTGTCCACACATACTTAGAGACACAGGTACCTTGCTGCTGGAAGTCTGCAGCGCCGCTTGCAAGCTGGTTAAACTGTCTGAAAACACATTTGTCCAAAAGAATGAATACACTAGAAAATGTAATCATTATCACTGCATCCTCCCATGCTTTCTCCATTTGGCAGGATGACAAGTAGTGCACACAGCACTTTCAGCCAGCCAAATGATGACTTTTCAGAAAACCTTCAAGAAATTAATATTCTTTAGCCCTTTTATAATTTGGCTTTAAAAATATTGCCAATTGACACTGAAATAATTCCAGCGATTAAATAATTGATCATATGCTTAGGAAACAAAAGAGAAAGTAGTACCTCACCATTAACTTCAAAGACAAAAACTTGAGTGTCTTATGCCTTTCACAAGGTAGGTTCAGCTTTTCTTTCTTAATTACTGTAGGTCAAAGTTGTCCTCTCGTGCCTTGTGGCCATGTGGGCAAACTAGAATACATCAACCACTGCATGCTACTGGACAGTGGTTTAACTCAAATTCCACATAAGAGGCCACAAAGCTACAACAGGGCTTTGTACCAGAGCAGATAATTCAAAGCTGCTAACCATGCAAAATGTACAATAAATAATCTGAACAACAGGGCCAACTGCTGGGACAGAAGTGTCCTGACCTGGCAAAGCAGGACTCACACTTTAACCTTCTGTTACACCTCCCACACATTTAAATGTGGTATCTGTTTCCACCTCAAGAGGTTGTTCTATCTACTAGGTAACTAAGAATTATTGTTAGTTATGTCTTCAATCTAGCATGTCCTGGTTTTGTGGGAATATTTGTAACAAATAAAATGATCACAGATTCAGAGATTAGGAATTCATATTCACTGCGATCATCTAGAAGAGAGGCACATTAAGTCATTCCAATTTGAATTATGTTGCCACTTTACAGAAAATTCTAACCCTGATAGGACTAAATGAATCAGTTTGAAAAAAATAAATAAATCCAGCTGTGCAGTATCATCTCCTGTCTTTTGTAAATTGTGCCACTGATTATTTTTACTGTCTTCAAAGTTGTTCAGTAAGGAAAGAAAAACAGGATGTGTGATCAATGTCCCTAACCTGTTTATAATCTCAAAAGCTTTGATCACTGTTCTCTCGTGGTACGATTGCTTCAGCAAGTTTACCAAACTGAAAGGCTTGAGAGAAGGGGCTCTCTTCAAAGAGACCTCAACAGGTTTGAGGGTGGAGGGATTCATAGGACTTGGTGTTGTTCAGCCTGGAGAAGACCTTAAAGCAGCCTTTCAATACTTAAAGGGAGCTTATAAAAAAAGATATAGACAGGCTTTTTATCATTGCCTGTAGTGACAGAACAATGAACAATGGTCTGAAACTAAAAGAGGAGAAATTTAGACACTCGAATTGGACAAAAGGAAGAAATTCTTTACTCTGAGGATAGAGTGAGATTGCCCAGGGAAGCTGTGGATGTCCCCATTACTGGAAGTCTTCAAAGCCAGGTTGGTGGGGTGTTTTTGTGCAACCTGGTCTAGTGAAAGATACCCTTGCCAATGGCACAGCATTTGGACAGCAGGTCCCTTCCAACCCGAACCATTCTGTGACTCTGTGACTCAGTAACAATTCCTGGGTTCACCTGAAGTGACTACATCGTTCATACAGTCAGTTAGTGTTCTATAGATGGAACATTTTCTCATTTAGCTATTCAATGTCACAGACATTTAAAGCTTTTTCCTCACTATACTGTTTACTTAGATAATCAAAACCTAGTTATATCTGACTTATACTTCTGTCCAGGCAGCTGTCCCTGAGCAGCAAATCAACACTTGACTGTATCAGCAACACAGAGTCACAGATCTCCACTGATTTAATAGCTTGACTGTCACCTACAATCTCATCTGTGTCCCTCCAAGACCACTACTTATGAATTATAAGTATCACTTTCCTCAAAGTGCTGACCTTTATGCATGCATAAGTTTGGCTTGAGACAACGCCTAAGACAACTGCACATCTTCCTCATGTGCAAAACAGAATTTCAAATGACAAGCCAAAGCTATTAGAGGTGAATCTGTTTAAAATTAATGTTGATGTTATTTTAGTTTGTGCTATAAACAGAGCATTAATATACCCTTTCTTAGACGTGTCTAAGCATAATGACACAAAAGCTAATTTCTGTAAAGCAAACTAATGTTGCACCCCTGCAAGTATGAAGGCTTTCCCAGAAGCTCGAAGTGATGACATCTGCTGCCCCTTAACTTTTCCTTTTATTTATCTTTATTCCTCCTAAGTGTCTTGGCTGCAATGAATCATGTCTCCTTGCCTGGGCATTAGGCAGCCTTCTCATAACCTCCTGTAATTTAGCTAAGGTGAACTCACACCTGCAGAACACACTCCAGGCTGTCCTGCAGAAGTGACTTGGCAACTCTGCCTTCCACACACTATGTAAGTGCCTCCTCTGATACTCCCAGATAAGGGGGAGCCAAAAGAAACAAGCAGACAACAGCAGCCCCAAGTAGCAGAGCAAGGTGGATTCTAGCAAAGAATGTGAAACTTACAGAGAAACACTGACCACTCGACAAGCAAAGAAGCAGGCACACAGACGTGAACTGCACAGAGATTACAACTTGCACCTTACATCCTGTGTTTCACCCACAAAAAAATTGTGATCTTTGGGATTTATAAGTGTGGGAATCAGTAGTGTTGTAGAATTTTTTGTTGGATGATAGCTTAATCCACCAGAGCAAGGCAGGTAGGAGAGCTGTACAGGTTTCCCTATAGCTGGCACCATCCTCATCCTGCTCTTCCCTAGACACGCTGCCAGTTTATCCTCCTGGTGTACCTGCCTGCTCTGATTCCCCCTTCTCACAGGATTTCAAATGTGTGAACACAAGGTCTGGAAATGTGGAAAATGTGCACTCTGGCAGAGCTGAGCTTCTGCCAGCATTCCAGCCTTAAATACCGAGGGCTGTCTCAACTTGCAGTGTGCATCAAGGCCAGTTCCTCTCCATGTGCTCCCGGCAGAGCAAACAGCAGGATGCTCCTGGGATGGATGAGGCCCATTTTGGCTCTCTGAACAGACAAAGAACTAAGTTTAGAAAATAAACATTGCTTATTCTGCAGGGGAGCAAAGTGGAGGTTTCCACCAATCAGGCACACCGCAGGGTGAAAGGTCACAGCTTTCACGCAGCAAAACATCCTCGGCCCACCTAATGCATGTTTATTTCTGTGATGTAACCTTGTGCAATTCCTCAAACACATCCCTTTTCTCTATTGAGCAACTTCTACTGTATGTTATCTGAGGGCACTGGTTATGTTTACAAAAGGTGAGGGGAGTTCAGCCTGGGGACAGACAACTCAACCTCAAGGCATCGCAACCACGAGCAAGCGGCGCACGGAATGGAATGTTATGCGCAGTCACCCCACCGTGATCTGCCCCCGTAAAGACAAAGGGAATCCCGGGAACTTGTCTGCCGCAGCCTCGTCGCCGCGAGGGCACAGGGAACACGGGGAGCCCCCACAAACGCCCCGGGAACACAGTGAGCTGCCACAAGGAACAGGAAGCACCCGCAACTTGCCCTCGGCAGCCCCCACACGCCTCGCCGGGCGCAGCACTACGCATGCGCAAACAGCGACACCGCCTCCCTCTCTGAGGCGCCTCCATCGCCGTGGTGAGACAGGGGGTATAGCCTATGCTGGTCCGCACCCCGGCACCTTTCCGGGGCGGTGTCGCCTGCTCAGGACTCCTTCTGCGTGGATGGCCGAATCTGTGGCCTCGCGTCTGCGGCAGACTCAGTACGCGGCCGCTGTGCTGCGGGAAGAGGAGGAGGCGGTGCACGGCGCACCCCCCTCCCTTTCGGGAGGGATGGTTCGCCCCGCGGGAGGCATGCCGGGAGCGGCCCGGCGGCCGCGGGTGCTGAGGGAGGTGCGGTGTTAGGCTGTGGGTATTGGCGCTGCTTGTCTTCGAAATCGGGCACTTACCTCTAGTGCGTCCTTTTAGACTCCTTGTACTGTTCGTGTGTCTCTGTCGCTCTTCAAAATATGTCTTCTCCCTTTTTTTTTTTCCCCAGATGAAAGCAATGGAAGTTGGTCAGTGGCCGGAGCGTGCACCACCATGACCAAAAGATGTCCTAGGAGCATGGTATTCTTGGCTTTTCCTATTAAATGTTTGTTCTGTATAAAATGTTACTTAATTGCGAATTTTTAAAATCTTTTTCAGCTGATTAATTTCTCTTTTTCATAAGCTACAAATTTAATTTTAGAGGTAAAGAGTTCCCATACTTAAGTTTTGGCCTTTGTGTTGCCCATTCATTCCTGTCCAGAATGGATGTGGTGTCAAAAAAGGCAAACAGGAATTCTTGCTCAAACTGCTTTAGGGAGCTGGTTATGTACCTTCCTCCTTTCTGTTTTTGCAAGGACAAAAAACCCCAAGCAACATGTAGAAATAGTATGGTTGAGTAGCTATGTAGTAGATTTTATTCTGCAGTCTTTTAAAGTGGAGAATGTGACAGTTGTTAGAAGAGGAAAAGCTAAAGTTATAATGGCCACTTTTAGCATTGTTTAGCCCTGCTGTCTGTCAGTACCTTTGCAAGTAATTAGTACATAATTTTCCATGTTTCCAGCAGTGGCCTCTAGATTTTCTATTGTAAAAAGATGTTTACAGCTTAATTCTCATGCATAGAAAACATTAAATCTTCTTAAAGAGGAAAAAATTGTGTTTTGTTTTTGTAGATGTGTTATTCAGTATTGTATAATATATTGTCCTCTTTTGCTGGATTTTCCTTGATGCCCGTTTGAAAGTGTAAAGTGTTCTTGGATATTGTCAAATTCCTGACAGAATATTTAATGCTAGGAATGCTTCTTGCAGGTTTCTAGCATGTCTTACTGGAAGTTTGGGATCTCCCTGTGTGGTGAAAGCCTCTGAGCTTGAGAAGGGCATGGAAGGGTTGGAAGAAGCCACCAAGTGCTGATTGCAGAGCTGTGAGTAACAATAATTCTTTGTACAACTCTTTCCCTTAGCCTCCTGTTAAAATGAAGCAGGCTTTCTGCTGACAAGGAGATTTGGCACAATGACTTCAGAGCAGAAATCAGAACTGAAACAGTGTGAGTGAGATCAGCATGATGGCAATATTTTTATCAAAAAGAGCAAAGTGGAAGCTACAAAATTAAAACATTTGGTGTGGGTGGCTTTGTTAAATCAGTATGTGGCTGCCAGTCTGTCCAAGACAAGGACTTGCTTTCTCATGTTTGCTTTTAGGGGTGTGATATTGTGGAGCAATTCAGAACACAAGCTTTGAAAATGTTAAAAAGACTGGCAAAATATGAAAGAAAACTTGGAATGTCATATGCCAGATACTGCTTCACTGTAAAGTCTTGGAAAAGCCAACGCTACTGAAAAGCTGAGTAGTACAAGTCAGCCCAAATTTCATTAGTGCAGACAAGGTATTAAGTAAAAATTACATGCACTATCAAGTCTTTTTTTGTGTAACCTACATACCCAAGGGTGTGGTACGTAATCCAAGTCTCTGAAGCCAGGAATTTCTAGGTCAGTACTGGAAATCTGGTATAAGAGTGATCCTGTATTACATCCCTGTAGCTTTTGTTTGGGTTTGGTTTTTTTCAGGAGAAAATATAACTAATCTTCAGCGAAGTGTTGAAACTCCTTCAGGTTGGCCATAATGGTCCTGAAAGTAATAAAATCTGAAAGTCTCATCAATGAAATGCGAAAATCTGCTTGAGCAACACAGATGCACTGAATCTTTTACCCCTGCTGCTGGTAGGAGGTGAGCCTGTGAAATCCATCCACACCATCTGCACTCCAGGCAAGGTGGGCACTCTGTATGAATCTCTCTCTGGGAAGAGAAAAGTTTGTGTAACCCATTACTAGTAAAGTGTCCAGTAACAGGTCTGCTGCTTGTTTTCCAACATAGAATTATTAAATCATGTGTATTATTGGCTTACTGTTCCCAGAGTGTTTTCTAATGCATAGTCATATGCACGAGTTAGTACTGCAGAAACTTCTGTTGATTCCCACTAGCCAGAAAGAATAATTACTGCCACCAGCCTGTAGTTACTATTTGAATTCTTGCTTAGGTGGGCAAAAGGCCTCTCTTCTAGACAGACTTCATAAAAATTAGATTTGCAAATTTTACCTTTTTGCTCAAGGGGTGAGGGGAGGCTCATCTTTATAATTTTGTATTTGTGTTGGGGATTTAGAGGATGTTACTGAAAAGAGCTGTGTGCTACATGGGTCTCACACTGTGTGTTTATTTTTTCCTTAGGAAGAATTGCTAGAAGCAGCCTGAGAACAATTACTGTCTCTTGAAACATTCCTGCTTAAGAAACAAAAAACTGTTTAAAAGATGGACTACTAAGCCTCCATGTAGTAAGACATAGTGCATTTAACTGCATTGTGGCAGTGTCTGGTAATATTTATATAGATAAAAAAATAAAGATTTATGTTTCTGTTCTCAGAATTTCTATCTTTTCCAAGTTTTAGTGCTTCTGTTTCAGAGTTCAGACTTCTTTGTGTTATTGTTGAGATACCAGTGCACCTCTTTGGATGAAACAAAACCTAGCAGTGAGTTGGGATGTGATGACTTAAACCACGGTCTCCTGTAGTATTTGAAGATAGAGTTGGCTGAGATTTCTATTGTGGTGAGCAAAAGTAGAAATTTAAAAAGCAGAAATTCAGCAAACGTGGGTTTAATAATATCAGGAAAGGTGTTTATCCAACATGGAGAATGGCAAGCTTGGTTTATTATCACCTTGACCAGCTACAACATGTGGTACTTCAGCATAACTTGGAGTGAAATACTCTTGAAATAATTGGGATTGCTGCTTATTTTTCTAGGAAGATTTAACATGGTTTATCAGAAGAACAAATGCTTAATTTTGTATCTTGCACTGTGTGATTTTTCAGTACTGAATGTAGGCATGTTACTAATTCTAAGTGTAAGGTTTTTTTTAGTTCGTCAAGAGAGAGAGGTTTAGACAAGAGTAATTAATTTTTAAGAGATCCAGCTTGTAATTATGGGATGTACTTGAAAGTTTAGGGTTTTTATTAGGGATTACATTCCCTGAAGATACCATCTGTTCGGGAGTTCTGCTCGTGGGCCTTTGTTCTTGAAGTGTAAGACCAACAGGAGTAGCTTTTTAAAACTTAAAAAAAAAATCTCATGAGCAACAGCTAGTGACAGGATTTGATGATTGGTACCTAACCCCAGGGTTAGATACTTGTTTGGTATCAAACCCAGGGTAAACTTCCTTTCAGCTAAAAAAGATGTAGAACCCCAAGCTGTAAAGTTTAATACAGGTGTTATAGTGGAGTAGAACAAGGGAAAAGTGAGCTTTTCCTCTCTTTTGCATAGGGAGCAATGTGACGGTCACAGATTACTTAAATACTAATGCTGGTAAATGTGAAGTATGATGTTAAACATTAGGACTGCCTTTTACTTTGTATAACTGGCTAACTGAATTGCACCCTTGAAAAAAACATCAGAGTATAAGACTCTGCTCAGCAATAAAAACTGAAAAGAAAGGGTAAGGTATTCATGTTCTGGAACAACGTACTACATGTACTGAGCCCTGCTTTGCAGGAACTGGGTGGACACCATGTGCTCCTGGGAAGTAGAAAATGTAAATCTTTTGGAGTTTGGTTATTTTTTGCTTTTGCTTCTGCTTTACTAAACTCCTTTATCTTGACCCACAAGGATTTTGTCCATCTAATTCCCTTGCCCATCCTGTTAAGGAGGGGGGTGATAGAGCAGCTTGGTGGGCACCTGGTGTCCTGCCAAGGTCAACACACCACAGCTCTTACTCAGGAGAACAAATACAGAAATAAAAACAGACACATTAAGCAGAGACTGTCTGCCACACTGGCTCTGTATCTGTGTGTTTGCTTTGACAGCTCACATAGTCTGCTGTTGCTCTCTGGTGATTTTTAGGTGAGAAAGGAAACTGGTATAGATGTGCACTGGAAATGCAAAGCTTACACTGACAACTTCCTGCTGCAAGATAAAATACTTAATCTGGAGAAGCTGTATCCTCAAGTGGATTTTAATTGGTACTACACCTGTTTTTACCAGATGGTGGTGTCAAATGAATCTGTGTTTCTGAAGGCTTTGCTCCTTAGTGTAATGTAAATAAGACACACAGGCAACCATGCAATGCCCTAAAAATTCAAGTTTTACTTGACTTTTAAATAACCTGGACACAAGTGTTGACACAGCCATCTATCAAACTCATTTTAAAATAAAGCACACAGTTGCTTCATGAATACTTAGTGTACATGGAACAAAGGTATCACATTGGTATGTTCATGTATGTTGTCTTCAAACACCTTTCTAGGGAGTTCTGAATTAAACAAATTTTCCCAAAAGAAAACATGCTGTCTCTTCAGTTCAATATCCAGCTGCATAAAGGGAATAAATTTGGCAACTTAAATGGTAATGACTTTGCAACAAACATCATCAAAATAATGAGCTTGATTAGAATACAAGTTGCAGACTTAGTGATACTGGTAAGAGGTGCAGTGTAGAAAAGAGCAGGTCCAGGCTAGCTCCAAATGAAAGAAACCAGCCAACTAAGCAAGGGAACCAGTACAGGATATACTACAGTACTTTTGTGCTGTGGTTAGCAAGCCCTCTTTATTGTATAAAATAAATGTTTTGCAAAAGGTTGTACAAGTATGTTGTAATTGTTGCTAATTAGTGAGAGTTCTATAACTTACCAATGCTTAGCACTTATGAAAGTCTCAGAAGAGGTAAAGGCAGAGGCACAAAGTTAAAATCATTGGCCTGAGATCAGTTCAGGAGAATTAAGATGAGAAGGCCTCAAATACCAATCCTTTGTCCAAGTGAGCAGGGGTCTGTATATGGCATTCAACCCCAGGGTAAACATCCTGACACTGTTACACATCTCACGTCTTTTGCCTGATTCATCAGGATGTACAAGTATTTTAGACTGACGTCCAGACTGCAGATCTGAAAATGCTACTGCCTCTAGGCACTGAACGCCCCAGGAGAGCTGGGGAAGGGTAGCAACAGTGGAAGGGGCAAGGTGTAGCTCAGAGCTGTAAGAGGCTGATGACTTAGACATGTAAAACTGGTTTAGATGTAGAAGGCATAGCTGTGACACAATGTTTCCAGTGATTGATCACTTGTGTATATCTCCCACAAAAATATCATTAAAAACGTGCTTTTCCTCAAATGATTGAGGAAAAGAAGCTTAAGGGAAAGGAGGATCACATATATGAAAGAAACTTGCTTTTCTGTACTATTAGCTGACAGTGATATCCTTGTTGCAAGTTTTGCCTTGTTTTGGCACAACAAAACATTTGGAAAATGTGTAATAGAGGCATTATATCTTTAGTCTTTTTTGTGGACACAAAACTGGATTGTAGTGGCCCGGCTAACATCAGACTTGCTAAAAACCTGCTTCCTACATAGTCTCATCAGGGAGAAGATCACTAACTCAGATCTCGGGCTCTCTCTGTAAACTTCTCATCTAAATGCAAAAAAGTTGGCTTGGTTACAAAACAACTCTCCAGTGACTTGAGAATTTAAACCTTTCACTACTAGACTAGACAAGCTATTTTCTGATGTAGTGCAGTAAGTAAAACACCATGCACTTGGCTGAGGGTATCCAGCAATAACACACAAAAGGCCCACAGGAAGATGAAAGCATACAGGAAAACATGAGGTTCAATATAAACCTTCTTGATCAATATTTAAAGATTGGCAAGATAGGTACGCTATGTACAGATAATGCTCAGTAACAGAAATCCCCCTGCAGTAATAGATATGTACTACTACTTACCTGTGCCTGGGTAAGGATAGCAAACTAATGGTAATGATTAGAAAGCACCAAACTATAACCAAGTGGTAATGCTCCAAGCTGGAATACCTTCTCAAAGGAACAAGGAGCAGCTTTCATTGCTGATACTAATCAGTTCTTGTATAGTTTGTCATTTTTCAGTTGTCTTCTAAAAGATCGTGATGCTCTCTATTAAGCCATTTTGCCATGGTGATTTCTTTTTTCCCCTAGGGGTTGATCAGGGTTCTTTGCTGTGGTTTGGATTTTTTTTTTTTGTTTGGTTTGGTTTGGTTTGTTTTTTTTGTTTTGTTTGGGCTTTTCTTGACTGTTGTTCTTGACAGTACTACACAAGGTCATAAACAGATCCTACAGGATCACTTTAAATTGGAGCAATGACAATGAAACCATTTAACAAACTTAAAAAGCTGAGCAAATACTTTAAACCAAGCCCAACAATGTCCTAGAATTAAATCCACAGGAAGTTCAAAAAATTCTAAAGAGCCTCCATGAAAACTGAATTTTTACTACATTCATTTTACTACATGAATTTTTTCGATCTTGCTCTTTCATTCCCTTAGATTTGTTTACTGAGACTGTAGAAGCAGAGCTGTCCCAAGTAAATGACCAAAGTATTTGTTAAGTGAATCTGCCTTCCCTGCAGCACTTCCTAGCCTAGAGACCACTCCATACTGTGATAGGAATATATACACTGTATGGCGGCCACCCTGGCTAGTAACATCCACCTGGCCACATCGTGAAACAATGAAGAATCAAAAAATAGAGTGGAAAATAAAACACATTGTACAACATTTTGCTTACCAGTTTAGTCAGTTAAAATGCGTCTTAGCAGTCCCATGCTTCTTGTAAAGTGTAACTTAGACACCTTATGCTAACTCCAGTTCTCAAGCAGTGTTGCTTTTCTGACAGGGCTGCAGTTCCCTGGTGTTGCTTGGACTGTAAGATACAGGATTACTGCAAATCTCTGTGGGTTGTGAGGGTTGAGTGTGGAGGGGACGGATGTAGAAAGGCACATGAGCTGCTACAGCTGTTTGCAACACTGTTTGACAAATTCAGTACTTTGTTCAATGATTACATTTAGCAAAAAATTACTTCCACGACACAAAGACTTTGCTAAACTCCCTAGCAAGTCAGCAGCACCTGAAGGTTCTTCCATGTGCTGACTGTGGACAAATGGGAGGCAGAAAAGTGATTTTCAGATATTTGTAAGTGATAGGACAACAGGAAAGCCAGGCATCACTTCAGATATATTTTAGAAGATTACCCACTCAATGTGCAGCATCATTAAAACTTAGTATTCCTACCATGACAATAGAAAAAAATTATAGTTCTCATACCTGAAATACTTACTGCCTTTGTCATTTTAACATAGTAGAAATGGCTCAGAGAAAAGTGTCAGATTATTTGATATGAGATATTAAGACAGATTTTGCTAATCTAGATTAAAAAAAAAGAAGGCGCTATTTTCTAGCTGTTTTAAATACTACTCCACAAGTTTCATTTAACCAGCACTGAAGTGCCTTGTTAAGCAGTTTTAACACAGTGGGTCAATTTACATTCCCCAGTTTCCAGTGTGCTTTACTACAAGTTGGTAAATGTATTTCTGTGGTATGGAATGTTCATTTAAATAGTCCCTCTACACAAAAGGACATTCAAAATTTAGCACTTAAACCTGCCCAAAGCAAAGTAATTCTGTATCACCTCTGGAATGCACTGCTACAGCATGTTACAGAGTCTAGTGTTTTTGAGCTAAAATGGGTTGAGTCAGAATTTGTATCAACAACACAAGCATCTGTTATTGTGCTAGGTTAAAATAACCCTTGTAAGAGCTATCTGTACTTATGTCTCAGAACATAAGTTGATCCCCATATAAATTGTGAAGATAATTTCCCCATATCACACTGTATTGCACAATTGACCAAAAATATGACTATTTTACTTATCTTGAAGCATCTGATCCTGATCATGTCAGTTAACAGTCACTTCTTAGAACAAGGCTATTCAGTTACAGAGCAGACCGTGAAGCCTGTTTTGTTGCAGCAATTTTTTTGTTGTTGTTCATTTTTTGGAAATGTAACTACTGATCTTTCAGTTTTGCAAAGACTTTTGGTTTTGGTTGTCTATCAGGCAGCTTGTCCTCAGTCAGCCACACCACTAGAATGGTGTTGGTGATAAAAGCATTGCTTGGTCTTCCCAGCAAGCAGGCTGCACTGCCAGGTGTCCTGAAGGAAAGACCACCGCGTCGACTTCAGTTCCTTCCCTTGCACACATAAACAAATTCTCATTTTCCAAAGACCAAAATCCATTCACCATCTTCAATTCATCAGTCAAGTCTCCACCTTGAAGCGTGACACCTGTACAGTTTTTACAATCTTAGTGTTGGGTTTTCCATCAACATTATTAGTGGATAGCAGAGATGGTTCTTCTATTAGGCTGTCCTTAGATCCATTCTGCCTCTGAAGAGAATAAATTAAACATGTTGTTGAAAAGATACAGCAGAATTTAAACACTGTATTTTGCTAACTTGCTATGAAAGCCTTAGGCTATGGTATGACAATTTATGTATACGTATATATACAAGCATCAGGAATATTAAAGTCTCTACATTTATTTGATCAAACAGAACTTTTTTCCCCTCTTACCTCCTGCCAGCTGCTGCCCCTTTGTGTTATTGCCTATTCAGGAAATACCATGATAAATTATTTGATATTTAGCAAAACACTGCAAGCGAACACTCACAAGGAATTAATGTCCACTGTCGTGAGGGAGCCTGGGGCAGAGGGAAAAGAGAGGTGTTTGTACCCACTGAACATTTTAACATTACTGGTATGATAGTTAGGTGTCTGGAATTCTCTCTTCCATGTTTTGGTTCTCCTTTTGTGTGTTTGTACAAAAGACCTGTGAGTGCTTTGGAATAGAACTTGCTTCTCACATTCTGAGCTCAATAAAACCATCAAAATTGAGAGATATGGTAGTGTAATATATGATGAAAGACAGTGATTAAGTTAGATTAACAAAAGGCAACTTCTGTCCTTTTTAGATGTCAATAGCCTAAAAAAATATTCAGTGTGGGGGTGGAAAAAATAAAAGAGAAAGGAAAACAAAAGAAGCGCTGTTTCAAGCCCAAGCAACAAAACTCTTCAGACAACCTCTATAAGAGATTAATAAATGATGTGATTACACCTGCATCACAACCACATCTGCATAATTCAAGAAGGGGTAAAAGTCAGTTTTTGTTCAGCGACAAGCAGAGATGCATCTTAGGAATGCATCAGATTGGGAAAGAGTTCTCCAACAGCAGAAGCAGGTGTTCACAGGGGCCTGTGCTACAGAACTACAGAACTACATGTATTTTGGAATACAAACAAAGTGTAAGTAAAATACAAAAATTCAATTCAAACTGCTGCTAAAAAAAAATCTCATCTTTATTTTTCACTGTAAATCAAAGACTATCTTAAATAAAGCACTAGAGCCCCACTTCTCCCTCCAATAAAAAGGAAAATTGAAAAGGATGTACAATCACTAACCTGTTGAGTTAGCTGGATGCTGGGAACTTTCCCATCTGAAGATCGTGTAACAGGCAGTGGAGGGACCAGATCAGTTTTGACACTGGAATTATGATATCACAAAATGGATATTGCTTTAATGAGGTAAACTATAACTGTGCAGAGGAAGAACAATGAAACTGACACAGACTGCTCTATTGATCTGAAAGGCTTCTATCACCTGAGTTGGGACACCTGAAAGCTGTCATGCTGATCCTCTGTGGGCACCTTCAGGGCATAGCCCATCCCATTCCTGTCTTTTCCTGGTCTTTGGAAGCAGCCCAAATTGATACAACATCACTGAATGACAGAATGGTTTGGTTTTGGAGGGACCATAAAGATCCTCCAGTTCCACCACCTGCTATGGGCCTGGGTACCTTCCACTATCCCAGGTTGCTCAGAGTTCCCTCCAGCCTGGTCTTGGGCACTTTTAGGGATGGGGCAGCCATAGCTTCTCTGGGCAGCCTGTCTTTGCCATGAGGGTGCCAGGGCCCAGGCACCCTCATGGCAAAGACAAGTGTCACATGAAATCGTGGGTATGCCACACCTCCTTCAGGGTGCTGTGCAGCTAAAACTGGCCTTCCAGGTGGGGACTGCTTTTCATATTTTTATGGTCTTGCTGCAGCCAAGAATGGGGCTATTGCTTTTCCATTAATCAGTACTCTTCAGCCTTCTAGGAAAGACTGATCCACCAGTTGATGAAGGGGGTTGTACTAGAGTTCCCATGAAAAAAATTACAAGCCTAACACTGATAACATCTTAACTCTGTCAAGGATGAAGTTACCTGGAAAGCAACCCATAGATTCTCATCCCCTAAGCAACTTTATGACCTACCACTAAAGACCAATACAGGTTTACTTCAGCCTTTTCAGTTTTTCTTCCTTTCAAGTGGATCAACAAAGTCACTGTGGCTGAGAACAGACCATAAATGTTTTTGGAGTTGTTTCCTTCACGTTTAGTTCTGAAGACTTACTATTCAGGGGGTTGCCTGAACCCTGTGCCACCAACAAGCCACATTTATGCAACTTCTTACCACCATGACCCCTGTCAACTTTTGGGCTGCACTAGACTAGTTCAGTGCTAATAACCACGTTCGCATACTTCACTTCAGACAGGACAGATCTCTCCCCATCGGAGCACTGGGACCGCCGGTACTGCCGGTAGCTGCGAGGGGAGTGCGAGTGCCGGATGCGGATGGGGTCGCCTTGAGTCCTGAGAGAGACACAGAATTCACAACAGGGCTTGGTAAACCAGATCTTTGGCACAGAACACGAATTCAGCTGCAGACTGAGAGTCTTTGCATTTCGTACTGAAGTGTAACAGATGGCTTCTTCTTGCACTGGCTGAATTTAAAGGGCTGGTGCTTCTTTTTAGAAGCCTGCACTTGGAATTCAATGCTTTAAGAGAGCAGAGGTCACAAACTGGCATGCCCATATTTGAGAATGGAACTTTAATGAAGAATGCATTAATTTTTATGTCCTTAACATCAGCCTTTTCTGCCTAGTGGTGTTTGGAAGTACATTATAATGCAACCCAGGATCCCATTCGTGCCACATTCAAGCTGCTTGCACTGACACTTGGAATCCCAAATGGGCAATTATTGCAGTGAAATGGATGTTGGTTCTTAAGGAAATAGCTATGCCCTGGCAGCTGCCCATGACAACCCAGGGAAGGGGTTGCAGAGATTAAAGAGTGCCTTGTATGATCGGAATATTTAAAACAAAGAAGAAGTTTAGGAAAATATTTATTTTCTTGTTTGCATTCACTTCTTTCTGGTTCTGTAGTTTATAATATAAGTTTCATGGCTAGCATAGGGAGACATACAGAACATACAGATACGTTCATGAGTGTGTGGGATAGATTAGGAGAGATTAAGATAGGGTTTTTTCCTTATTTTGAAAAGTAAAAATATTTGATTTAAGATTATTAAGTATCCCCACCCAACCCATCCTAGGAGAGTATTTGGAATAGATATGAGCTTATAGATATATGTAAACCCATTCCTATTTCAGTAGGACAGAGTTCACAGTAAAGTAAGAAAAGTGGTCTTTTATATTCACAAAAAATAAATTCTGACCAAACTCACTCTACTTTAGTGTATGGAATTTCTTTCAATTGCTCCTCAGATAGGCCAGATGGATCCACAAGCTCCTTCCTATAAAGGATTAGGAAAAGTAAAAAATGTAACATTAACTGTGAAGTGCAAAAATTTTCATTATATTTGGCTAAAAAGATTTACTAAAACAAGCTGTTGTCAGCCCTTAAGCTATCTTGACATCAAAACAGGACACTTATTTTGAAATAAGTATAACTTCACCTTGATTGCTTCAACTGCATGTCTCATCCTGTTCCACCTTCTTCTTACCTCCCTGCAAATCTGATCTTGTTGCTTCACAATATCATGAACATTATGTGTGCTGAACAGTGAACATGCTTTGGAATTGCTAAATATCTTCCTAAGGGGTAATGGGGTGTCATGCTAAAAGTGTCAACATTGACATTTTGGAAGCCACACAGGAATAAATGTCCAAAGTTATGTATTGTTCTTTAACAATTCATTTACATACAATGGTCATCTTTATTCAGTGCACTCAGTGACCTGCAGTATCTTCTACACACAAGAGGTCATTAACATATACATAATTTACTGAAACTAAATCAGTGTAGTGCAACAGTGGAGGGGATTGGAATAACTACATTAAAGGCAAACCAAGCATCTCTCAGACCCTACAAGGACCATACTTACTGAATATGTTTCCACAGTTCTTCTTTAGCTTGTACATCTGGGCTTCTCCTATAAATATCAACAAAGACAACAAAGGCCCAGCTGTGAAAACCATTGTCTGACCATGTTGCTGTCCAAATAACTTTTAACAGCACAGACCCTGCACAGAAATCATGATAAATATATTCCACCAGTGACTTCAATTTTAATGTTTATCATCTCAGAAAATTCATTAAACTTCATCGCTGCATTTCAACTGAAAAGTCATTTCTTGAACGACAGGCTCTCAATCACAATTCCAGCTCCACCAGCCTTCAACAAGAGTGTACATAAAATATAAACAACAGCAGAATTCCCCAAGCCAAATGACTGCCCAGTCGCTGCCAACACATATCCCTCCAAAGACAACACGTTTTGGAATAACACTTCTGAAAAAGGCCCTCAGAAATGTCCTGTGGCCCCCAGAGCCCTTGGTGGGCAGAAGGAAGCACAGGCCACAGGCCACAGATCTGTAATCCCAGACATTCCCAGTGGACACCACTGGGAAAAATCTGAATTAAACAACTCCACTGCAATCACAGTGCAGCCTCTCTCTTTCTGGTCATCTCCAAAATAGGTTTCTGCTCAATTTATGTATTTTTGGTGTCCAATAAAAAAAAAAAAAAAAAAAAAAAAAAAAAAACCACCAAAACAAAACAACAAAAAAAAAACAACAACAAAAAAAAAAATAGCAACAAATTAATCAAACTAGCAACTATGCCTACTTATGCACCTAAATATTTCAGCGAGTATTCAATTCACATACAAAGAACTTACCAAAAATGGTAATCTCCCTGTTGCAGACATAGAGATGGAGAAAAGCAAGCCTGAGGGGCAGGCACCACATTTTCTACTAAATCACTGAATAGATGCTTCTAACTAGAGCCCCTTTATTTTTACTTTTCTTTTCCTTCTCTATTGCAAGGTAAGTGCAAAACCACCACTGTTGTTTAAGCTGCACCTGGAATTCACCCAAACCCACTGAGAGTAATAGATTAAGTAAAGATTTTAGACAGTGGCAAGGACTACATTTGCATGGAGAGATCAGGTAACTCTTTTCCTTGTCATTATATAAGCCCAGTGTCAACAGCTAGAGTGTTCCACACTAACCAAGATGTGAGGAATGCAACTTTTAGACACATACAGCACACAAACCCAAAGTTTCTCAAATACTAAGTCTTACACCATCAGGTCATACTGCCTGATCTTTTTTTCTCTTGGGCAAAAAGGCCCAACATATTCAAAGATGCTTTAGGAGGGATATTATCCAAATTTAGATGCAGATCAAGGAGGACAGCAGAGATCTGCATTTTTACCATGTTTGGCTTATTTCCAGACTTCAGCCTAGAAATAATGTTCAGAGACATCTATATTGCAGAAAACATTATACAGCTGATGTAAAGTCAGAATATTTTCGGAATGGTGATGTTTTGGGGTAATTTTTAGATTTTATAGGAGCAGAAGTACTAGGTGATACTACTTGACTGGTTTATAAACACCAGAGAAGGACCAAATGGTGAAAAACAACCTAGCATTTGTGTTTCCCTAGTAGGGCTAAGATTAATTAATCCATAACCACCTCAGGCTCCAAGACTTTCCAGGCAGGATGATTCCCATCCTTGACAAACTGCTGTCCATTCCAGCTCCTCAGGTTCTTGTGATAGCTACAGCTACAACATGGGTGGTTTACAGTCTATTTGTTCTCTGTGTTCAGAGCTTTTTAAAGATTTTTGTGTTTCTGTTTATTATAATGCATTAAGTTTTCTCTGATTCTCACTTCTATCTGTGCCTCCTGCTTTCTGTGACCAGCTCCAGGTATCTTGCTCTGTGATCTCTGTAGTTTTCCCCTCTTTCCATCCCTGCAATCACACTAATAATAATGACTTTGCTGTACAATAGAATTTAGCAGTATGGCATCCTGCTAAAAAGAAAAAAAAAGAAAAAAGGGCTAAGTACAATGCTCCTAGTACTCCTTCACCCTTCTTGCATTTACTTCTCTTTATTGCATCTGTCCATGCTGCTTCTAACTCCCTGATGCAGTAAATTCAGTGGCATTTAATAGCCTTTTTCACCCGTCAGTTTTGAACTGATTTCTGCCCCCATGTAGCTTCCTGCTCACAAAATAGCAGCTGCAAACCCTGCGATCACCCTGGGGGTGGAAAGATAGGCATCCTCTTCTGAGGCTGAATAATCAGACAGCAGGGAATGTGAAAGCTCCCTGGAACATGCCAGCTTCTCCACGGAGGCTTTGTCATGCTTACAAGCCCTAGTTTGCCCGAGGAAGCAAAGCCCCAAGGTTGCTCCCTAACCCATTACCCGCACAAAGCAGGGTATTGTGCACACCACTGACCCATTTGATCAGCTCATGGCTTTTACTTATTCATGGAAATACAGCAGTTCAGGACCTGGCCTTAAGTCTCAAGTATCACAAAGCATCGTGTGAAGCCTCACCGACAGCAAGAAATATTAATTTATGGGGCAGCATGGAAAGAGAGTGGTTACATAGGAAGACATCTTCATTTCTCCACTCTCTAGGAACCGTGCTTCCTGCTTTCTGTGACCAGCTCCAGGTATTTTGCTCTGTGATCTCTGCCATTTTCCTTCTTTCCATCCCTGCAGTTACACTAATAATAAAGACTTTGCTGCACAATACCAATTTAGAATTATGGCATATCATGGGGAAAAGAAAGAAAAAAGGGCTAAATACAATGATTCCTCAGACCAAACTTCTCTTAGACTTCACATCCTGCAACTAGTTATTTTCCATCTGTTTAAGAAGTGTTACCATACTGGGATAACCTTACAGCATTTATTCAGGTTAGCTCCCCACCAAAGAATATAAAGAAATATGATGCAGATAAAGTAACTTAATTAAGGCATTTTCTTTCCAAAGGTCTGCTCCCCCTTCCTTTGAAAGTAAAACGACAGAAAGCTTACAAAAAGAAAAGTGAAATGTAAGATGAAACGTAGGTATTGCATATACTGCATAGGACATTCGTGTTTGTATGGCTCTTAAGAGCCCACAGCAAAGCAATTCTTCTGTTAAGTCTTTAAAGTCAGATCACAATCCCTCTTTTACTTTGTTTTCATCTTTTTACTGTGATTTTTTTTTTTAACTCACTGGTTTTATATATAGGACTCAGATTGTCCTATCTCAGTATCTGAATCAATACCTTCTAGACAATTTGCATGCTAATCAGTTTCTATAATGCACAAGAAACCTAATGGGACTTCCCAGTAAGTGATGAATCTCGTGGGGGTTTTTTGTTTATTTTTTATTTCGTTTGCACAAGCTGGAACAGCTCTACACATTAATAAGGTCTACATTATTTTTTGTGCCTGCATCTGCACCCTTATTAATATTTCAGTTTGAGTCACAAATGGTAAATTTAAATAGCCATGGAATTTTATGGCCATTCTTCTTAATTAGAAAAAGCCCTTTGGCTACACAGATGTTTTACATGAACTCTTGAAAATAAACCCTGTGGAACTAGAATTGGGAGCTCTCTGCATTTGCTTATTCCTTGAGGAGAAAGAAAGGTCAAATTCCTGTCAAATACTTTTATTCCCAAGACCAAGGAGACACCACCTTGCCACCAGAAATGATTAATATTACTCATTATCAAGCAAATGAAATGCACTATGCCAGGCACAGTAGCAAACATTTCAGACACTACTTCACATATCCAAAGGGAAGCTCTGTTTACAAATGCAATAATGGACTTACTGAGAAAGAATTACCCGTTCTACTAAATTTAAGGGTTTGTATCAATTTTTGAATGGGCAAGTTGAAATGACCATTTGACAACATTTAAAACCAAAACAACCATAACCTATGGAATTATGTTTCCTTTTCTTCTGAAGTGTATCCAGTCAAGTAAACAAACAGCTGAGCCAAACTAAATGAAATACATTCTCTTATAATGTTCTACATGTTAACAGTAAAATGCCTTTTACAAATTTATTTTCAAAAATTAGTTTGGGCTTATTTCGTTGTGGGTTTGTTTGTTTTTGTGGTTTTTTTTTTAACCTAGAGAGTATGATAAAAAAGAGAAACTCATGAATAACTAAAAGAACAGCAAAAGGAAATGAGACCCCTTCCAAAATCTTCAGGACTTCCTAATTTCTTTGCTTCCTCTAGGACCTTTTCTTTCTAAGTTAGATGCTTAACATCTATGTGGTTTTGTTAAAAGTAGTTTAAATGAAATGTAACTCAAAATGTCATTGTGCTGGAAAATCAAAGCCATTTCATAAGTTAAGTTAACCATAAGAGGGAACCCGTGCAGTCCAAACAATGAGATTTACCTGGCCTGTGGATAAAAAAGAAAAGTTGGCTACAAATTTAATGTAACCATTATTAACTGAGTACATTTCCTAGTTTACAGCACTTTCTGTATATAATAAAACAAACCAAAATAAAATGTAATGAACTGTATTTGGTGGATTCCATACAAGAAAGCTTTAATATTCCTGAAGTTTAGTAATATATCATTGTATAATTACACCTAATAACACAAGACTTTTGCACAGCTGTAAGTGAACAAGTCTGTACAAAGCCTGTTAAAGAAGAAATTCCAATATCTGAATTTTTAAAGGTAAATTCTGCTCCTCATAAAGAAATAAAACTCTGCACTGTAAAACTGGAGACAGCAAAGAGTTCTAGCAACATAGACAACTGAAGATAGAACTCAAGTGGATTTTAATGCTGGAAACTTCAATGCTGACTATGATTTCAGTGATACCAAACAATGTGTCTATGCCCCAAAACCAGGCCGTTTTAGAAGAAAAATATAAATTAAAGGAAACCAACATTTTCATTAGCTTGAGAAAATGAATTTCAAAAGCTGATAACTTCACCATGTCAGAACAGGCTGTAAGCAGGAAGAGCAGCGCCTGGCAGTATGGCTCCATCATGGAAATCCTGACACTGGGATGCAATATATCACTGACTGCTACTTGTCAGGGATAATTTGACATGGAAACATGAGCAGCTGCTTTCATCCGGAACACCACTGCAGATATTATATGATTAAACAGGTGTGCATGTATTCCATTAAAATGTTTGCAGCTATCAAGTAAAATCTCAATGCCTCCACAGACATGCTGCCCAGAAAAGAGGAATCACTGTACTCATTATAGAACTAACGTTCATTCAGCCACAGAACCATCCTGGACTTCTTCCCAGGTGATGGACAGCGTTCCTCAGAAGCTTTGTTTCAAAGCCCTCTCTTCGTGATTTGTGCCCTAAAATTCAAATCGCTAAAGAAAGGCAATTTGACCACAAAGACTATCTGCTAATGTGGGAGTGTGCCAGGCGAAAATCTCTGCTCCTCAACAGCTGAGGGCCACCGCCACACTGGAGATATTCCTCCTGTTCCTTAACACGATTCAACAGCCTTAATTTCCACATCAAAGGGTGCAAGGGTTACGTACGATCGAGATCTGTGCCTGGATCGCCGGTAGTTTGGATCTGCCTGGGTTTTCCCCTTTTGCCGCCGAAGCACAGCTTCCCACTGAGGAGCCGAGTCAACCATATCATTCTCCTGCCGCAATCTGCAAAACAGGTACCAAGAGTTTAGTTTGAGGGCTCTCAGGGCAGGATGCTCTGAGAAGCAATGGGGTATTTCCACCTCCACCCCCCAAAAAATCCAGCTCCTGCAATGCTGTACTTTACCTTTCATCTTGCTAAATTTTAACTAATACTCCCAAACTGCGTTAGTGTAAGAGCTATATAAAAGAAAACGTGCTGGTTTATTATTTAGAAACAGCATGAGCCAAAAATGTAACAATCCACACCTTTAAGGACAGACCCACAACTTGCATTCTTCTTCCCAGTTCAGGCCGAACATCTGGAATTTTTTCCCTGTTTACATATTCCACTCTCCTTCATCTGCGCCAAGTGGGAGACCCACATCATGCTACAAGGTTTTTGTACCACAGCTTTCAGAAGCACTTTACTACAGCATGCACCTTCCTAGGATCCAGGGAAAAATCCATTCAGTGAGTCCCCGCTCAGAAGAATCATCCTTTCATCCTAACCTGCAACACAGCTCAGGATGCATGCAGATCTCCATGGCACTCCTTCTGCACCATCCCCTGAGGGTTTGGTCCCTGTCATGGCTTGTGTGGATCTAAATGACATGCTATGCCTTTTATTCCTTCTTTTTTTTTAAGTTGGTTTGTTTAAAATCCATTAATTCATTGATGGAATGCATTACAGATTGAGCCAAATATCAAAATCCTGCCAACTCAGCACATTTGTTAGCAGGCTGCAGTAATTCCACAATGCCACAGCCCTCCAGGCAGATGCTTCCCACCGTTTTGAGGTTGCCCATATGACTGCTGGGATGAAGGGCTAAGGTGGTGGAGCAAGTGGATATGCTTGGTCACAGCAGTGAATTTAAAATTCAGCAGGGATTTCAAAACATCCCTGGAAAATATCTCCCAAGTGTGGATTGTCTGATCAGATGGTATGGCTAGGATACTGGAGAAACCAGGGGGGAAGACTGACAGGTACAACAAACAAAGAGGCCAGCAAAGATTAAGGGATTACACTGGAGACGTAGGCAATGCAAAGTATGTTGTTGTTGCTCTTCACTTCAGATGTACTTTTCTCTTTGAGTTTTGAATTGTATCAGGCTAAACCAGCTACACAGGCTTCTGCTTTTCCTTTAATCAGATCTTCTCTCACATGCATAATGAATTTTGAGTTCAATCCCCAACTACTATAAACAGACACAACTCTACCAAATGGTATGAAGCATCTGGAGAAGACTGCAACCTCAGGTTTTGATTTCTAAGCAAATCTTTTTAAATCTGTAATCTGCTGACAGGTATTAACATAAACTTCTATCTAAGGATTTAGTAGAAAGACTCACACAGCAACAAGTAATGAGTTGTGATTTTCATCCCAAATAATCCAATTTGTGCAAACAGCAATCATCCCATATGGTATAGACCCCACCAACTGCCTCCCACACACAGCAGTCACTTGCACAAAAATACTGAAAATCTAAATATATAAAGTTAGCATTGCAGCTGTTAAAACAAGTCATGTTGACAAACTCAAAGTGCTGTTGCACCACAGCAGAACTCTACTAGATGGAGACATGGAGAACATGCATTTTCCAGTTGCAAAGAAAGGTACTATGCTCACATTTAACAAGATAAAAGATGACCAAGGTACCACAGTCTCTACATTAAATACATTCTTTGAATGCAATGTTAAAATTGTAATAAGTCTGGGACAAATTTTTTAGGGTTTTGGTGACAGAAATGACAAAAAAATGCTGAAATAAATTTAGCTCAAATCCTAATTTTCTATTTAAAGACATTTTTTAATAAAAACTGTTGCCCTTGCCCTGAAAGCCCATTACAGTTTTCCTTTCAAACTTTTCACTGGCACAGGCTGCCCGGAGAGGTGGTGGCATCTCCATCCTTGGAGATACTGAAAAACCACGTGGGAGTGATCCTGGACTACCAGCTCTTGGTGGCCCTGCTGGAGCAGTGGTTGGACCAGATGACAGCCAGAGGGCCCTGCCAGCCTCAACCATTCAGTCACCCTCTGATTCTGATCAGATGTATCTTCTAAGTGTAGCCAGGAAGGAAAGTATGCTTCAGCATGCACTGCCTGCTCCTTTAATCTATTTTTATCTGCACAATAAATTTTGACCACGGGATTGAAAATGCAAATGCATTTCTTCTGTGATTGAAATATGCTCATCACAGGTTCTTCTTCACTTTCATATGAACATCCGCCTAGGAGAAAACATCTTTATAATGGAGTGAAACCTCAAAGATTGAGATCACGTAAAAAGATCTTCCCCAAGATTTTTCTAGTTTTCTACCTTCAGAAGGTCTCATCTATGTTTCTGGTTTTCTCTGATAATTTGTTTTCTTCTGGCAAATAGTTCAAAGTTATCTCTTGTCATGTGAACAACATATTCTACTCTAATGTAACCAGAAGCAGACTACTTTGGTTAATGTGAATATTCACTCTTTTTCTTTCAATAGAATAAACCACTTTTGTTTCTGGTTGTGTCAGGGACTTGATTAGTGTACTGAGAAATAAATTGTACTAGTCTATGCAACAGCAGAAATTTGGGTAACAGCATTTGCAAGCCTCATTATAATGTCCTGTTTAACCCTGCTAGTGCTGGTTCATCTCTGAAAACAGGAAAGCTGCTCAGAGCCTCTGACCTTCCAGCTTGGTATGTTCCTGCTATGGCTGCTAACAAAATGCAGAAATTCATTAGGACTGGCTGTTTTCCTGCACCTGCTCACAAGGAGCAAGTCTTAGACTTCCAGCTCATTTAGTACTTGTTTAATCTAACACTGATAATGATCTTTTTTCTGGTCAGATTTCAACTGATCACCTAAGAACAACAGATGCTCAAACATCAACATTTTTGTTGTATCTTCCATTTCTGAAAACATAAAAAAGTTAGAAACAAGCAAAAAAAATTGATCTTTTTTTTCTTTTTATTTTAATTCTTTTTTCCATTAAGCGAGGAAGTGTGGGTAAAAGCCTTTTCATTCTTCAAAAAATTATAAGCAGTACTTAATCCTTCTTACAATTCAGTCTTTATATTGCCAGGAGTTCTTAAAAACATTCTTGTGGTCAGTCTCTAATTTCTTTCACTTGCTTGTGGAGCTCCCTGCAGAAGGAGTTTCACAAGAGGAAAAAAACCTGGCAAGAATGTTCTGGGAGAAAGGGATACAAAATACCATTTACTGCTGATCACTGAAACTACACTCAGCGTGTCATTTAAACTTCAGCTGGAAAACAAACCTTCCAGGCACACTAGATTATTGTTAGCAAAGTACCCTACAAGACTGAGCCCTAATTTAGGTAAGCTTCAAAGAAATCTCATGTCTCAGATGTGCTTTATGCCATTCCATGTGAGTCTCACAATGGTTTTTAACATTTCCTTAACTACTGCAAGTCATGCTGAAAATGTAATTATACTGCATACTTCTGCTGCACTATCTAGCATGCAATTATTTCTCAGACCTTCCAGAGATCTGGAAATCATTTATCACTGAATATAAGACATGAAGAAATGATGGCAGCTCATGCAGACAGTAACTTAGAAACTTTGCCTTAAAACAGTTCCTCTTTTGTCTAGTTACATTTCTCTTACACTGTGTTTATGCAATATGAGGAAATTCTATATGCTTTTTAAAAGTGTATTTTCAGAAATACCTCCAGGATGCTGGGATCTCCAGTGCAACATAAAATACACAGCTTTGAAGGGAATTTATAGGAAATCAGTAGTTACATCATCTTTTTTATACCAGCAACAAGAAAAATAGAATATATAATACAGGACTTGTTAGCATCACTTGATATGAACTGTTGCTGTCCTATTAAAACTTGATGCTGTGCACATTTTGGGTTTGGGCCCACACCTGACATTTTGGAAAACAAAATCTTTATACAATTAAATACATGAATTTAAAAAACAACACTGAGATTCATAGCCACTAAAAGTAGTTTTACTTCTCAACAGCTTATTTTCTGCTTGAAAAAATCTGCACTTGAATTTATGAGGTAAAAGTATATGCTAAGAATATAATTATCAAGATATTATCCACTTTATTTGCATTTATACCACAAGTCTTCTGTAAGTGTAATACAACTACAATGATGTATTCTGGCAATTATCACTCTTCTTATTCAGAAAATGGTCTTCAGCTGCCTCAGGAGGACTCTATACACATAAAATATGTTAGATCCCTTTTTACTAGGTTTATCTGAGAAAAGTCCATCTCCATTTGTCTGTTTCATGTCTTCCTAAAGACATGAAATTCTTCATGCATTACTGTCTAAAATATTGAATATATTGTCACCTGTTTCTCTTCTTCCGATGCTCTCTGTTGGAATTTTCGGATTCACTGCCACTGCTGGTGTTACAACGGGACCGTGACCTGGAGAAGAGAAAAGCAACATCTCAGGATGAATTTATCTACTAACACCAAAATCATTGCAGTGCTAAACAAGGAAAGAACAACACTGTAAAGTCATTACTCAGAAAACCAGAATTAAAAGACTCTGGAGTGCTTGTCTACACCTGCAAGTCATATTATCTTTTTATTATTAATTGATTAGGAAGAACTGCTCCAAAAGTAGTGCACCCAGACTGTAGTATCAGGTGAGTGCTGTTTTCATTTTGAATAATTTCACTGTTTCATTTATTTTTTAAAATTTGTATTATTTTATTGTTCAGCATTCTTTTTGTGAATGCCACATCAATTTGTTTCTTGGAGGTGTGAAATGTTTCATCTCTAATCTGTATGGCTCTCTTCTTCTTGCAGATTCTGGTACACCCAGCAGAAATGACTCAGAATTCTGGGTTTGCAGGCAAAACAAAATGCTCATAGGTCTATATAATCTATTCTCCTCAACTGTGTAAATTCTTTAGTCCTCAGTCTATGGAGTCTGTTCTCCTCTCTATGCTAAATTAGAAAATCATTAGTTCAAGTGTCTCCCACTCAAACAAAAATGTGTTAGAAGAACAGGAGAGCTAGTGCCTAAAAAAATCAGTTCAACCCAGCTTGTCTGAAGGGAATGTTAGGCAGCATGGAAGAAACACCAGTAGCACTAGGATTCTACTGCTCTTTATGGAAAAAAGAAGGCTGCACTACCTGCAGGCAAACTCCTCTCTATTACCTGAGACCCTTAAATCTGTGACTGCATTTTGGAGCACACAGACCAGATGTCAGGGCTTTGGTTCTAGAATCCTGGACTCTGCCACTCTACCACTGGCTAAAACTGGCACTCTCATCACAGTCTGGTTTGGACTATTTGTTCTTTAGTGTGAGGACGGCTTGGGAATGGTTGGATTTGACGATCTGAAAAAGGCCCTTCCCACCCTGAACATTTCTGTGATTCCAAAGACAGACGTGTTTCTCTGCTATACTGACAGCCCAGCTGATTAATGAGGAAAGCTGACTGATGTTAACAGGAGCTGGCCTACAAGGATTTAGGCTGTCTGAGTTGGAATCGGTGATGGTTTCGCTTCAATGGAAAACAGAATCTTTCTTCTGAGGTCTCTGGCCATGAAATAGGAGCTATAAGGGGATAACTCCTGATGATGCTGGTAGAGATACATATCTTCTTATGCCTCCTGGCTTTTCTTTCACTCTTTGATAGTTGGCATTTGTAAGAGGACAGATTTGTTACACTACACCTCAAACAAGCCAAGGAGAGAAAGCAGTTCCTTAGGTGTGAGTAGCAAGTAAGGGGAAACATTTAATGACAAGATAGGAAGTTCCTGACAAGCACCTGGTCAATGCATGTTCTAATGGTTTAGGAAGAAGAGCCCAACAGGATGAGAGAAGATTGATCCCAGGCAACAGCACAGATGCAGCATGGAGCTGTTCTATCTGCTCAGGCACACAGCACTCTGCTTTCTGGAGGACTAGGACTAAATAGCCAGGACACTGTTACAGATGTCATTCTGACACATCTGAGAGCTTCGTGAAATTCTCCATAATACCAGTGAATTATAGTTGCCTCCAATCAATTGCTGAGCCTGGTCTATGGAGTCTGTTCTTCCCTCACTTCTAAATTAATAAATAATTAGCTCAAATAGCTCCCATTAAAAAAAAAAAAAAGAATAATAGGACAGATAAAGTCTAGGAAAATCAGTTTAACCCAGCTTGCCTGAAGGGAATAAATTTGGCAAAGAGAAATTTCCCCCAGAGAAGGAAAAATCCCTGTTGGAAAAGATACCAAGTTAAAATATTTTTTATTTTATAGCTTCAGTCAGGTTTGTTCACCTTTGCCCTGGGGGAAGGGAATTGAAGTTTTTTCGGGGCATTATTCCACTAGGCAAGGCCTGATGAACTTAACATCTTAACAGACTGGGAGTAGCACAGAAGAAACACAAAAGATAACGACCATCAACGACCATTAATGACCCTCAACTCTAAACATCAACCCTGGCATGGTCAGAGACACATGGTCTGGGAAAGGAAGGACAGGAACGAGGACAAAATTAGCATTGGAGGCAAGCAAATTCATATCCAATAGAAAACCAAATACTGAGAACTGCATAACTTGGAACCAATGAACATTGAGCCAACGAATTTCCATGGGTTTTGACTGTGTAAAGTTAGTGAAAATCTGGTAAAATATATGTATCATGGAATTATTTCCTCTGCACGCTGAGGCTACGTGAGGATGAAATTATTTCTGTTGTTCTGTTGACATCCTGGTCAGAACAACATCCTACCCAGAATAAAGTAATGCCTTGATTCTCTAATACTAAAAATGTTGTTGGAGGGTTTTTTTGTTTTTCCCACAGTTTCAGTGACATTGCCATCCCCAAACTTCATGTTCATAATTTAAAGCCAGGTTATCCATGCTGCCAGCTAAAAATACACTTTTCTGGGTGAAGCTCAAAGTGGGAATAAAAAATTTATGTGCTAATACAGAAAATTGAAACCCCCAAAGGAAGCAGGAAGAGTAAAAGATGATGTCAGAAAGAGTCATTCAAGCTCAATGGAAGAGTGAAGAGCAATAAAAATGCCCTAGAATTGCAAGAGACCTTACACAGCCAAAAGGATACCTTTCCCCAGCCCTGTTTTATCAGGTGTTTAATAAATACACCACTAACATCAGCATCAATTAAGTCATTTGAGCAACACTGTTCTTTCACACTTCCAGGTCATTAGGCATGACTCTTCTACATTTTTCAGTATGACAAGTAGTTTCTTAATGTGATTTAAGTAATTTATGTCATAAGGTACCAAAACAGCCAAAAATCACAGCGTGGCAGGCAAACTACAAGATAAAACATCCAAATTGATCAAACTCAATATAAGCCTTTCTCTAACTTTTCAGGAATGGAAATCTGATTCACCTTTTGGATATTGCCCATTGAATTACCTTGTGTTCCTTGTCAGGAAAGCATTTGTGGGGACACAGAAGGGCTCCTGAGCTGTCAGCTCAGTGGCAGCTGCTCATGCTTGTTGTCAGAATGTTATCTTTCACTGAATATTAACTCTCATCTTTTATTAAAACAAATAAAATATCAAAAATGGGTAGGAAAAAAAATATAGTTTCCTAAATCAGGTGCAAGAACACATGAGATCATCCCTATCTCTGAGAATTTTAAGGTACCTTTTGTCCTTTATTCCCCTGTTTTCTTTGTCATGCAATATATTTGATATTTTGCAGGTAGAATACCTATATACTCTGGCATAAGGAACCGGAAAGAAATCATAGTCAGTTTTACAAGACACACAACAAATACTGCCTAGGAGGGGGCTTGGAAGGCTGAGGAAAGCTCACATTCTGGCACATCTTCTTCTGGTTAAAATGAGAGGAGAGCAGCCAAATTGTGAGGAAGTGGAGAAGGTCTTTTGCAATGTACAGTAACAAACGTGTGGTAAGAGGTCTCTTCTGAGCTCTGAGGCTTTCCACCTGAGATGCTTAACTAAATGTTCCCAGTTTTGTGTGCTGGACATCTATCACAGGACTACTACTAGCAGCTTGTAATGTTAACATCCTTCAAAAAAACATTCTGTTATCTCATAGTAAGTACAAAGTACGTGAGCACTTTCTCTGGCTTCCTGTGATTGTGCCGAGATGTTTGTATCTCTGCCAGAGCCCCTTTGCCGTGCTGCTGCTGCAGTGATTCAGATCCTGGGAGTGCCTCCTTCCCTTCACAAGCTCCAGGAGCCTCTGACATTGAAATGCACTCCACTGTCTCCTTCTTCCAGCAGTGCAAGCAGGAGCACTAAACAGAGTCATGACAAGCAGATGTAGCAGAAATCTGTCAAAAGCTGAAGCTGTTGAAGGTCACACCCAAATTCACACCTGCATTTTATTTGAAACGTGATAACTAGTCGAGTCTGAAATGGGAGATGGGGGCAGGGAGGAGAAGCTTGAGACAAAATCAACAAAAAATGTACAAGACAGCAAGAGGACCATCAGGAGTTACATGTGTCTTTGCACTCACCTCTGGCAGGACAATTCATCTCAGATGATAGCACACTTGTTTGCAAAACAGATTAATTGAAAGTGGGTAGGGAGGCTGGAGAAGTAAAAACAAATCTGCAGATTCAAAATCCAAAAGCTAGAGGTTCTGAAACTGACTTTCAGGTTGCAAATAAGCCCTTAGGAAACTTTCACAAGCTGCTTCTGGCACGGGGTAGTAACAATGTACTGCAAGACTTTGCTGTGATGAGGCTATGCCACAGAGCATTTTAGCAAAAGATAAGAAATAAAAAATAAAAAGGTCATAACACAGCAAACCTTTTAGACATTTAGGAAGATGAGGGAGAAGGAAGGAAAGAAGGGAATGCAGTGAACAAAAATATGACCAGTACCTTCAGTATCATTTCATAGCTGCTATAGACCACATATTTACCTTCTCCTTTGCTTTAAATCTGAATCTTCACCACTGTTTTGATTTTTCCTGTAACATTAAGGAAGTTTTAATGAAGTGTCATAGAGTTACTTAATACAAATACACAGAACTACCCATAAAAAACCCAAAGTGTTTTAGTTTTTTGATGGATTTTTTTTCCCCAGTATCATGTCAGGCAGAGAAAATAGGGTATGTGCTTGTTTTTAAACCCTGCAGGACACCTTTACAATAAGCTTTGAAGGCATGATTCCATTCAAGGTCTCATTGCAAACCCTTGACTTGCAAAATTAAGCAGAGCATGCTGCCCTTTAGAGTTTCCTACTGTTTCCAGCACAGCAGAGCGTGGTGGTTTCCTCTTAACTCTAGAAAAGGGTGCATAAACAGCACAGCTATTGTTATTAACAGTTGGAAAAGGAAAGTGCATGAATAAAACCAAGACTCAGGAAGGCATAATTAAGTTAAAGTCTACCTACTATTGTCAGTCTTCACAGTCTCACATATGAGATAAGACTTTAAAAACATTTTGTTCATGTGGTAGCTCAAGAGAAAACTTGCTATTGGCATGACTGTCCAATAGATCAGCCCAACGCAAGTCCCAGATGATAAGACAATTTCCTGCTGCACAGTGCACAAACACTTTTCTTGATATGAGAGATCTTTGCATTGCACGTCTCTAACTCCACTGCAGACAAAACCAGCACAGGTTTTCTGGTGCATTGATAGCTTAGTTGTCAGAAGGGCTCTTTTGACTTTGTAAAAACAAAAGAGTAGTTTTCTTCACAGCGGCAGGCACGGGGCTGTGGTTTGGGGTTGTGCTGAACACAGGCTTGATAATATAGAAATGCTTTTGTTATGGCTGAGCAGGGACTGCACAGAACCAAGGTCACCCTGGGGAGGAGGCTGGGGGTGTGTGGGTGGCTGGGAGGGGACACAGCCAGGACAGGTGACCCAAACTGACCAAAGGGATATTCCAGACCTTGTGACATCAGGCTCAGTGTATAAAGTGGGGGAAGGAGGAGGAAGGAGGGGATGTTTGGACTGATGGTGTTTGTCCTCCCAAGTCACCCTTAGTGTGATGGGCTGTGCTCTGCTGGAAATGGCTGAACATCTGCTCAACAATGGGAATCGGGGAATTCATTCCTTGGTTTGCTTTGCTTGGGTGCATGGCTTTTGCTGCGTTTCTCAACTCACAAAGTTTCTCTCTCCTACCCTTCTGATTCTCTCCCTCCTGGCAGGGGAGTGAGTGAGGGGATTTGGCTGAGGTTAAAACATGACAAAAACCATTCAAGAAGCACATTGCTGTTAGCACCTACAAGGGCTCTATCCAACAGAGCAAATAAACATAACTCCATTGCCTGAGAGTTACACTGATTTATTTGAGGTCACTAAGCATGCACTATGGGTGAGTTTCTTCTCTCCCAGACAGCTAATGGCAGATAAAAGGCCTGAAACAGTTCAGAAACCTGACAAGGATAAAAGCTCCACATGAAATTGGATTTCCTCATCAATATAGCTGCATTGTCAGAGACCCCTTTGCCAACTCTGGCTTTGAAGGCCAAACAGGTACTCATTTCAGGGCTGTCAGAAAGAGATGTAACTCTCAGGTGCTGGCTCCTGAGGCAGTTCTAGAAGACTGAAATGAATATGGCACAGTATCTGTGTTTGTTTATACTTTATAACAGATCACAGCACCAGGCAGGATGCCCCAGTGATGAAAACAGCTTCTCAGCAGGACAAATCATCCCAGGTAAAACACAATCTTCTCAATGCTCTATTGCTTCAGAATTGTCCCTGTAATTTGCTTTTTGGACGTGCTCAAGGACACACAGCACAGAATCTCCACCCATTGTGTTTTACTCCTCTAAGCCATTCAATTCAGCTTGTACCAATTGAAATTGCCACTAGTTGTATTTTTGCTGGTGTCCTCTCTAATGCAAAGTGGTTCATATATGGGACCATTGAAGACAGCTTTATGGCTCATTTGTGTAATCCTTGGGGCAGCTAAAATAAGGACATGTACTTATAACACTGCTTTGGAAGCTCAAAGCAAGCAAGCAAATCCATCAGTGCTTTCACTCACCAGGCAAAAAGAGCTCCAGAAACTAACGGAATCTTGCCCATGCCAATAATGCAGCTTTTCACATTTTTAACATCATTTTCCCACAACAGCACGCAAGCAAACGACCTGACCAAAGCTTCCTTTCCAAAAACAGCTGCAGTGTTCTTGCTCAGGTGTTTTTTTTTTAATAGCAGGTGGGTTTTTTTTACTGGCCCCTGGAATAGCCCCTTTCCCAGGACCCAGCTGTGCCTCAACGAGCTGAGCACTGAGCATGCAGAACCTCCAGTTTCTACACAGAAAAGCTGACAGTAGTTAATCCTGAGGCTCTTACCTCCTCCGAACTGGCTGCCCAGACTCATTCTCACTGCCGCCAGATGGGTTCCTTCGGCGAGAGTAAGGAAACTTTGGTGATTTATTGCGGTCACTGGCAGAATTATACAGTCCACTAAGGTTGAAAAGGAAGAGCAAAGAGTCAGCTTTAAAATTTCCACGGCGGTTAGGCCAGCTGAGATTCAGCTCACAAAAATGAACAGATCCATGAGCGCACGCACACACACACTCAAGTACAGGTGAGCATTGGGCTGTGTGCGCTTTTCTGGGTGTTAGTGGGTGCTCTATGTAAATGCAGATAGCACTGCTTTCTAGCAATAAATTTTTCACACTGAACCTTGAAATGTAGGAGAGAGAGACCCCTTATCATTGCCAGGTCAGCAACTCTAAGATTACAAAGTTTAGATTTTAGCTTATTAATATTATTTTACCATAATAAAATTTCTGTGCTTTAGTATAGCGTATCCAACCCAGAGCTAGGTATTCTTCCTGTTTTCCATGGATGTAACAAGTATGAACACTTCCCATGTTTTGTCATGACATTTGTCTTCATCACAGAGCTGACGCTTGGGAACATGAAACAATTCTATCTCCATTTCTCTTCTGTTCATCCACACAAACCTCTGCCAATGGTATGGAGGTGTCCTAAGCTCCAGCTTTCTTTCCACTTTCCTAAAAGCCTCTGGCCATCAAATTGAATCCATTCTTCTTCATCTACTTCTGCACACAGCTGATTACAGCTCTGTTCTGCACAGGTGAAAAGTTCCCACAGCTCATCTCAATGAGAATTATTAAAAGCCTCTGTGCAACATCCAGCCTGCTTATGTGTCAAAACCTGCATAGTGCTTTAGAATTAATAGTTTTGCAGACACTCAATCCTACCATTGTTTGGCTTCTGCAAGATCAAACCTCTTGCTGTCCTGAGAGCAACTGAAACACCGGAGACATAAAGTGACAAGATGACACCACTTTTCTAAATATAACCAAAGAAAGGAGTGTAGCAAAAGAATATTTGCTCACTGCTTTGTTCCTGCTCTAGAAACTACTGCTGTTTACAGAAGGAGCACAAGGGGTAAATCATCAGGGTACCCCAAATGACACATCAGGTATAGATATGAATTGTCACAGAAAGACAGCAGCATTCTGGATTACACTCTACATGCTGTCTGGTTCAGTAGCCTGTTTCCAACAGCAGCTGTTAACAACCAGCTACAGGAAGCAAAACCCTGAAGGCAGCTCCCCAGTGCTCCCTGAGTCCCACACCATTCCCAGTCCAGGGGACTTCCTGAGCCGGCTGCTGCACCTCTGTCTTCACAAGCCTTTCAGGATTTTTCTTCCATGACTCACCCAGCTTCCCCCAGGAATTCACCTCCTTGCAAAGGAGGACCACAGGTCTCCCACTCATGGTGAGTCACTACTGACTGCCTTTTCAACCACTTGCAATAGCTTCACCTGAAGATCCTTAGTTCTGTTACTGGAAAAAGAGAGTCCTGGTCGTTTCCTCTTTTCTCAGTATGATTCTTGATTTTCCATATGTCATCCCCTGAAATCCCCTCTTTTACATTCTGAAGGAAGATTCCTTTCTGCCTCTACCCTTGCTCCTTATACAGATTTACTGCAGAGCCTTTCATATTTTTGATCACCTTTGCTGCTCCTCTCAAAGCCCATTCCTTTTCCTGAGATAAGAACATCAGAACTGCTTCCAAAATGTGATCCACCAATTTATATAATGGCATAATTCTGTCCTCTTGCTTTACTAATAATTGCTACCTGTTTTTCTGACTGCTCCACAGCTGATGTTTTCTTTGTTATCCATCATAATTTCATAGCACTTCATATTAACCAGATATCTAGGGGATTTTTTTTTGTCGTTCTGTACCTCTCTTTACGTTTTTCAACTCAACAGAATCTAACCATCAGTAACATTAGGAGTCTTTCTGCCACTCTTCACAGACAAATTTCTCACCATCCTAAACAATTTTGTATCATCACCAAACTTTATTACCCCTTTTTCAAATTCTTTGAGAAATATTCTAAATATCAGAGGTCTGTGAACAGATTTCTGTAAAAAGCCGCTGCTGACATTCAGTCACTGGCTACCTCCTCTTACACATACTTTCTTAATTTTTAACTGTTTATTTATCCATGAAAGCACCTATCTGCTTACATGCAATACACATATATTGTGAATCAAATAACACATTAATATATTATATTAATAACCTTCAACCTTCTGCTGTGGTATGATATTTATTATTGCACAATACCTAAGACATCAAGTCTTCCCTTACCTTTGTGGGCCATTTTCCTCCCACGGAGTGCTTGTTTTACTTCTTTGTGTTTCTGGACTGTTTTCATTTCTCATCTTTTTAAAGCTAAATAAGAGTACAGACAAATACACATGTATATATATATTTTTAAAAACCCAAAACGTTGTACACAGATCACATTTTCTTTTATGCTGACCACTTAAAATTTAATTTTAAAGGCATACAGTCATTAGAGAGATCCACCCTGGCACACAGTTACTTATTTGTTATGTGAAAGAGGGCAAAGAGCTCCTATCTTGAAAAATCTCTCCTATAAAGAGCAAACATAAGAGGAAGGAGAAAGAAGAAAAAAAAAAAAAGAAAAGCAAGAGAGAGAAAAATCATATCTGCAACCTCATAATTGTGGCAGCACTGACTCAGAAAAACAGGTAATCCTGTCTCCAAAAAACACATGAGCAGATGCCTAAGCAAGAAGTCTAACAGTAGGCCAAACATACAGCACGATCTCATAGTCTTCCATAATATGCAGTTAAAAGATTATTTAATCAGAGGCTTTACCTCCTTTTTATTTTACAAAGCTCTAAATGAAACTTTTCTTTCATGGATTTATTTAAATATCTTTAGAATATTTTTTAATTTTTGTCATAAATAGTGCCTAGTAGGAGAATATTCCAATATCTGGCTATGACATAAACAATTATTTAATGTTATCTCAAAACTTCTACCTGGTTCAAAACTTCAATCCCTTGATCCTGACCGTTTCTCTGATTATAGAAAGAAATAAAGAAAAACAAACAGCTATGAATGACAACTCCCTAAATCAAAAACTCCACCCCTTAATTTTTTTTTACACATTTTTACCTGTCTAATCCCTTTTCCAAGCGAAAGAACCACAGACTATTTAATCTCTCCCAGTACTGGGAGTCACCACATACCTCAGGTTATCCTTATCATATTTCTCTACCATTTTTCCAGGTGTACAGTACGTACTTTAAAATGGGAGCAACAAAGTCAGGGGTGATGAAAACTATTCAAAGCATGACAGATCACAGGTTCATAGGTTCAAAGAGTAGCATATCCTTCTCACACCCTTCCCAGTGAAGCCTTGGGTTTTATTTTTGCCAGAAAGACATTTTTGTGAAAGAACTGACTTCACTGACTGCTGCAAGGCAAAGTATCAGAAGAGTCACGTGGTTTGAGAGATATTTCAGCATTTATAACCAGTCTCCCACCACACCTATGGGGATGGGGGGAAAAAGCAGTATGCTCCAATTCTTCCTTTATTCCTATCATTCTCGCTGTGTCAGGTTTTACAGCTTCTGACCCATTAACGCCCCCAGATAATTGTACTTCAAATGCTGGGAAGTGGCTTTTAGCCGAAGCACACCCCTGTCCAAAGGCTTGGCAGAGCTTTTCCTGCAGCACCATCTCTAGAGCTCTTTTCCTGCAGTTCACCTGAGACACAACAAGGCAGCCTCACTGATTTCCACTAAGGTCATCAAGTACTACTGACAGCAACCCTGTACAGTCATTAATACACCATATAGTTGTAAAGTGCAACTCAAGCAGGAAAATAAAAGCTTTACTGTTGCTTACAGAGAGGAGGATATAAGCTGGGAGTTCTTTCCCCAGAGCAGGAGGTGACAGACTCAGCTTTATGAAGGAATCGTGGCTACTTAACTCACTAATCCACTTTTAACCTCAGCCTTTGGTTACTACAGGTCACTGAGTTAATCATTTAATTCTCACAGAGTGAACAAAATGCTACAGTAAGTCAGCAGGAAACTAAATTAAATTACACCTTATCAGGTAAATAATTTTCTTAATACTGCACCCATTAATTATTGACTCATGGATGCATGCAATCTATTCCCAAGCTTAAAAATATGTGCTTACTACAGACTGAGCAAGTAACCCACATAAATACATTTCTGTTCCATATTGCAAAAAGGAATTGATTTGCACAGCATGTACTACTGAACGATTCCTAGGCTGAACTTAAACAACTCTGAATTCTGTTTTCAAATCTTAAAAGGAGAAAGAAAATGTACCTGGAAGGTAAATTTACTGCATTAAATTCACAAGTCATTATTCATTTTGAGCAGACACACACTTTACAGACAGAAAGCTAGACCATGGCAGCTCTTCAAATACCAGCAGTATCTCCAGGAATGCAGTTGCAAAACGTACTCAGTTCATTCGAAGTATGTGTAAGGCTTAGGATGTGAATGTCAAGTGAGATTTCATTGGAGGGTTTTTATAATTTGAGGTTATACCACTTACACAGAAGTGGTTAACTATAGATCTCAACAGTGAATTAGATGTTAAACGTGAAAACTCAGCTTGTGAACACTACTGAAAGATGCTCTGCAAGCATCACTAACAACTGATGCAAGAATTACACAGGATGGAGCAAACTTCCAAACTTTAAGCGCTACACAAATTTTCTGTGCTACCTCTCACATACACAAAGCCTGGCAGACCCAAAAGGTGTTTTTCATGTGCAGATAGAGACACAGAGAAAAACAAATCAAATCCTAAATGGAAAAAGAATTTCCAACACCTTTTTCTTTTTTTTTTCCTCTGGAAGTGACTAACACTGTCTAAAACATGACTCAGTAAGAATCTGCCTGTGAACTGCTTTTAATCTGTCAGGGTAAGAAACTAAACTCAGTAACCTTGAAGCTGTCATATTGAGAGCTACTTATTCTGGTTCTTTGTCTAAAAACCTATCTATCCATTTCTTTTTAACAGCTCATTGTTAAAAATTCTGTAGTAAAGGACTCCCATGCCTCCTAAAACAATGATCTCTGCACTGTGGAATAATGGTACCTTTTGTTTTATATCTTTCTTTCTCCTAACAAATCACAGAACAACACAATGGTGGGGCCATCAGGGTCCTCTGGATGTCATCTAGTCCAGCTGCCTGCTCCAGCAGAGTGACACAGACTCAGTTGCCCAGAACAATTCCCAGAGAGCTGTGGTACTATCTCCAAGGATGGAGACTCCAGCACAATTCTGGACAGGACAGCCTTTGCCATCTGCATAGGGAAAAATTTTTCCTGACATTCAGAGGGAATCTCCTGTGTTTCAGTGTGTGCCCACCTAGTCCTGTCACTGGGCACCACTGTAAAGAGTCTGGATCCATCCTCTTTGTGCCTTCCCTTCATGTATTTTTTTACTTCTGTATTCTTTTCTACTTAATGGTTTAGCTTCAGCATGACCAAGTGGCAATCATAAACTTTTTTTTAAACACACAATTAAGCATTATTTTCTAAGGGCTGGAATAGTGGATTCAATTTCCCTCAAAATGAGAAAGCAATTTAGCTCAACTTTTCTTTTGGAGGTCAACTGTTCCAGATGTTAGGCAATAGAGAACACTATGCACCAAGTATTTGCAGTACATCTTTTAGATCCTTTTTCAGAGTTCAGTCCAGATACCTAGTTTGTGAAGCCAACAGCCTCAATGCATAGGTAAACCCAGTTAAGGGTTACTCAGTCAGGAAAAAAACCCAACTGTCAGGATTGCCAAGCATGCAGAGACACATATCTAGGCAATTAAACAAAAGTTAGGTACAGTGTTTTTGACTCATTCTTTTGTAAGATCGCTCTTTTTCTGATTCAGGCACATAAATTCCACCTAAAATTAGGGGTGGGAATACAATCCCCTTTCTGAATCTGAGCCTTACCATTTCCTTTCAGATATGCTTAATAACCAGAGATGTGCACTTCAACACTGATTAATTAGACACAGCAGGCCACACAAGCCCAGGGGACCCCTGGCAATTCACTACTCCTACAGATCAGGAACAAACATGATTTTTACCTGATTTTTACTATAATTTGAACAGTGTAATGGACAATCACTGCAAGATAACAAACCTGCTGGGAGAGGGTCCATGCCCAGCCCCTCCCTGCCACACACCCCAAGCTTGCCCAGTTCAGAGACTGAAGGCCCATGACCTGAGGGCTCTGACAGCCAGCCCATAGCTCCCAGGGGACAGACTAATAGGACTTCACAGGACTACCCTGACCAGTGCACTTTGGGTCATTATCTAGGTTTTTTCCTAGTTAAACCTGAAACTGTCTGCCTTCCCATTAACTTGTGCTGATTTATGGGTTTTCAAATCATGTGTCAGCTGAAATCCCTGTTCTGCATTGATTGGAAGATCACGGTTTTATAAAATTAAATACTTGGCAACACTCTCTGACCTTTGTCAGTAGATGATCAGATGATCTTGAACTCAAGGACAGGATAAATTGATACTAATGATTTCTAGATATGTTCCTCTATCCAATGCATTGTACAATCTCTTAAAAGCTGTAAGGAAACTGTGGGTCTGCATACCTTTTCACTGGAGAAGGTGCAATAATTTTGGTAGTTCCTTCATTTTCCCCATTTGTTGTTATCTGGCTCATGTTCTTAGAACCTGGAAAAAAATAAAAAGCCCAAAATAGTTGAATCCTGTAGCATAAATATTTGCACACCTACTCAGCATAATCACCTACAGGGCAGCACAAGAGATAAAATGACACACTAAATATCTGGTGCATGCTCATCTTGTTAAAGGCGTGTAAGGATCACACCTTTGTGTCTTAGCCTTATTTCTAGTTGCACCAGGGCACTATAAAGTTTAACATGAACCACATTCATTACTGTTCCACATAAGACAGAGAAGTCTGAAGCTGTTTTTCTCAAAAGGATACTCTGCCACTGTCAACAGAAGGAAATTCCCTGCTCAGTCAACAATGAGAATAAAGGTGTGAGGAGAATACAGTTTGGTTCCTGCTGGTGCTATGATTTCAGTTTCCATGCTATGCTGTTTATATCAATCTGTAATTTCCCTTCAGTTCACACGTTGTGTTTCCGCCTAATTGGCAATTTCAGACATTTCTTACAAAATTGTTACCATCTATAGAAACAGATGTCAAGTAGAACAACAAAAAAATATCATTATTGATGTAGGGCTCCTCCGGACAGGATTCTGAGCATGTTCATTGAAGATAATTAAATAGATTGAAGATTATAATATGAAGTCCTCTGGACAAAAGCAACGGCATCACGATGTTGTTAATACAGTAGTACAAACCCCAAGCCATTTTGACTGGCTAAAACAAAAATGTGATGTCTTAATTTAAGCTGTGAAAAGATTTTGCGTGCATGATAAGTTTTCCCCTCAGCCTCAGAGAAAAGATTTCTTCACAATCTCCTTCAACTTCCCACACCTCCCCTTTGGCCAACAAAGTCTCTGGACCCTACCTCAACACAAATACTTGAGATTTTCTGATGCCTTTTGTCTGCTCATCAATTGGCTCTCTTACAGGTTAGATTTGCCAGTTTTCTGCAGAAATCAGCAAATACATGACTTTTTCAAACCAAGGAATTTATCTCAGTACTTCACATATTCTTCTGTGAGGCAGTTTTTGATTAAGTCACAGAAAGTCCTTGTCACTTAATGGAGTAAGAAAAACTTGTACTCCAAAATGTATCATAGCAGTGAAACAGCTGCTAGAAAAACAGCCAAGGGTCAGATGATATAAAAGTAATAGACACCTCCAGAAGTGATTGTTTGCTATGTTTGGTAATATCCCTACCATTCTGCAGGCACCCAGTCACCTCTGGGTGTCAGGCCATGGTGGATTAATCAGGAGTTTTCTGTGCACACCTACAGAAACTGTAATGATTGTCTCCAAGTATGTTCCACTTGGTGTATATTTTACTGACTACAGTACTGTTCTACCAACTTATACCTCTGTATGATATAATTATCTAATATAAAAGAGCAGACTCCAAAAACACTGTCCAAACACTAATCCCATTGCAAAAACTTAAGTATATCACTGCTTCTTGCTTGCCAAGGCAACAGGCCTCTCAAAAATACCTTAGGTAGAAATCCTGAACGTCTCATTCGTGGCCAGTTTCTCTGGTTGTTTACATTTGGCTGGATAAGGTACTGTCAGGATTGAGTGCACTGCACTGAACTTTTCCAATGAAGTGAATGCACACACTTAATTCTCTTTTACGGCCATATTGATGCTGATTTGTCCATTCAATTCAAGCCAACTATTACATTTTTAAAAACTCAAGTGTCCAAAACCATATCAGCCTGGCAAGTTAGTTAGCTTGTCATGCCTGTTTCTTATCAGGTAAAGCCACTTAACTGACATTATCTGGAAGCAGTGTTTGTGTTTAAACTGAGTCATGGGAGCAGCAGATAGTGCAACCAAATGGAAAACATGCAGTGAGAGCTCATGCTTTGCACCCTGGGCTACTGTGAGCCTAGAAAAATGAATGGACTTTCATATGTCTACACCAGCACAGTCTACTCTGTGATAAGGGCTGTTTTTCTTATTAGTTTCTAAGCCTGTAGCCTCAAGAGTTTGTTCATCTCACGCCCCATGACTGAAATGCGGAAGCAGTCACACCCATCCTTTTACCAAACATTGGATTTTTAAGTAAACCTTAAAGTATAAAGCTCGAAGTACATAAATTAGGAAACAGTTAAAATCACCCCCAGATTCATTCTCTCAAAAATCTAACTTTCAAATCCAATCTTACAATTCTCTGGGAAAATACTTTAACTGGGCCAGACCAACAGCTCTACCTACCGCAGCTACCAGTAGGGCAGTGAGAGGCATCTGTGGCAAAATGTGATTGCTTAGGGAATATCACAATACAGACAGTACTGTAATCGTAATACCCACACCCAGGTCTCCACCTGGCTCCTAAACACTTATTTTACACTGGTTTATACAACTACCCCACGTGCAAAGTCAGGGACAAACCAAGTCCTCAGCTACCAAACAACAACAAACCCTAAGCAACGTGTTTCCCACCTCTGAATAAACTCAGACCCACAGCAACAGGTCTGGTCACATCAATGTTTGTGCTGAGAGGATGTTCCCAAGGAGCTTTTCATGTTCAGCACTCAGCCAAAAGAATAATGAATACTTTCACCCTATGTTGTGAATGCTGAATATTATCAGTCAGGCCCTAAGACAGTAAGACAGAACAGCAAGAGATCCTGTTCCATGTTTGAGTTTATTATTTCCAAGCAGAGCAAAATGCAACTGTAATTCTCTCTCAGCTGAAATGGGAAAAATAAGCAAATGAATAAAGTTACACTTGTCTCACTCACAAGACTTGGCAGACTACAACAAAAAAACTCTTCCTCTAAATGAACCTGAATACCAACCAGCCTAAACATGCAGCAAAACAACCCCATGTGCTACTATAAAAACACAGCCTAGATCTAATATAAAATCATAGCCATTAAAGTTTCCTGATATGATTTTTGCACTAGCCCTAGAACAAGTGAGATACGAAATGTACCAAACAAGTGACAAAATTCAGGTTACTGCATTTTAAACCATTGCAATCTGTATTCTAGGAATATAATCTGCCATGATAAAGCCAAAGGTCTGCACTGTTCATCCTATCAGGGAAAGCAATCAATGGCAGTGGCTTGTATACACAAAAAATAGTTTCTCTCTGTTGACAGTATCATCTCCTTCAATCTTGATGTTAAACCACAAATATTTTTACTGAAAACAGAAATAATATTTTCTATCATTGTCTTGGCTGGCAGTTGCTACAACTCTTAACCCAGAGTTCACCAAGTGCGTGCAGTCCTTAGACTTCAGGGTACTTTAGTGGACCAATGAGACAAAGAAACATTATTGCTCAGCTCTGCTAGAGATAACTAACCTCTTCCTTCAGGTGACAGAAAAAATATATAAAAAGCACATACTATGTTTATAACACCAGAACATGTACACAAAAAGAAGCAACAAGGGGAAGGGTTTTATTTAGATGTCAGAGGTTGGAGGTTTTAGCACTTCGCAGACACTTATCTGATGGAGGCAAAGTCAATGTTATATGCTGTAGTCATGCACTTAGCTCTTACTGTCCCCACTGGTACTGACAGATTTAAAAAAATATTAAACAAAATCAAAATGGCTAATTGCAGTGAGTACAAAAATGAACCCTTTAATACATTTCACTTTCAGTCTTTAGAAAAGATAAAAAGGGAAAGAAGCAGATGAGGAAAGATGCTGAACTCAGAAAAGGTGAAAGGAAGTTATTTTATACGAGGTATCCGTGAGCTGTTGTTGGATTTGGGGAGGTAAATGGAAACCTGACTTTCATCCCAAAAAAATTAAATTATAAGACTTTGCCTAGTTAGATCTAATTAAAGGTGTATTTGACAGAAAATACTTTATGATATAGTACACGTTAACTGAAATAACCCTGTTTAAAATGTAGGACAAGTAATATTTAGCCTTAATATACCATATTACAAACAGAAAATGAAGAACAAAGGACTAGCCATCAATGATGACCATCTGCATAATGTCACTATACAAAAGGAATATTTATTTTAAGGAGAAATGTAATATAATTTTCTCACATATTTTAGTCAGGGAAACTTTTACATAACCTGTAAAACCTATTAGAGCACCAGGTAAATTTGCAAGATAAAAAATAGTCTACAAAATAAAATCTACATTGGGATAATATATTTAAGTAAATGATGGTTAAAATATGCCAAATAGTCTTGATTCATTGTGTGAAATGGACTTTGTTATATCTAAGAACAACTTTAGGTAAAAAGAGGCAGATTTATTTAGTGCAATAGACTATCACATGTTGCCTGACACAGCAAGGAGAAGGAGCATTAGCCTTCATTCTTCTTCTGGAATCCCATTTAAATGGAGGAAGAGTATTCAATGTTTATAACTGTGAATAGCAAAGACAAAATTTTTTTAAAAAGGAGAAAATATGCTTATTCATAGGGCAAGATGGCATTTGAAAGACATAGCTCTCTTCCCTCAGCCCATATTTGAGCTGGAAATTAAACAAATTAATTTAACATTAATATCATCTAAGTTAATACATTTGTCCCAATGATATGACTGCACATTTGGAATACATGGGTAATCAATTAAGCTGAATTTGAAAAGAAAACAGATGGATGATAGAGATTACACAACTACATGTAAGTAAAATGGTGAAAAAGCAGACATTTTATTTTCAAGCGGAAGAAAGTGTTTAAATGCATCAAAATAGCGAACACACGTTGCCCAGAGAATTCTGATTCCAATTACATCAGCAGAAGAGACTACAGAAAAGTTTCAGTTTTTCTTCATATTTCCAGCCAAAGAGACTGAAAACAAAATGAACAAACACAACACATGCACAGCCTCACAGCAACACAGACTCACCTTCTCGGCCTGGGCTAAGGCAAACATTATTTTAAACCAAGAGCTGAATTTTAGCTGACAAATAGCCACACAAATTTCCTGAAACAGAACCAGGGACTAATGAGGTAGGAAATGCTGTTTGGCTTGAACTGCTGCCCTAAGAACAGGACACTCCAGCTGAACAAAAAGTTTAAGTCATTAGGTTCAAGGGTCATTAGCTACTTGTCCTCTCAGACACCCACTTAAAACTGCACACACAATGAAACATATCAGAATCAGAAAGCAAAGCAATTCTCCTCTTTTTACACTAAATAAAATAAAATAAAATTTTAAAAGATGTTGTAAACTGTTTCTATTTTCCAAGGCTACGCTTTTAATTATGTTACATTTCAAGAGGCACCACAGCTAAAAGGCAGAGTTTTGTTTCTAAAAGCACACCAGTTTTGTTTCTAAATCAAAAGACCGCATTCAGGATAACCACTGGAGGTTTCCAGAGGTATATATCTGCTCTCTTTTTAAAAACAGGTTCTCAAATTCTATAGTGGCATATTGAACGACAACAAAAGGGAGATGCTATTTACATTTTAAAGCCCAGACAAGTTTTTTCTCAAACAGCAAACACACCCCCACACACACACACGCATGCTTTACTCCAGGCACAAGTTTGACTCAAGAGTGTCTGCCTTCTTGTCATAGATGAAGCTAAGCAATACCCATGTAATCATATGTGGACCTGGAGCTTGACATCTTCATTACCAAATTTCAGGAAGCATCCATTATCTAGGGCATGACTTCTGTGATCCTTAATCCTATCTCCTCTAACACCTGTGAAAACTTCCAGCTTGCCACAACAGCTTCTGCATGCAGAACAGATTTCCAGCTCACACATCTGAAGCATGTTAAAACTGCATGGCACTAACTTCTGTTCCACTTAATATCAAAATAAAGGGATACTGTTCTTGAAATGGGAAGAGGGTGCAAAAAGTGGCACGCTGGGTCTAACAGGCCGAACAATGGGATACTAACCAAGACACACAGGTATAAAATTCGTTTGAAAGAGACAGGTCTCCAGAGGGGAAAAACATGTTCACACTGCCTGTTTTCAAACTTCCCTTTCAACCTTTACATTAGACCTACACACATGGGGGCTTATCCCCTTTAATCCACAGCAACTCTTTTATTTTATCTGGAAAGCTGGAGGTTTCATATCCTGTTAACCTTCGATATAAATACTGACTGAAAGCAAAACACAGAATCCATCCCGAGAGAGCCTCAACGACACTGCAGCAGTTCTGAGTCACCTCATGATGACAAAATGAACCAAAAAAAGAAGACATCTGCGCGCAGGTCAGCAGAGAAGGACCTACCTGTCTGTTGTGCTCTTTTGGGGTAAGTCTTGCTGCGACTTCTTTCAATGCTCTGGTCAGGCCGCGGAAGCTGCACAGAAAGGTCTCTGGTCATTCGTAAAGATGTTTTTCCACTTCAAAACACAATAAAATCATGAGAAAAAACATGCTGTTAATTTGTCATCCCACTTCTGGTTCTCCGTTGAGTGGCACTACCCCGAATTTTGTTTCAAATCAGTCACTGGCAAAATCATCAACAGATTGTGCCAAGCACTCCTATATTTGTCATTTCTAGTGGAGATACACCACTGAAACAAAATGGTTTTTGTTAGGAATCGCTTTTCTAACCTAGAACATTCGAACGTACAACTTTCTTAAGCAATATTATTTCTTCCTGAACTTTTTCTGCAAGTTTCCTCCCAGGAAAACATGTTTAATATTGTTTACACATATTTAATATTGTTCAGTTCCAGTCAGTCAGGGGCTACTCCTCTGGCATATGGACTGACAGCCTGAAAGACTGCAAAACAAACTGTAGTAAAGGACTCTCACTAGCACAGCCGCAGATGACCACAAATTGAGTAAAAGTCTTGATTCTTGTTTGCAGTAGGGTTTCCCTTCACTGCACCATTGAAGTAAATTACTAAGTTTAAATAAATTCTTTTACACTCATTTTAATGTTCCTCTCAGTGTGCCTAAACAGAATATTGTGGTCATAACAAAAAATCTAAAATTCATATTCCTCCCCATAACTCCATATTTGTTCCTGGAAACTTACAACACAAGAGAAGAAATTGTCACTATTAATTCCTTAACACCTGAAGTTTGATCATTGGGAAGTAAAATTATTGTACTAGAAAGTACTAAGCAACTATACAGGAATTACTTATCTAGATTTTCTGAATTTTGTGAACAGACTCCATGAAATACTGATAGTATTTTCACCAGTAGCCCTTCACAGATATTCAGCACTGCAGAATTCCAATGTTTTCAAAATTATAAAAGAATTGAAGGACAAAAAAAAATCTCAAATCCTAACCCTACATCACAGTAATGATGTAAAAAACCTTTTTTTTTGTTTATGTAATTAGTTTATAGCATGCTCCCAAGTTAGCCAAAAAACTCATCTGCTCAACTTTTAACTTTGGCAACCACGACAGTACTGCAAATTCCAGAAGCAATTTTAACAAACATCTGGGAATAGGACCTTCCACCCCCACTAAGACCTCCAAAGCATCTGATCTTAAGACAAAAAAATTGCCTTCCTGAAAACTGTCTGACACACAATGAGAAGTACCTAAAAGATTTAACCAAAAAAAAAAAGAAGAAGAAAACCAAAAACAAACAAACAAACAAAACAGAACAACATTAAAAACACAATACCACAAGACAAATGAAAATATTACGGTCCCCCCCACTCACCCAGAAAAACAATGGGATTATGGTTTCTGCTCTGAGCTAATGATGTGTGCAGATACACAACACTGTCACTGTTTTCGATGATACAGTGGGGGCCAAAGACAAAAAGGCAAGACAACCAAAATTGTCAGTTATGACCATCATCCCAACATGGCAGGCCTGATCACATATCACACATGACATTTATTAAAACAGGAAGATGAACTGAACTGCGCCACAAAGAGCAATAGCTCAAACACAGTTAACTGCCCCATGGCATGTTTTTTTTAACTGATAGGAAAGTTCTTGCCGGTACAAAGCTTTCTCCTCCCCAGGACCAGTGCCCTGCTCCAGTCTACTGATGTGATCCAACAGAAAAAACTCATCTGCAGTATTCTGGCAGGAATCAGTGAGCTCCTACCCATTATCCCAGACGGGGTAATGCAGGATTCATTACAAACACAAAAGGCAGGACAATCATTGCCCTGCTGTCCACAGCAAGGAGAATCTGGATCATGATAGAGAGTGTGATAACTCAATCTGGATTAGGAAATGGGCAAAATGACAAAGATCTGCCTAACTAATGATTATCAACCTTACTCATTATGATCCATTTATTTCTTGCATGATAGAGGAAACAATGCTCCTTATCCATCCTTTATTTCAAGTTACAGCATCTTTCAAGGTTTAGAGCCTTGAACATTCATCCAATGTTGTCACCTATTCAAGTCAGAAAAGATACACCCTCATTTTGGTATTCCCCAGCTGTCAGGAAAACCTCTTTAAGACATGAACATAATTTCAGGATTTCGAAGGAGATAATGATTTAAAGAATTGTCAAAGCTGCTCCCGCTTTGAATACAGACTATAGCAAGCCTCAACCCATTCTGGGGATCTGGAGAAGAAACATTTGTCCCAAAACTGTCAGGGTCCCAAAGACAGTCTTAAAATGGCCCTGATTCATCTTTCATCTTCAGAACTATACTGGATCATATTCTGGGTGATGGTTTTCTTTCACTGGAAGGAAAGAGGAGAAAGGAATGAAGAAGGAATGAACTGAAGTTTTAAATAATCAAAAAATTTCACCTGTACCGATGTTTATAACCTATGGATCCAAACTTGCTGACTTTTCTTGACAGAGAGTTTGATTCATTCTCTGGCATCCTGTGTAGTTTGAAAAATAAAATAACAGAGTAAGTTGCATAGATAGGTCTGAATTATAGCCCCCTTCCCAAGTCAAGAAAAAAGAATACAAAACTAAAGGCAGCCCAGAAGATTCCATCCACCAGTTCTCAGTTAGGCACCTTAGCGCATTTCTCTTGGTGTTTTTTGCAACAGTAAAATCAAGTGCTTTGAGGTGTGCAGTACTGAGAAGATTTTATACACCTCAGTAAGTAAGCAAGATGTTATGGAAATTCAATGAATATATATATATATATATATATATATATATATATATATATATATATATATATATATTTTTTTATTTTTATATATATATATTTTTTTTTTATGTATGTATGTGCACTGTAGAAAATAGTAATGTCTGAATTCCAAAGGCCTCCCTCAAGCTAATGCTGCTACAGAAAATCTGATGATCAAATACATCCAAATCTATTTGGCGGCTTAAATACTGCCATCTTTCTGATAAAGTCTACTCTACACAACCTGAAGTACTGTTTAGAAAAGAATGCTAAGATAAAAGAAACTACAAAACTACCAAATTTTAAGAACATTGTTTCACATCACTGTAAGAAAAGGCGATGGCTTTTAAAAGCATTCCATAACCAAAGCACAAACGTGTTTCCAGGCAGCAAGCCTTTGTTGCACCACTCTGCAGGTACAACAAGGCTCCCACTCAGTGTAGTGGCCCTATGGAAAACACAACCTAATTTCTGCATCACTCACCTGAAAAATGTATGATGCTCTACACAGCATTTCCAGAGATGTTTGCATGTGACCTTGTTACGTGCTTCAAAAAAGAAGGAAGTTTCATTGCACTAAAGACAAAACAAAACAAATTAATGTTCTTATGGGGGATCCTGCCATTGGAGTGAATCTCATTTACTGAACACAAGAACCAGTCATTGCATGTTAGTCCATGCAAGAAAAGAAATCAGCACAAAGAAAAGCAGGCTCTATAATTCTGTAGAATTCTTCATTAAAAGTGTTTTTCTTTTTGAAAAACAGAGAAAAGAGATTATTGAAACACTTATGTTCCTTTGTTCATACACATCTTCTTTCCTAAAAAACTGCAAGTTTTCCTAATAAAACACAAGTTGGTTTTTTTTTCAAAAATTATGTTTCTGATGTTTTCTGAAATGGCAGCACAGATGTCAGTCAAAAATATTCTGGTTAACAGTATAAAAAAGGCAAGAATAAATGAAAGAAAGAAAGGAGCTCAGGATCTGTTATAAACTACTATGAAGCAATGACAGAGGAAACACACAAAACAGGCCAAGGTAAACCTGAGGGGAAAAAACTACTGAAGAAGGGAAGAGTTTTCTTTTTTAAAGAAAGCAGGCCTCAGAATAATTCAAAATGCTAAGAAAAAGTTGAGAGTCTTAAAACCCAACTTAGAATCTCTAAACGAAGACAACAACAGCCAGAGCAAAAGCATATACAAAGCTTAAAAGCCAGTCTCTGGAAACTGGCAGAGAAAAGAGAAGTGGGACACATACAAACTATAAAATCAGAAAGGAGAAGCAACTGACACATCACAGTGCTGGTTTTCAACACTCAGATGTGTTCACAAAAAAATACCCTGCCATCTATTTTTCACTTGGTGAACTCAAGCACTTGGTGTTTCAGCTGTGATTTGCGCGAAGGAGCAATCCCAGTGATGTCAGTGTGAGAGCTCAGCAGGGCATGACACCCCCTGTAACAAAACTGAGTCTCAAACCATTTCAGCAAGGTGTGAGTTACGAAGGAGGTGTGATTCACACCACCTTCAGCAGCTGATTTTGAACAATCTATGTCCCTGCGTTACTTACACTTCTGTGCCATGCATACACAAGTAAAGAGCTCAGGCAAGTTTCTCCCTCTCCTCATTTATTGTTGTTTATTATTATCTGCAAGCAGCTTGCAAACTGTGAATTAATTCTCCATGTTCTCTAGAATTCAAAATTTCACCTATAACAAAAATCCAATTATTTCCCCATTAACAGCTGTCAAGCAGCCTCACAAAACCACAAATTACCTCCTCAAGTAGCTTTTCCTTCACCTTGAAACAAATAACAGCAAAACAACAGAATTTTGCACCTGTGGTTAGAATAATAGAGATTTCATTCCCTGACCAAAAAAACCAAAATATATTATACATGAGCTTGTTTTCTTCCATGCCTTATTTCAGTTAAATGCCTAGCTGGAACAGTGCCGTGGAACACACAAAGAATTAAAATAATTCTCTGGTCTTCCATGAAAAGCACATTTTACTGTCCATGGCAAGAGAAAATAATACAGGCAGTACAGTAAGACAATGACCACCAAGAATGTTGAAACGTAGGATTCATCTGATATTGCTGTGTATATCATAAAATTACTTTGTAGTACATAAATATAAATATATATATATATATGCATAAAATAGAAATATATAGGTCCAATAAATATATTCCCAAAGTTCCTCAAGTTTGATAGGGATCATCATCTCTCTGCAGGATTCACAAGTGGTTTAACTTATAGACAAAATAACTTTAATTCATGAAAAGTAAAGGCTTCCTGAAAAATCTTGAAAATAGTCAAGGAGAAAAATCAATTTATCATGGACTCTTCTAGAGTAACAACATTGGTCTTTCTCCTCTGATGGCTAGAAACAAGAGTCTACCCACTGAAAATTCATAACGCATTTTACATTGCAAAACTTTTAAAGAAAACATATAAAGTGGTGTTTTGCATTTGCTTACTTTGCGCATAGCAGAAAAGTAACTTTGGATTTCATTACTTGATTTAAATTACAATTTCTATATTAGACTGTCATCTCATATGGTTTCATATAAACCCACACAACTGTACTCATCTTCAAAAGGATAATATCAAACAGCATTGTAGTATTGCAAACTTGATGCAATATGATGAATCAGTTTAGCTTCTGTTAGGAAATAACTCAATGACTCACTTTTAATATGCAGGATCTTGCTCCTTCTTTGTTCATCCTACTTTTAGGCAAAGAATCCTCTGTTGCACTTAAATGTATTTAATTACATAATCTCAAAGGAAGGAGTTTCTGGTATGTGGGAAGGGAGAGGCAAAGAGAAGACAGGTATGATTTTTTTTTTCTTTAAAGAGACTTTTTAAAATAAGGTGTTTCTGCCATATCTTACTGTTAGACCAATTTGAATGCCGCTGGCATCCAACGACAGTGGGAAAAAGTTGGGGGAAAAGTTCTATTCCTGTTGGGGAAAAAAGTTCTATTCATCCATTTTGTCTTCTTTAAGTTACAGTTTTAGAACTCTCCCATACACAGAACAAACATCAGGAAAACACATTAAAATCAGTAAGTGACAATAAGTGGGACCATATAGTTATACTGCCATTTCATAGAAAGATCTGACCAGCAAAAATTACTGATTCCATCATGAAGGCATTATTTTCTAAGGTAGAAGAAAGTTCACCCTAGCTGGTGAGAAAAATGTTGATGATGCTGAAACATCTAAACTTAGTATTCAGCAATCAATGGCACTCAGGGAGGGCAAAAAATAGAAGGGCTGGTGGGGGGGAGGTGAGAGGAGGATAATAACCCTATCGATCCAATTTACCAAAATTTTCTGGAATTCAGATCTGGAAAATGAAACAATTGCCTAAAAGTCATAGGACAGACCAACAAGCCTTCTGATAACCCACCCAGGCTTATTTATTTATTTATTTGAACTTGAAAGAAAATCATATGTCTGAAAACTATGGCCTCAAAACTGATGCTTGCTATTAACTCAATAGCACAATTAAATGGTGCTATTGAGAGGAAAAATTGTGCTATATAGAGGAAAAAAAGCCTAAAACACTCAACCCCATCAAAGGGGAAACAATTCACAATTCTTTCACCATTTCTCAGCTTATCTGGGAATTGTTCTGTAACTTACTGAAGCCAAGTCCAGTACAACACTGCTTACAGCACAGCCAGGTTTAGGACTTCCTCCATATTCCTTTTAGGACTATTTAAGGCTTGTAAGAGTAGTGATTACCCTGACAATTTATAGATGCCTATATAAAAAGCAGTACTCACAACATCAATACCTTTCTGGATTAACATTTCTCCCCCAAGGGAATGAAATTATTTATATTGGTAAAGCAAGGATGGCCTTTCCTGTTAAGACCATGACCTTTTGTTCCCAATAAAAGACAACATTTTTAGCATTTTGAACGTAGCAATTTCCTACAGGTAGTTAGTGTTAGCTGGGTGTTTTGCTTATTATTCTCGTATATGTGAACCAAAAGAAACAATGACCTATTGTAATTTTACTAATTATTTATAGGAAATGACACTTCCAAAGTCATTCAGTGCTCTTTGGTGCAACACAAGCTTCTCCTGGCTACTCATCCTGCTGCTTTCAGAGTGCCCAGTGTACAAAAGGTGAGGCACTGTAAATCATGAACTCCTTACAGAGCAGTCCTGGCTTCTGCACTCTCTGGAGATCTCTCTCCTTTGGGCTATCGTGGTGTTTGTCTGTTCTTTCAGGAAGCCCATTTTGCTGATCAAACAAGTAGAAAACCACTTATTTTTGTATGGTTATTTTCAATCCCATCTGTGACCTGCAGGAGCAAGGGAGGTGCAGGAGGATGGGACCAGAGGCTGCAAAAGGACCCTTGCAGCAATAACCAAGATGTGGGACTGCCTCCTCCTTACCCTGACAAGGCACACACCCTTTGTCAAAAAATGTGAGGACAAACATTACATATCCCTCTCCTTTTAGGTGCTTTGAAAACTTGTTCTGCAGTCTCCAAAACATGCTACAGCTCATACTGCTAGTACCTCACCACCATTTTTAACCAGGGGAGGAGAGAGAGACTAGCACAGTGGATGCAGATAGCTTGCCAACACTACAAACTTATACACAGATGGACACTGAAGCCCTTCCCTGTTTTATGCTGGCTCCCAGAGCAGCCAGAAGACTGACCTGGCAGGGCCTCTAAGACCTCCACTAGAGAGCTGGGAATTGGAACAGTGCTGCACCCTAATACCCACACCTATCAGGTGACAGATTAAAAGCGTGCTGCAAAACCCTTCAGAGGAGACAAGGCAGGGGGTCATTGCTCTGTCTAAGCACAGAACACCTCTGGAACTAGTACACAAGTTCAGGAGTGCTTGGCAAACAGCTTCCTGCTTGCTTAGCCTCGCCAGCCTGGTTACACATCTTTCAGGCTCAGAGATGCTTTGTGCCCAGCTAGCTCAGCTCCTAGGCAGGGCAAGATCAGCTCCACCTGGAAGAGAAGACACACACTTAAAATGACAGCTCTTCTCTCTGAGGGACAGAATATCCCTTGTTCTTGGAGCTCATGGGTTACTCCCAGGATAAGAGGCCATTGTCAGTAGATTTACACCCACTGCAGGGAGACCTGAACCTGCCCACAGAGCAAAAATGATTCAAGAACCACTGATGCAGAGCAGGCTTTAGCTACCTTAACTTACAGGACATTTATGGGCTCCCAGCAATGCAGGCTCAGGAAATGAAGAAAACCCCACAACCACATTAGGAGCCATGCCAGCATGCACAGCACTCCTCCCAGGCACAGTGAGTGCTAATGCTGCACAAGGAGGGATCCTGCCCCGTGACAGGGCACACTGCATACACACACTGCACCTGCACATGTAACAGAATTATTAACACTGAAGCTACTGATTCAGAATATTATTCTTTGCCAGAATAATTATTCTTAGGCACATACCTGGGTACCATCAGCTCTAAATTCCAATAGGAAGTATTCTGTCTTTATATACAGACATATGCAGACAAATCACGGCTTATGTAACAAACAATGTACTATTACTGGTTACACAAGGTCATTCTTTAGGAAAATTATACCAAGTTGGCAATTAAAATTGATAAATCTGTGCCAGTTGCATGTCAACATTGAAACAAACATTTCTCAGTTTTACAGCAGTTACAGCAATTCAAAAACACTAAGGAACAGTTAGAAAAAAAGAAAGCTGACAGTATCACCTTAGTGTCAGTGAATTTAATTTTATGCAGGCCTTGAACCGATCCTACAGTTCTTCTATGATGGCTCAGAAAGCAATTAAGAAAATACAGGAAAACCCCCAAGCAGCCAAAACAAGCCAAAACTGTTTAATATGACATATTAATATCACTGGGCTTGTTCATCTCCACCCTTTATTATCATCTGAGTTAAGTGGGTGCAAATGCAAATGATGCAAAAGTCATTTGCAATTTTTAAACCATAAGAAAGATCAAACTGCTATTTTTGTCTGGAAACTACACATACAATAAATTTCACTTAAGACTGAGAGTAACATATCTTCAAATCATGCTCAAATTTCCCCAGAAGCTGCAGGAACAATAAATCAAATTAGAAGTTCCTGGCTGGAATTTGTAACTCAAGACAGAATACAGCATTTGATAGGAAAAGAAGGGGTACAGCTGAACCACCTAATTAACCTAATTATTTTTCAGACTAATGACACTTATGAAAAGCAGATTAAAAAGACAAAGCATATTTACAGTGTTTTCTGGACTATTTAAAATAACAAAAACATTATTGTATTTATATAAGTTTCAGCCACACAAAATAGGGAGGATTATGTACTTTGGACTTGCATCAGTGTTTGTTTCTGAAGGGTCATTACCAATTTCACCTTGTGAGTTCATCTGAATATGGAAGACTGCAGAGGAACACACAAAAATGTGGAAATAATTTTTAACTGCACAGATTGGGAGATTGCTCTGAGTGGAAAATACCCAAATTTCAAGATCCCTTGAAATAAAAATTTCAGAATGCAAAAAGGCCTTTCTCTTACAGGAAAAACGATGAAAGCAAGTGTTTTGCACATTGAATTCTTTCTGTTTTTTGAAACAGGAAAAGTAAGAACAGAGGTTTTGCATAAACCCTGCTAAGGAGTGAAATCATTCACGTGCATGTTCAGACACAGAGCAACTAAAGTAAAAGGCCCAGTAACACCAAACAGCACCGGGGTGCAGGGAACAGCACAAAAGTACTTGGTACCTACAGGCAAAACAGCTCCTCATCTCTCACTCCTGCCTATTATCACATTTACATTGCCGGCCTACACAGTCTATCAGAGCATGTTTTTCTCTGTTTTCTTTCACATCCCTAGTTGAGAGAGAAATCTAGGAAGCAGGCCGTGCTCCTCACATGGGGAATCACAGGAGGTATGCTGGGCACCCCTTACACTGCTCACTTCCACACAGAGCATCTATTGTGGCCAAGCTCTGTTTTGCTGGTGGAGAGGGGAGGGCTTTGGCAGCCACCTGTGTCACTGGATTGTTTCCAGCAAGGTTGCTTCACAGACATGCTCCCAGGAACTGTGCACAGGCATTAGATGAATTTCTCAGTTTTCTAAGAAATAAACTTCTTTAATCTTCAAAAATTCTTGGCCATTTTATGTCACGTGCAGGGAATGTGAATATGTGAAGCCCTTGCAGGGGAAGTGTTCCTCATTTCATGCTGATGCTTAGAGGTGCCAGGGAGGACCTAACACCTTTATAGCTCAGAATTCACAGCATGGATTCATGCAGGGGGACAATTAAACACTGATTCAATTATTACCACCACTGAAAAAGAGCTTCAGTCTCACATGTCCATGGATGGCCAAATATTAAAGGTAATATTGTGTTTATGAAGGGGCAACAGCAATGACCTAAGGGAGAAAACATAATACAAGCAAAGTAGTGAAAGGTAGAACCAAAATACTGATGGTCATGCTTGTACACAATAGCAACAGGTGTGCAGGAAAAAAATATGAGGCAGCTAAATATACAGGAATTATTCTCATGGAAAAGATATGAAGAAGTAGAAGAGGTTACACTACAAAACAGAAAAGCCAAAGCAGCTTACTTTATTGTAAGACACTAAGCAACAGCATCTCCTGCTCAGTAAGCATCAAGTTTATGAAAAGTGAAGCAATGTAAACAAGAAAATGAGCAGCCATAGGTTTGGCTGACACAGACAACAGCAGGGTTTAGGTAGTCTGAAGGCATGGACTTGTACATTTAGACTGTCATCTGTCAAGATCAGATGTCCATTTCCACCCACCTAGTGGGAAATACACAGATTCTTCTGGCATGGTTGAAAAAATGTCACACCAATCTCAGCCAGCAACAACAAAGAAGTTACCACAAGTAACTCCATCCAGGGGAAGAGCTTTGCTGGTACTAAAGGCACCAACAGCTTCCTCTTCATGAGCAGTGAAAGGTGACAGTCAGTGGGAATAAGGGGAGCTGATGTGTCTGGAAACATGGATCAAAACCCACCCTGTAGAGAGTTTTTACAACATACTGAAAAGAAAAACACTCAGTTCACCCAGAAATAATCTGCTCTGTTACATGGTATTAGTTCCTTCACTTCATGCCATAAAGTTCAATTTAAAGACATTGGAAAACCCCCATTATTTTTACTCCTCCTGAATCTCTTCTGGAGCTCTCTACAACTAACTGGAACAGACATTCCAGACTTAGTATACCACATCTGATACAAGGAAAGTATTAATTCCCTGGGCTGTAAAATTATATTACAGGAGACAGGATGGAGTGAAAATGGCATATTTACTCCCCTGTAACACACTCATGTGTCACATGGGAGGACAAAGTGATAGCATTTATTAAAAAAAAAACACAAGAAGAACAAAATAAATTTGTGAATCAGATTTTTTAGGAGTATTGGAACATACATGAACACACTGATGATCTTTTCCTCCTCTGTGTAGAACAGCATAAATTGTTATGACAGCTTTAATCCAGAGACTGAGGTTACTGTCTGCTTATTCCAATATATAATTTTGTTCAAAGTATCCCCAGACTGGTAAAAAAAGGAAAAAGAAGATTTCTCTACGCAATTTTGGCCCTTCCTGATCTTGTTAGGATATGAAGTGCTGTAGAAATACTTCAGATTAGTATTAGTTGCAAAGGCAAATTTAGTGAAGGTACACACCCCTGTACTTACTGTTCTACCCAATAATTCCTAGAAATACCTGTCAAGGCTTGAAACTACCAAGTTCTGTCAAAATGTTTGCCTTATGATCACAATGGTAAGAGTTCACCAGCCATCAATATTCACAGCCTCAACTTTTGCAAAACCTTCCAGGTTTTCTACTCAGCATGCTAAGCCTTTGCAATTCCATATGGTTAAAAGAAAACTGTGGAAATGTGGCATCAAAGAGAAGCTAGAGCTTCATTCACTTCCATGCAATTCACTCCAAGTCAAACTCAGACTTGTTTGTACATGAACTATCACTCACCCTTTACAAGAAACATGGTGAAAAGTTTTCCCAACCTTTCCCCAGCCTTTAAATAACTTTCCTATTTCAACAAACACACCCTCAGAAATAAAACTCCCATAGATTACCACACCAAATATAAACAAGCCACTTGGGAGTACCAAAAGAAAGATTTGCCAAGTCATCTGCAGAGACACCAGAAATGCTGTCCACAACAGGAGCAAGACAAATGTCCTCATGGAAAAACCATGGATGAGACTGACAACCATTACAAGGATGAACAAAAACACATAGATAAACAGTAAAGGGGATTTTTGCCAGCAGGTTAATATAATTTAAAACTATTAACTATTAGTCCTTATGAAACTATAAACTTTCATGTTCCAAAAAGACGTACAAAGTATTTTCAAAAACTATTTCAGCTAACTAAACTTTTAACTAAACCAGACGGCAAAAATCACAAACTGACTGCAACTATGTTTTTTATTGCATGTCATTATTTTTTCCTACATTCTCAACAGTCTCCTCCTCTCCCTGTTCCACATGCTTTGTAGGAGATAATTTTTTTTTTTTTTTTTTTTACTTACTGCATCTTAAAACCTCTTCTCTTCCTATCAACCTGCTGTCCTTGCCCCACTGGAACCAAGATTGCTTTGTCTCAGATGGCCTAAGTGCAAAGTGATGCTAAACTCTGACAAATGGGTTTCAAGCTATACAACACGGCTGCCTGTTTTGTGCCTGACAGCTTTGTGAGGTTCCCTTCACCTACATTTGATTTCATACAGTAAATTTCAATAAAACCAATTAGAGTTCGACAGACACACTAAATCTCCACCTTCATTAGACCTACAATCATTTTTTTGATCTTTTCAGGCCTAAATGAAAACTTACATCTTTTCCCAGGACTCGAAGTTCAAACTGTGTTTCCTTGAAGTGAACTTTTGTAATTCTAGGCCTGTAATATTGAGAAAAAAAGACAGACCAACTTCATGACCTTTTAATTTCATGTGTAGTAAGATATAAAGTTGTATACATTTGCATACAAAGACAAAAAAATTCACAGGTAGATTTATTTTTCAGGTATGCCCTAGATGTCAGCAGACAACTAGTGATATGTAAACATTTCAGCATAAGTATGGTAAAGGTGATCTATCACCTGGACTATCAAAGAATTAAAAATCTGCATCATCCAAAGAAATATTAATAATTTTATGTATAATTTTTTGATATTGCTATGATTAAACTTTTAAATAGATACCAGAAATTGTAGACATCCATACAATAGTTATTGTTTTAGTGCAGACTGCACATTTGAATAGTACATACCAGAAATACTTTCCTACTTGTTTTTTATTCTTGTAGACCACAACTCCTATAGGTGTTAATCCTAAAAAGTATTCAGATTTGTTTTCACCCTAGAAAATAAAAATCTATGTCATTCATACAGTTACAAGTAGAATCACAGTATCATTGAGACCCAGTGAGAAATTCATCCTGGTGACTTGAATATACTGTTTCACTCTGTACAAATGGGAAAATAGTACTTGATCTAGTTATGAAAGATTCCATATGAAAATTTGTAGTTCTGGGGGAAAAGAGGCAAGAAAGAATGGCAGTGAGGGGAAAAAAGGGAATTTCACGCCATGGCGAAAAACAAAAATACCTTTTTTTTTTCTGTTTTCTTACTGAATTAATTTTTGCTATTTGGCAAATGGCCAAAACTCAGAAACTGAATTCCTTACTCAGGCATGATCGTAATAGATATCCCAACGTTCAGCTGAAAGAAAATAGTGATTTTCTGACCTATAATACAGCCACACAGCTGCCTTCTCCCTCCTAAAACAGTTGCTCAGCTGCTGCTGCCTCCAAGTGAAGTAGCTCCTTTGGGAGAGTCAAGCTTCTTTGTTGTTGTTCAGAAAGGGCAATGGTATGCAGGGAACAGCCACATACACCAACTCCTCTGAAGGAAACCATTCCTGAAGTCACAATACAAATCTCAAACTGCACTGGGAGAGAACAGGGTGAAAGCCCTGCTGCTGCGTGGCAGAAGTTCCCCACCTCCCCAGTTCACAGTCAATAACCAAAACCTGAAGCAGGTTACAGCTGAAAGAGTGCAAACCCTAGTGCATGAGGTTAAAAGAAAGTCAGCTGGAAAAGCTCATTCACCTGCCTACTTGAGGCAATGAGGAAGAGCCCTGCAAGTCTAAACCAGCGGAGCATGAGCAGCAGAATTATCAGCTGTGAGAGGCACTGACTTGGGACACTGAAAAAGTGTCCTGTGTGATTACAGGGCTGGCAAAGGTCAAGCACACCTGGCAAGCTCTGTCTGTGCTCCTCAGTGAATTAACTGCTAAAGGCAGCTTTGGTTTTAATGTGGCCAAGGGAGGAAAATAACTGCATCTCATCGTGTGTGCAGCCTCTATCTCAAACAAGGGCTTCTGCTGCTGATGAAATTTAAGTAGGAACAATGATGTTCACAGGTTACCCAGACAGGGATTTCGTTGCACAACAAAGGCAAGTTATGAGGCAAAAAAAATTCCAGGCTGTACTAATTCAACATGATTTTGTTGGATCATGTTGGATCTTGTTCCAGTAACTCCCCATTTTTCCATTGGTGGGAGGGGAACAAAGCCTGGGATATGAATATAATTAAGCCATAGGTTGCATTAAAAGGTACTTTATATTACAGGCTACACATTTTTCAGAGGAAATACATATTTAATCTTCAGGTACTATCTTGATTTCTTCATTTTCTTTCAAGTAATTTTACAAAGTATTGATATCTAACTCAGTGAACTATCTATACTACAACTCCCCATTTGAACTCCTGATTTTCTTTTATTCAAAAAAATGCCTGACACAAGCAGAATAATTCAAACAAGATAGAATGATGTTTCCACCAGGAGCACATAGCCTCCAGGTGATGACTTGGATCCAATCCCAACATACATGCTGACAGACAAAAGGAATGGAGGGGTTTTCTGAGGCAATACAGTCAACTTGCAATGCTGCATGATACAACCCGGGAAAAAATGGAAACATAGTCTGGATCTTTAGCAAAACCTTGACAATAAATATTATAAAAAGCCAGAAATGCTACTGCTTCTCCACCCTAATTTTTGCAATGATATTGAAAAGGTTTCAGGACACACTTGCTCTTTTTTAAACTAAAATAATGTGCAAATTCTTCTGTCAAAGAAATAGGTGACAACCCTCATTCATGTCTCCTGACACTTGCACAAATTACTTCTTTTCTATCTGAATTGTTTTTAGCCAGAGTATAACTGGTTGGTTTTTATAGGCATAACACAATCACAGCATTTGATCTGAAAATCATTAGGCTTTTGTATATATGAATAACTGAGTCCTCTCTGTCTGTAAATATGTGTTCCTTTGCATTTCTTGAGTAGTGTTCCCTTTTCAGTTATCCTGTGGCAATAAAACTATATAAGTACTGTTTCACACATTAGGGCAGTAACTATTTTTCACAGTTAATACTTACATAAACAGGATGGAGATCCACTCCATACATTTCCAGAGATTTGGCCACACCTAAGTAGTTCACTTCTGCCTCAGCAGGAACTTGACCCCTGTAAACACAATTATTTTTAAGAATCTTGTCCTTCCAGTCAACATCAAAATAGATCATATTAATAAATATAGTTTTCTGGACACATATGCAGCCCTTCTTAGCAGTTTTTTAGACTCTCATGGTCTTTTCAACTCTGAACTACTGATTCCAGATAAGACTAGATGTCTAGTGATCTCCTAGCACAGACACACATGCTGTCACATATATAATGTTTGCTTAACGCGCTGCCTTTTGCCTTTTCATTGCTGCCACAAACACACTTCACACATTTCATTTTCAGGCTTCAATATGCAAAATAACTTTTTTTCTCCAATAATTACATTATTATTAATAAAGTAATAATAGAATGACTGGTTGGGGTACTATTTCCCCATGGAAGTGTTGAAGCTCCTTAAAGCAAGGTGGATAACTTCAGAGAAATTATTACATTCTCCATAAAACCTACAGTAAGTCACACCAGCTGGTAGGACACAGGTCAGCTATGTTGAAAACAAGATTTGGAGTCTGCCTCATGAGATTAGCCATTTCAAAGATCCTGCCTGCCTTCCTAGCTACAGATATCAATCCATCAGTTAAAAAGTACCACTGGCAGGAAACAATTGGGAAAACTGGTAAGGGAAAAATCCTGGCTGGTAGGAACATATTTGACGTTACTGAAAATTAACTTATTTTCAAAAAAGAACAAAACAACTAAATGAATTCAAAGCCTTATCCTCAGAATTTAATTTGCTCTTTGCTTAATATCTGTCACTGATACAAGAACAAGATTCTCTTTTGTAAGCCTGAAATAGCTGAAGTCATGTTTTCATTTTCACTTCTTTTTAATACTTTGCTGAAAGCAACTGGACTGTTATTGGGAAAGTACAGCACATCTTGTAAAAATATCAGCTCAAAATGATGCGTATCCTGCTCCATCCTGTTGGTTTTCTTGGGGAAATACTTCACTGGATGTGCTACCTTTCAAATTCAAGGTGCGAAGTAGAGCATTCTACATTCAACATTTTGACCAAAGATCTGGAAAAGTCCTGCAATAGGCACATTCCTGCTTCTTGTGTCACCATTTTCTCTAGCCTAGAAGCTACCATCCAGGTTTTCCCAACTTTATGTTATGGCAGACGAAGAAAAAAGGACTTCCAAGGTCAAAAACATGAAGCAGCAGCGCTGGCATTAATGCAATAGATATTCAAAGGTATTCAAAGGCATTTAAAATGACTTTGTATCTGGGAGATGGACTGCTTCAGCTCATCTTATCCATGTAGCAGCACTGCCCCTTTTCCAGGTGCCCTTCTCTCCAAGGACTCCTGGAAAAGCAGCAGATCTGAAGCTGGTACGAGAAATCCCTTTCTTCAAATCCCAGTAGATGTGTCATTCATTATCTGCATTCAGAACACGCAGAACACTGGATATTCAGCACATCAGTTATGTCACATCTGTCACGTCTTTTACACACTTTTGCTGTAAAAATTTACTCTGCAGCTTGATTTTTAAATTTAAAGTCTCACAAGTATATCTCAGAAATGTAAGCAAAATGTTCACAGGGGCTGCACTGTCTCACTGAATTTGCAAACGGGCTAAATACCAGTCCTGAGCAAAATGGATTATTCTATTACTGAATTAATGCTAGAATACAATTCCAATTTAAACCCTGCTGTTAGTCTTTCCTTACTGACCAGGCTTAGAAAAATGCTGATGCACTTATTCCTCTATTCTCACCTGCCTCTGAAAGGACCAAAAAGCTCAAATGTCAAATAAATTTTTTGAGTGTGTTTTTATAAATAGTTTCAGAGTGATATATCATGTTTTAGAAACTGAATTTGCAAAAATATCAAAGGAAGCAAACATGTGAGCTGGAGTTTCTGAAGGAAGCAGATGGTAACCAGAGGTAGAAGTCCTCCCAAAAGCAGATGGAGAAGCCAGAACATGAAGGGATGAAGAACTGTCAGGGACTGAAAGAACTCCCATTACTACAAAGAGTGTTTCATTTTTATCACGTGTGAAAACACAAACTCTCCTCAGCATTACACATCCCAAAACTAAAGCAGTCTTTGCCAGGGGGAATGACAGAGCTGGCAAAGTGACAGCCGTGCAGCTGACGCACGCACACACTCCTTTGGGATGGACAAAGGGCACCTGAGTGCCATTTGAGGCCCTAAGCAACACTGAAAGCTGCTTTTAAAGCTAAACATCGAGGGCATTTTTGCTTTGCTTGTGCCCCACTGGCAGCATGAAGTGTTGATTCAAACACAGCAGCAGCTGACTTGCCAAGCACCAGTCAGAGACAGATCTCCCAGAGCCTGAAATGGGCACTGTCAGCAGCACAGCACCGGCTCTCCTGGCTGCACTGAGGGATTCTGCCTGTCCTCTAGCACCAAGCGTCCTCGCCCTCACAAGTGAGCCCCAAAGTCACTGCTTGATCCTCCAGACGTGCCTGACAACATCAGGTCGCCTCACACTGCTCTCTGACCTTGGAGCTGTCATGTTGGTTTATAGATGGGACTACAGTCACGGTAGGCAGGCTGCAGAGTCAGAAACCCCCTCCACTTTCTTCCCTCACCTTCCTTGCTTTAGAAACTTCCTTAAAAATTTGCATCCTTACTGAATCTCCAAATAGCTATTGTGCTGTGTAAAAAAAAACAAAACAAAACAAAACAAAACAAAACAAAAAAACAAAAAAACTGAGAGGAAACATGCAACCAAAACCAGTTTTTCTTGACATAACCAGGAGAAGGGGGTATATGCAGGGCCACAGTTGTTTTGAAAAAAAAAAAAAAAAACCAACAAAACAAAACAAACAAAAAACCAAACCAACAAACACAAAAGACTCCCGTGTTTCCATTCTGGGATCCAGAAAGAATAAAACATTTCTTCCAAACCATATCACACACCTGTCCCCAAAATGTCTCAGGTCAATGAGACAATTTGGGATGCCCACACCCATTACAGCTCCACACTTCTTAGCAGAAGAGACTGTGGTCACCTGAGCAGAAGTCAAAGCTGGCAGTGCTGATGGTAACAGTTGGGCTGAAGTAGCAATGAGTACACCTTGGCTTTCCTCTCTGTTCTGATGCTGCTAAATCCCTGACACCCAACTGCAGCCAAGCAGCAGAACAGTACCAGGGCTCCGGATCACTTAGTGCTTGACAGTGATCACTGCCCTTCACAACCACTGGCTGCTGAATCTAATGACTACAGAAACTTGAGAGAGAGAAACGGAGGCTGCTTAGTTCACAGCAATTCATCTCAAGTCTCTTTTCTTACAAACCACTTCTGTGATGTTGAACCAAACTAACGAGCTGTGACTCAGTTTCCTCTGTCTGGAATGGAAAAAAACCAACTTTTTTACGTTATGGAAATACATGTAGTAAGTTCTCTGAAAAGTATCAATTAGCATAAGGCTGCCATGCAACCACACAGAAATAATTAGTAACAACAGACTCTCTTCCCTGGAAGAGAAAGCTCAGGTCAACGTGGCAAATGGCACAGACTCCAATTACTGGAAAACTTTTCAGAGAACAGCTGTGACCCTGAGTTAATACCTATTCTCATTAAACAAGACACATGTAACATTAACACACAATGCTACAGGCAAAAATTACTTAACCTTTATCCAGACTGTGGCTTCATTATAGGAAAAGAATCAAGAAATTTAGATCTCCTACAAGATGGGTAACCGATTCTCTTTGCATTACTTTGACAAAGGCTATGATGAACACCCTCATGAAAGGGTTCTTACTGCTCTCATCTTCATAAATGGTTATATCACAATTGCACCTAACTTGGATTTGTTAGAACAAGCTTCCTTACACTTACCAGGAACATGAACTTGGAGATAAGCAAGTAAATGTTTGTTTTGGCTCTACATGTGAATTTCTGGCATATGTTTTATTAAAACCACTAGCTCTGAAACACCCATACCTAGGTCTGACACACCTCACATTTCCAGCTATTGTCCTACTCACTTCCTAAAAGAACAGCTTCAATATGTAAAATCTCTTCTGCTTCTGAGAGGTATAACTGGATTCCCTGTGTCCTTTCCTCAAGCCTAGAAACCTCCACTTTGCCCCACAGGCTGTTCCTCCCCACCTGCCTAGCATCCCTGAGTCTGGTATTACCTGCCAGGTTCCCAAAAGAACTGAATTCTTACATCAGAGTCTTGTGTATCCTCTCTATGGCATCCTCCAGCTCTTCCTTCTGGTCAGGAACGAAGCGGTACTCAGAGACATAACCTGCAGTGTGCTTGTATGGGTCATAGTCCCCCAGCTCAGCTGCAGAACACAAGGAGAAAACAAAGGTCGCCTGTGCTTCTTCTCAGACAAAAAATGTGTTACACAATCCAGCTACTGGTATCCAGCTACCCCTCTCCAACTGATGGCAAATTTAAGCAGCAGTCAGATAAGAAAAAAAAGGAATGAAGGAAGAGAATACAGAACTATTCACATCAGCACACATAAAAGCAAGATAAAATTGTCTTAACACATTTTAAAACCTCTATAGAAGGTTAGAACTAGAAAGAGCTAGAAAGAGCCTTGACAAAAGGAAACTTACTGCTTCTACAGGCCAGACAAAATTTTAACCAAGCCAGCAAAGTTTGAATTCAATGACATTGATTATTTGGCAGCACATGCAAAACAAGTGTAAAAGAAAAGTCTAGGTTTGTAATATTATGCTTTCATGATATACTGCAATATTACTGGCAGAAAACCTCCATATTATTGCTGGGACTTTAACATAAACTGGGAATACAAATGGAGGTAAATATCCTGTGAGTCCTGGAGGGAAGGCTTTCTAATGGTGTTTCTTGTGAAGAATCACAAGCTTTCCTTTTTCAATAAAATATCAGTGTATTTCCTGGATATTAAATTCACTTTTAAAATAAAAAGAGCTTTCAAAAGACTTTTCTTAAAGAAAAGAACATGACATATAGCCAATGTAATTTCGTTTGACGCAACCCTGAATTTGTACCCATTAGTCACGTCTGTTCATATGTCACAACATAATTATAAAACAAATATCATCTTGGCCAGAACTCACATCTACTGATCTTAACTCTAATTGCATCTGAGGAACTCTGCAAAAGTTAGTATTTCAATTTTTTATAACCCTGGGTAATATCTGTAGACTGGGTTTCTCTGAGAAAGATTTCACAGGAGCTTTCTATCCAATGCCCACTGAGCCAAAAACATAGCCAAAAGGAGGCTTCAAGAGCCAAGAAGGAAAAAACTCATCTAACTACTGATGTTTCTTTCCTAAATGTTGAAATGAAATTGCTAGAAAAAGACGGTGAGCTGCTCAGTAGGGATGTTGAGAAGTCTCACTGGAAAACGCCCATTAAAATTATGTGTTCAGTGTCTGAGACAGACATTTCTCAGGTGTCTTTACATATTTGGAACAACTGCAAGCCCTAAATACAAGGATAAAGTTTTTTTATAGAGCCTGTAGGAATGCATACCTCCTAGAGCCTGGACTAACTTTAACTCGCTGTATGTAACCTTGGCCACGCTTTAACTCTTCTCTCTCCCATAAACTTTCTCATTGTTTTCCAACAAAATATTTGAGATTAGAATTACAGGAACAGGACACTATACGAAAACAGCAGGTCTCACCACCTTACAAAATAACTGAAGGCCATGAATTTGCTCATTTTACTCATTTCTCATAATAAAATGAAGATGCATCATTGCATATTTTCCTGCTTCACACTTGAAGTATTTTTCAGAGAAGGCGTGTCTGCCAGTAAAGTGAAATGTGCATTGCAAACAATTTTTCAGAGGATGACATGTCATATTTCTTAGATGGCAAAATAAAGTAAAAAATAATTATACACAAATAATACTGCCTGAAATTTTAGCTTTTTAGATAGACATATAATCCACCACAAAATCCTGTATTAGGCCCATTCTCATTTCATACACAAGTTATTCTGCCATGTCATTCTTAAATGGATATAAAAGGAGGACTGTTTTTTATGCTATATTAAGTGTTGTTGAGTCATACTTGTAACACCAATAAGACAAAAAATCTTTCCTTGATACATATCACTTTAGACAAATCTAAATTTAACAGAGAAGAAATTACAGATAGAGGTCCCAGCATGGCACTTCACACAATTTTTGGTTGCAATTCTGTTTGAATACAGATCTTGAGCTGTAATGGAAAAAGAATAACAGCTCCAGGAGACAGACAGCTCCTTTCTAATTTATTGCTAGTTCTATTAAGCATGCAGCACATAACTTCCACTCCTGAAAATATCTCTACTGATGGATGAATGTGGATAAATACTAAACAAAATGAAAATTCTTCACTTCAGGTAAAAGCATATCCTCCCATTAAGTAAACTTGCATTCACATTGATAAAATGTAATTTTTGAGATAATACTTTATTTCCCAGATTTGAGGCTACCAATAGCCTTTGAAATCTGTAAAAGTCCTGATGAAGGTTTTGTCATACTCTACATGCAATTCAAAGTTATAAAGTCTTGAGTACTTGATAAAATATTCTCCAGCAAAGCAAATAATGTTTAGCAGAGTCTTCAGACTGATTTTAAAGTTTCTTCTTTACACTAATTTCCATATTACTCCTGCATTATCTATTCAGAATGGTCATTTATTTACAGCACTTGAAGTGAAATCAGTCATGCTACTTCTGTTTGTAAGCAAATGCATAAAGTGTTAATGCTGTCTTCAGTCATCACTTAAAATAATCACAATGCAGGATCGAAAGAAACAAGCCCTCAGAGGGCCAGGAGAACTTACACTGAATTATGTATGCTCCCAGCTGTGCTGCAGTGTTGATTGGACAAGGCAAACGGCCCTGTAGAACATCTTGCTTTACCTGCAAGAAAAACTGATACCTAAAACACAGAGATAAAACAAAGTTGTTATTTTAAGTCCACTTGATATTTCAAAATTATCCCTTTAACTGTGCACATACCATGTACCATAACTATGTGACAGTAAATGCCTGTATTCCCCTCTAAGTTACTTCCCCTATTGATCCTGAAGTAACAAATATTCATCCAGTGGAAGAACCCAGGAAAGGGAGCACTCCCTATTTTCCAATCTGCTTATATTGTGCAGATGCAATTACTTATCTCCCTAAAATGTCATTTCCCTCTTTTGAACTTTCACGGAGCAGTCAGGAAGTAGGGAAGAGGAATAGGAATCAGAAAAATTGAACAAGAAACCTATCAAAGGGCAAAAATTTAACCTCATCACAGGATCAGTGTAAAGGATGACTGGGTAATGCATGCTTGCTTACTCAAATATTTCCTCTCCACATACCAGAGTATTGAGTACAATGCAGCAGGGAAGTTTGATGGAGCCCATGAAAAAGATTGATGGGTGTGCCATCAGCAACTAAGTGAATCTGTCATAGCACAGGATACTCTCCTGCTTGGAATAGTGACAGCAGGGGTGAAAAAGTGATTTTCAAAGCCATAACCTGCTTCTACACTTGATAAAGCTGAGGCCACTTAGAATGAATCAATATGCCCAAAGCAGATGGAACAGACAAGATAACAAGCCATTATATAAAGGATCTGCAGTTTTGCAACATTCCATAATGATTTATACGAAATCTTTTAAACGCGATTTGGATTTTGTCTGGTTTTATTACAACAAATTTATGCAGTGTTTCACATCAGCCTAAGTTAATTTCTTGCACTGATTTCCCATAAAATGAAAAAATACAATGAAGGTAATTTTTTACAGGAAAAAAAAAAGGTCTTCCATACAAGCACATAGCTTTTCTATTATTCACTAGTTCAATTTTATCTACATAGAGCCATTCAGCTACTCTGCAAATAATTTATCCTGTGTTAGTACAAGTAACTTATGAAAGCACCTTGGAATGCTCTGTAAGTTCAAAGTGCACCTACGCTGATTTCAGAGAAGTTTACAAACTGCAGGTTACATGATAGCTGACTCAGAAAACTTAAGGTCCAACCAAATGTTCTAGACTTTATCAGATGAGCCTCTGAATAAAGATACGCATGTCTTTCTGATTAATGATTTCCCCCAGAGTTTGCGCTGTGACAGATGTTATGGTAGGAATGTCCATCCTCTAAAAAATGGTTAATGTTCTCTACTTTAGAGGAATGGCATTAGCATAGGAATTTCCTGGGAATGTCTCTGGGCAACACAAAGCACAGACACTCAGTGTTTCCTCACTCTAAGCACCACCTCAGTCCTGCTTCTAGTTTATGCTTGCAATCCTACCTAGACAAATCTTCCCTGTATGAATTATGATAATGACCAAGATGATTTTACACCCTCTGTGGAGTACACAACATCATCTTTCCGACATGAAATGCATTTCTGTTGCACACCCATACTTCTGTTAGCATTTCTCCACCTCTACAAAGCAGAGTTTGGAAGGAGAGGATGCTAAAAATGTATTTTCCTTGCAGCAGGTAACTATATTTCTGAGGTCTCAAAATAAAGTAGCATAGGAACCCTCAAAATACACCTGCATCCTGCACTGATAATTGCTTAAATGGCTCCTGTAAGGTGAACAATCTCAATTCCCACTGAAGCCACTGAGCCCCTTGCCTTTTGTCCGTACCTATAACTAAAGCAGTCTCATCTTTTGTGCCTGTGTTTGTCATGCATATATTAGAGTGCCAAATTGCAAGTTTTCTCTAACAAACATATCCAGCAAACACTGCAGTGTTAGCTTTTGCTGACAAGCCAGACAGATTCTGCTGCAAAGCAATTACAAATTTGACAGGTTTTCATTATTTGCAAAGAGTAATCATGTAATGGCACAGATCATCAGAATCTAATAACAACAGAGCTAGCTCTCATGTCCATTAAAGTAATAAATACGTGCTCCAAAGAAACACATTGATTAGCACAAAGCAGTTAACACATCACTGGAATTACAGAGTTAGGCAGAATATTATTATTATAAAGGAAAAGAGGATCTTTAATGCCTCCTAAGTAGAAGGACCTTTAAGAGTGCCTTCCAACCCAGATTATTCTAAGGAGATGGTGGTATTATTATTATTATTATTATTATTATAAGGCAAATTATTCTGCGGAGATGGTAGTGGTATTATTATTATTATTATTATTATTATTATTATTGGTATTACTACTGTTATTTTCCTGAATAAAAAAAAAAAAGCCTTCCTTCCAAGTTTTAAGAGCCTATGGGAATAAGTGCTCTGCTTCAACAGATGCTGAAGGCAGTTGGCTATTCAATGTGTTTCATAGCAGACTGACAATACCATTATATCACTTTCCTAGGCTGGCCTTCTGTACCACCCAAGGTGCCAGTTCTGCATGACCAAACACTGTGGAGTCATGACCAGAGGTTTCCTAATGGCACTGGAACCTTTCTTGACTGGATTTGCACACAATCAGCAGCGCAGATCACTGGCTGGCCTTATCTCAGGGCAAAGGAAGAACTTGTGAAAAATTAGCCCCCTGGCTCCACCCTGCCTCCTGGGAGGCAATCACAACAGGTTCTGTGGCCAAAGTTTCCTGTCCCAGGGACACCCATCTTTCCCTGTGAGGAGGATTTAAAGCTCTTCTGGGAAAGTACAAGAAAATGGCACCAAATTCCCATAGTACAGGGGCATCCCATTGCTGCCAGCTTATGTTCTTTTACCTGCCAAGGCACAGCATTTTTTATTTTTACCAGGCCAGCCTGAGTCTTGTTACGTTGGAGACTTCCATTCCTGTTGTGCCAGTTGGAAACAAAAGAATTTTCTCACTCTGGAGCAAGAAAAATATTCTGCCTGTGCAGCAACCTTTGATTCAGGAAAATTAAAAACCTTACATGCATTCTAATGAATCCTCATGTGCCACATTCTTAGGACATCAAAAGAAGTATTTTGGCATTTGTTAATGCAAGCCAGCACAGTAATTTTGTCCGCCTACCTACCCAAATTCTCAAATTTCCTTTTGAACCTAAAGTTAATTGTCCGAGACGTTTAATAAATAAAACAGACAGATAACGCCAAAACTGTGAGAGAGTTCAGATAACCTCGTGTGTGTGTCTGTGTGCAAATATGTGCATGTGTTACTGCATGCATCCTCATACCTTGCAGAGGACAAGCTGAGGTAAAAGAATCACAGGCATGCAACTCTTCAATTTCCTTCACATAGTTTTAGTAAGTCCAAAAGAAATCCCCTTGAAAAACAGTTCTGGAATTTAGGCTATGGCCAATACAGAAAAAAAAATCCCTGTATTTATATCTGATATCCAAGTAAACTCTAAACTGGGTTATTGCATAGTATAAATGCAGCTGTAACACTGCATTACTGAAAATATGGAAAAAAAACCCAAAATCCACTCTCAAAAACACACATCAAGGCCCTTTGATTGTTGATGCACCAGAGAACATATTTTCTTCTTGGGCTTCCTAACAGTCCTCACTATCAACCACTGTGAAGTTAATCACAATTTTCTTTCTACACACCAATGTTCAAGCAAAAACATTCAGATGTTCAAGGAAAAAAACCAACCCAGGCACACCACAAAAATATGCACCTGGCTGAAACGTATTGCTAGGCTGAGACCAACAAACTACACTCTTAATAGATACTGTACCTTGTTATTTCTTCCTTAAGTTTACATGGATCTTCTGCATAAAATTTAATGCCAAAATATAGAGTGTATGGTGGTCCAGCTGCAGGAAAAAATTTGGTGTAAAAGTTAGTTCTCATGAATTGTTAATTGGTTTTAATTGTTACTAGTTGATTACAAAACAGCTACTAAGAAGCCTATCTTAACATTTTATGAAACTTGAAATTTTCAGAAAAAGATGTTACATTCACACAGCAAATGGTTATGGTATGCTAAGCATGATAGAGGCATCATAGCCACTATAAAATTATACTAATTAGGAATAACACCACTTATTAGCCTAAAACAAAATTTAAGCACACAGCAGTCTTTGGACAATAATGACACTATTAAATGATACCATGTGCAATCCATGTGTGAAATTTTGATACAGCAAAGAACTGCAATAACAAACTTGTTAAGAACTATAAATCTGTTGTGACTAGAATATTATGTCGGCTGTGTAGATGGAACATTGTTACTTCATCTTTTTCCTTAAAGTTCAAATGAAATACATACTGTTTATCAATTCTTTATGTTCAGCGAGGGTCTTTGCAGGATCCAGCCAGTACTGTGAGACAGATAATTATGGAAATTAGTTACTTAACTTTGAAAATTAACACAGAACAATTGGTTATTCATATCACTTAACCTTTTCTTCTTCCTTCATACTGAGCTGACAGGAGGAACTGCACTCTCATCCCTGGAAGAGAGAGTGCAGCTGCTTGTGCTAGTAAAAATAAGTATCAGCTGCCATGAGAAAATATGTTTTTCTGTGAGTGCCACAGGTCTTGAGATCAGCACAGGTGAGATTAAATGCTTCAGTATGGTGGAGACAACAACCTCATCTGCCTTTTCATTTCTCCAGTGAGTACTTAGCTCTGTGGCCATGGCACAAACCCATGCTTAAAATCACCACGCAGCTATTTATTATTTCAAAGGATGCCAAAATTTTCCTGAAGAATGCAAGAGGTGGGGGGAGGAGCAGGAGATTTCTAACATTTTATGTGCAAGCCAAAGATGAATGGAATTTCATGGATAATGCAAAGGCATTTTTCAAGCCAAAGTCAGACAGTAAAGACGAGACCATTTAGAGATCCAAGAACCCCAACACTGTGAGCACACCTGGGCGCACCTACACAGTAATGCGTGCTAGATACTTGTTAAATGCTTGTACAGATGGATAAACAGTGTCAGCTATAGTTACACCGCAAGCTGCTAGGCTGAAGTGCCAAGAGAAATGCAACAAAAAACCAGTGTCTCAATAACCCTGCGCACTTGCTGACAACAAACCCCGGTGTGGAGAACGCCAAGGCAGCTCCGACTGCTGCCTCTGCCCTTCCCAGCTCCTGGCAGCCCCTGGGACACCCCCAGGGCTCTGCCACCTGTGCCCCTGCATGGCCCTGCACACAGCTCACCCCTGCTGCAGAGGGCTGGAGGACACAGCACCCCCTCACCCAGGAACCAGCACTGCGAATCTAAAAGTATTTAACTTTTACAGAAGAAGCGGGAAAAAACATATAATCACTTTGTAATAGTCCTAACCAATGCAGCTATCCAGTTACTGAAGGGACTAGTTTACTAATTGTTCTTTACAAATGCATATAGTATTACTTTAATAATTTTTAATTTGCTAAGACTGATTAAAAAGGTACAATGTTATTAAAGAAAATAGCTCCCTTTTAAATTTAGGTAGAAATTACATTTTTAAAAAATGTTTTAAAGCACAGCATAAAGAATAAATGGACTCTCTTGTCCTTTGTACTTTTACAAACCTGGATCCCATACAAGCCAGGTATGTAAGCAGCATGCACCCAAGCTCCATGCAGTATTCCATAATTAGCCCTTTTAAGTGCCTGCAAGAACTTTACCACAAATCTGGAATCTTAATTTTATGTACCTGCATAGGGTTAAACTTGGGTCAAATTCCATGAACCTACTTGAAACAAAATATTAACTAGGTAGAAATGTTTGCTGTAGTATCAATCAATGAAGTGTCTGGTGCAGAAAGATCTACCAAATTCAAACTAAATGTTGGACTGTCTTAATTAGATTCTCACAATCAAGGTGTTAGCTTTTGATCACATTTACAGCAGGAATAAAGACAGTTTTGGAGAGAAAATGTGTAATTTTTCAATTATAATCTGAAATTATCGAGACTTCCCACAGCCTAAGACAACACTAAGAAGAGGAATTGCTGTATCATATTTTTCCTGCAAATATCCAGCGCCAAGAACCTCAATCACCTGAGTTCAGGATGTCCCTATTATATAAGAAATGTAAAACTTTTACAGAAATTCTTGCATATAAATGTGTATTTAATGCTACTATCTTTGTTTTTAGAATCTGAAGTTATATAGATTATAGTTATTATGATATCATCAGTGAACTGATCCTGCTGCACTCTAAAATTTTATTCTTACTATCTGTAACTCACCTGACCATCAGCTTTGTGTCTGTTGTTTCAATCCAATAACATTCTTCTAAAATTTCTTGTTTCTACTCAACATTATCAGTCTCCATTTTCTTTCCACTGGTTATGACATCTAATTTAACACACACAAACAATTCTCTTTCCTACTAGATAATTTAGTATATCGTGCCTGGGGATGAGTGTAAAATTCTATTTTAAAAAATTCCATTCAACAAAACACTAGCTCGGTACAATTTGACTTTTTTTCTAAGATCTTGAAGACAAAATATGCTCTACATTGTATGACATTAATTCCCTGTATTGCCATGGGTTACCTCCTACTGCTGTGCTCTCAGGGTTGTGTGCTCAAAGAGAGATTCCTCCGAGCAGGGGAGAAAAATACACCTACATTGCAGGGTGGGGGCATGGTGCAATATGCATGAATATCATGATTTGTCCTCCTGTATTTGTATTTCTCCTCTTAGAGCCCTAGAAAGGCATCAGTATGTGGTACATTCTGATTATAATAGCTCAGATTAGCACTATCAGGTCAAAAAAAAAAAATATTTACTGTTGTAAATATTCTTACGGCTGCACTATTTTTTGGATATAGCATGATTCTTTTGGCATTTCACAAAAGGGAACACCTTTGGGCTTCAGGAGGACCCCTTCCCTCATCAAATTCTGCTCAGCTTTTCCTGACATATATCACGTGTTAATACTGCAATCTCTGCCTTTTGTGTACCTCAATAAAACACTGGCCTCTTCCAGAGCAGCTTGGCTATCCTACACACCCCGGCAAAGCCACAGAGGCAGTAGCAAAGGCACTGGGTGGAGAGCAGCACCTGGGAGCTGCAGCAGAGCAGGCAGCAGCAGTGAGAGAGGCAGGACAGCCCTCCCAGCACCAGTTTGCCCAGCCCCTGGAGAAGCACACCCCTGGGACACTGTTTTCCCCAAATACTACAGCAATGAGAGACTGTAGTGGGAAGAGTGTGGCCAGCGAGTCAAGGGAGGTGATCCTGCCCCTCTCCTCAGTCCCAGTGAGGCACATCTGGAAAACTGTCCAGTTCTGGGCTCCCTAGTGCAAGAGACACAAGGAGCTAAAGGATGGGGTCCAGCGAAGGGTCGCAGAGATGGTGAGGGCTTTGGAGCATGTCTTTTATGAGGAGAGGTGGGATCTGGGCCTATTTAGTCTGGAGAAGAGATCTCACTAATGCAAGTATCTCCAAGGTAGGTGGCAGGAGGACGGTACCAGACTCTTTTTAATAGTGCAAAGTGACAGGACGAGGAGCAATGGGCATAAACTAAAACAAGGAATTTACACCTCAACACGAGGAAGAACTTCCATTGAGGGTAGCAGAGCGCTGGAAGAGCTGCCCAGGGAGAGTGTGGAGTCTCCCCCTCTGGAGACATCCTAAAGCCACCTGGGTGTGCTCCTGTGTCACCTGCTCCAGGTGACTCTGGGGTTAGACTGGATGATCTCCAGAGGTCCCTTCCAACCTAACGATTCTGTGATTCTGGACAGAGTTTCCTCAGCCACCCTCAGCCTCTGCTACACATATTCTGGTGATTGTGTCTCACCTAGAAATAACAGATGGGGCACAAAGTCCTGGGAGATGAGGCAGAAGACACAAATGCCCTGTCCGGGAAGACCCAGCTGAGAGCCATATCCACACTGAGAACCATGAGGACAGTATCTGGTGTCAACTCACACTAATTTGGGAGCCAGCACTCTCTGCAGTAATGCAAAAGGCTCAGATGAAGGTTAGATGACGGAGCACAGTTAGGGATCCTGTGGCACTCAAAGAAAATTGGTCTTTTTTCAAAGAACTTGCAGCACAAAGAAAGGTACTGAAATACCACATGAGAGGAAGCACCATGTAGTTTGTCAACAGAGGCACTATTAGGAAACACTACTGACAACACAGCATTAGCTGAACCCATCTGTTCACTGGAGTGTAGTTTTATATCATGGATTTTTTAACTCATTATTAAATGTTGTATTTTAACCGATTATTAGAAGATATATTTTGTTGTTCCTTTGGAGACCTGTCTTGTTCAGAGCACTAAGTAGACATAGGTAACACTATTCTGACATCAACTTGTAATCTTCCAGAGCTTGATTTTTCCATTTGAATACTGTCCTTTTACTGTGGAGAGTTTGGCAAAACCTGGAACGTCAGTAAAGTGAAATTTGTGCAATATGACCAAATTACTACCCTGGAGACAGGGTCATCCAATTTGTGCTTCACCCTACTGTTCGTGCCCCTGCCAGGGCCACCCAGTTCTGTCAATCTGCTGCATCCAGCTGTTCTCACAGGCTAATTAGTTTGCTGGTGTTCAGGAAGAGACCATTTTAATGCTACACATTTGTATACACTACGTAGCACAGTGAAACCTTGTTCACTCATTAAAGCCCTACTGGTAGTATACTAAAATAATTATGATACCACCCACATAAGAGGTAGCTCACCAACACAGCGCTTAAAAGACCACCTGGAAATGCTGAGGCATGCAAGAGTAATGGGGAAAATAACCAAACAATCCCTTTCAAACCCTTAACAAGAAAAATGTTTCTTTTGTGACTGATTTGTGTTCTTTAAAATACATCGTTTTGTCAACGCTGCTTTGTTCGTCATTCAGTTAAATCTATAGTGTGACAAAAAAACCTGACAGTACAAATAATAAAACTTTCCCCACCATAAGCAATGTATTAATAGGTAGCCCAATCCCCAAACACTTTTCTCCCTCTGAGACTAACTCAGGACCATAGTTTTAAAGCTAATTAGCAAGGTAACTTTTTTCCTCTTCCCTTAGGAAATCTACTGTGGTCAATCCAAAAAATATCCAATCCAAAATGCAGATCTAGGCTTCTTGCCAGCCATTACTGAACTAATTCCCACAACAGCCCAGAGAGTTTTAGCCACAGTCAGCATGCAACTAAATATATGTTTACAGCTAAAGCACAAGGTGTTTTTTGTTGTGTGAAAACTTTCCATTATCCTGCCCATTCTTAAGAGCTTACAGGAGTTTAATAAAAATAGCAAGCTAGCAGCATAAAACCACACATCATAAAACACATAAAACTACACACAGTAGCACTGTTTGGCTCATTTATGAACTTTTCAGATGAAGGAGCATCAGTTTTTTGTTATCCTTACACAGACAAACAACACGAACAGGCCTTTTCACAATGGTTTGTTAGAGAACAGCCCAAGGCAAAGGCAGCAGCACACACTTGGCAGTCCCTGTGGCAGCATCTCCACGGCTGGGCAGGAGCACTCCGTAGCCTTGCACACAGCTGAGGTCCTGTATCCACATGATAAGGCCAGTGTTTGTGCAAGACCAGGCGAATGACAGAAGTGGGATAAACACCTTCCTAATCCATGGGAAAATCAAGAATCACAGTGGCTTCCTGACACTGGGCTGGCCAGAGGATAAAGCCCAAAGCTAACATTAAATTTGCACCACTGCAGCACCACATGAGAGAAAGAGTAGAACAAAAGGATGTGCCCTAAAACGTGCTTTTGTGTGTCCCTTCCATAACAGAGGTGCAATCCATTTTTATACTCATATTTTCATATACACCACTAAATATACCCTGTGTATGCTTCTGGAAATATTCCCAGGAACAGCCATTTCCATTTTATTTGCAACCACAGCTAAAAGGAAAACACTTCTGAGAGCAAAAAATACCTACCTGCTCTTCATTCACACCTCAAATTCCTCAGAAAATCAAAACCACCATTTTTAACAGTCTACCTTTAATTCACAGCTGCATCTGTCTTTCATCTTCATGGAATAAAATGATTAGAAGCTCATCAAGGAACTGAATTCATATATTTCTGGACTATGGCACAGAAGTTAAAACACAGGGAGTGGGGCAGTCTGTAGCTCTCAGTAGCAATCAGCAATCTGCTTAATACTGTTCTAAATTCAGTCTTCTCATGATCAGCTTCTGGTTAACAGAAGAAATCAGCAAATATTTAGCCAATTCAATAAGTTATTACTATATACAGGCGAAACAAGTTCTTGTGCAGTGCTAACATCACAAAACACTGGTTTCAAAACTGTAATGACTTGACTTAACTTAACCACAGGCCAGGCACTATTCCCTTCATAATTTTAAGGTAGAATGAAGACCATCCTGTGAATACAGCACTGGTTCCTCTTGCTGAGCACCTCCTGCTCCTCAGCTCCGCCTGCAGCAATCCTACACAAGCCTTTGGTGGGGCAGACAGCACTGCTCCAAAAAACTGCCTGCTTTGGCTGAAACATCTCAGCCTGGCTGAAACATCTCCTTGTCTGTTTAGGATGGTAACGTGGTAACGTCCCAGTGGAAAAAGCCCCAGATGTGGGGTGAGTCCCTGCCAAGGAGGCTCTAGAGAACATGGTCTCAGGGACACAGAGGTGGTTCAGGCAGAGTGAAAATGGCATTGCCCAACACAGCCTGAAACAGGTGTTTGGCCAGTGTTGCAGCGAGTGAAGCAGGCTGTGATGCACTCAGGGATGCTCCTTCCCAGGCACTGCAGGGCCAAGTGAGGCTGAGCAGCACAGAGCACCAGACACTGGCTTCAGGGCACAGAATTAACGAGGTAAAAATATCAATCCTGCGTTCATATAATAATTTTTACAATTTGTACTTTCTTAATTTAGTTTTGCAACAACATTCAGCATTTGATTCCATTCCTATCTAAGATGTTAATGGCTATTCCAAGACTTTATTGGAAATTAAAAAAATAAATTATTACTGGAAGCCTGAGCCAGGAAACAGTGAAAGTTAGGGGAAGTATGACAACCTAATGCTTTACAGGCAACCAGCACAACAGGGCAAATTTTATGCATGGCAAATCCAGTCTGCTGTGTCTCTCACTCACCGTTTGATGACTTCGGTCACAGTAGCGCAGCCCAAAGTAATCTATTTCCACCAGGTTTAAGTGACGAAATACGTAGCCCAGGACAACCGACCCTTTCGTTGACTTCTGTGGGAAAGAATTTACACAGCCTATTCACAAAGATGCTCTGCCTTTGTCAGCTATGTGCAGTGGCATTCATGCATTCAATTAGCTTTGTCTACGAAAAAAAAATGAGGCAGTTCCCAGTGCCTTTAACAAAAATTTCAGCAGTACAGATGAAAATATTTTGCATGTTTGAAAAATAATTCTGTAACATACTATTAGGCAAGGTAGTAGTTACACAATACCAAAAGAAAAACAAACAAACAAACAAAAACCCCACGGTTCTAGTGAACATAGCATTTTTCAAATCCCACTCACCCTTCCAGGGCAGACCTGTCACTCAAATTCTGACAATGGAGAACAGGAGGCAAAACTGCCCTTAAGACCTAAATTATACATCATTAACTTCTCTGTAACTAATCTTTGCAAAGAAGGTTACTTTTATTTGTTTTCTTGTAAAATATTTTTGATAGTAGAAGGGAGAACAGTCCAACACCCTGAATTGAAATAATCCCACTGTTTTCTTGAATAGCACTTCATTAAGTGTCTACGACAGTATTTGCAAACAATGTCGGGGACAATATGCTCCGTAAAAAGCTCACTTCCACCTGAATGCCTTGTATTTGTTGGTTCGCCTGGCAACCAACAACAAACAGATGAGGAAGATGGAGAATAATTACACAGAATGATCCCCTCTCGGAATCAATTAGAGCCTTTGATGATTACAGTCTTAAATTCCACAAGAAAATATGGACATAACTCATAATTAGGTTTTGCTTAGCTGCTTCATATTTTATAAACTACTAGACTGTAGTAAAATCACCACAGAGAAAAGAAACAGGAAGTGGAAAGCTGTGAGATATTGTTTGCGCAGTTTCACTTTCTAACCTATGAACAGATCATTTCAAAATTAAAATGGCAAATAATACTGATTTAAAAATTATTTAATTTAGTTCTGCTGGTGAAGTATCAATCATATCACAACACTGAAGGTCTGGGGTTTTTTTTCAGCAGGTGCATTTGGTCAGGATTCATATCTAATCCCACGAGCAGGGATAATACAAAAATTTCAGGTGGCCCCTCACACACTAAGCAATCCATGACAAGGTAAACATCTCTGGTAGGCTGGAAATAGCATATCCATGCTATTCACCAGATTTACTATACATTTGCTTAAATTAGGAGATGTACTTGAAAGGTTCTCTTTGTCTGAATCCATCAGACTGGTTGTTTACATCAGGCAACTGCAATTACATATTCCCTCAGTGTGTACAGTGAGCCTTAATGATCAGCCACAAAACAGAGGGCAATCTGGGGGAAACATGATTAAGGTAAGCAGAAATTCACTACATCTCAATTTATTAAGTTGGATAAAGCAGAGCAATACAGTGATTTTATCATCAGTTTCATCAACAAGATGCTGAAGTCAGGTTATGAGAACAAGGCAAGACAAGCTGTAGAGTGACTATCAGGAGCACTGCAGAAAAAAAGTTGAAACAAAACAAAACACACCTTAAAAATACTAAAAATACAGGTTTCATTACTAGACAGCAGAGATTTAAGACTGACGTAGTAATTGTCCTTGCTCATTTTATTTTTTAATTAGTTGTCATTCAAAAGAAGCAGAGGAGATATCCCACTAAAAAGGACATTGCTATCTTATCATTCATGTATTGGACTTGATGATCCTAGTGGACCCCTTCCAGTTGGCATGTTCTATGATTCTGTGTCATATAAGGTAAACTACTTCAGCATTGTTAACTATTTCCATCATCATTTAAACAGTACAGCAATGTCTTGGGAACCTAGGGCTGGACACGCATCTTTAGAAACAGACGCAAGAAAAGTTCAAAATAAGCAAGCAGCCCTGACTCCAAATGACCCATGCAGACAAATGATGGCAACACTTCCAGCTGTGCACTAAACACGCAGAGAACATTTTAGACTAAAGGATCTCCAGCATCAGCCACTCAGAGTTGATGGTTTTTGACACAGTTAAACACAGTGAGGTCAGTAAACCCTTGCAGAAGGTATAAAAAGGGGCGCCTGCACCATGGCTCGCAGGACACATCGAGTGGGGCCCACCCAAGCCTTGCTCAGCTTCTGTGACTGTGTGAAGTTCAAATCTGTTTTCTTTCAATGAGTTTTCCACTCCTTGTCTGACCAGTACCATAATTCACAGTGTCATTTGGTTTCATTAACAGCACTGAGAAACAGTGATTGAGCCACCAAGATGGAGCTGTCCATTTCAATAATGTAAGTATTATTTTACTCACAATAATAGTACACAATCCTGGGAGTAATCAAAGAAGCTTAAGTTTTACAGGAGTTCAACTTACATGACTCTGCACCAGTTTAGAATGCAACTACCCTTCTTGGCTGAAGCAGAATCTTCTGCTTCATTCAGCTGAGGACTGCTCAAGCAGTTTTTGGGACAGCTTTCCTCCTATGGACCCTAAATCTAGTGTGTTATCCCCAAGAAAGATGCATATATCACATCTGGTTTGGTTAAAACTAAAGCCTCCTTTCATTCCTTTCAAAGATAAAAGGCTTTTAAACTGCTTTTTACTTATACTACTAAGCAGATAGAAAACATAAAAGCCTGTTAATTTATTCTCTTCTGACGCAGCTCAGTTAACACTCCAATAATTGCAGATCCTGCAGAGAGAGGTGGTCTGGCTGTGAGGAAAGGCTGAGCAAACCTATCCAGCTTGCAGTGGCTGGGGGCTCTCCACCTCTACAGCAGCAAGGTGCTCAGTGCTTTGGTTACTCACAGCAAAAACAGACTGCATGTTGTAGTCTCCACAGCCCTCTCTGCCAATCCCTTTCACATCTTTCAGCACAGCCTGCTGAACACAAGAAGTGCTTTGCAAGGGAACAGCCAGGATGTGAGCCAGGACCTATCCTCACACCCTTAAACCTCACTTTCCTTAACCTTGTATTTTCCCAGCACTGGGGAGCATGGTCCATGTAAAACACTGACCCTTGGTGAAATCACTGCAGACTCATTTTCAGTTGAAGTTCTCAGTTTTAGCTTCATGATTTCAGGGTTTCACACAGGTAGTTTGCATCTTCAAGTTGAATCAAGAAAGAAGTTTTGCTGATGAATCTCTTAGTAACTACGCCTCAGTCCTGAAACACATTTTTACCGCATTTGCTCAAAGTTTTGCAAACTAAGAGAAGCCATCTTATTTCCCCTGATAAAATTACAGCAAAATTCAGCAGCAAAGCTGGAAACCAAAACTATCAAAGACATTAACAGGATTACATTCACATCATATGGCACTGCAAAAATTATATAATCTGCCTTGCATTAAGCTCAGACTTGCAAAGGGTTTGCATTCTTAGGGGTAAACCCAAGTACACTTGAAAATACCATCAGCAATGCTTTCAAGAGAGAACAAAGAATTGTTTCAATGAGTCATAACATCTTGCTTTACATGTTAGCACTGTGGCTTCATAAACCAGAAAGGCAGGTTTATACTGGCTAAAGAAAATGACAGCCAGAACATTCAGGAGAAGGCTGATTTAACTGTAGTTTTCTTAACCAAATTGAAATTATTCTTTTAAAAGCTGTATATAGAGTTCTGTGTTTTAACATATTCATATTACTCTATATTTAGACACCAGAAATTCTTATCTTTCACACAGCTCACTGCCTTTTAGCTCCAGCGAGGTTTTTCTTGTTGGGTAGTTTTTAATTTTCTCTCTTGTGTTGTACAGAGCAGTGGTGGCCACATCAGAACTATTACTGGAATTAACTGAATTTAAAGATAAAATCTCTGCCCCAGTAGGATACTAGTCCCTCTATTGAAGGAAAAGAGCTATAGGTAGTGAAGCCTCTTGTTATTGTCTCTTCTAGATCAAGCAGACATCATGGGGCTTTTCTCCTGAAAATAATTCAATCCACACACTCTACCTCTTACAACCCCCCAAAAAAAGCTAAGGAGGATGCAGAACTCATGAGCCTTTGCTCAGAAAAAGGGCTTAGAACTTAGGTTGAACATAACCTTTGCTTTTTGAGATGCCCATCAGAGAGTCTCCCCTGATGCAGCATGCTTGGAGACCAAATTGCAGTATTTGCCCTAGGTAAAGGTTACTATGGAGAGATTAAAATTATGCACAAAGGCAGCACACAACCATACATGAGAGCGAGCAGACACAGAGCAGAAATAGGTGTCTCGAAACAGCATTTTCTTACTCTTCTTTTTGGCCTATTCTTCCTCCTTACCTCAAGCTCAGAGAAGACCAGACACCCTGCAATTTTTCATCACCTGCCCCTGACAAAAGCAGCAAGGCATGAAGCTCTGAAACCAAAGTTCTTGGTTTTTAATAATGAAGAATAAGGACCCCTTTTCCCCAAGGCAGTGTGCCACCCAGGCCTCAATTTGCATACCACATGTTCAAGCACAGAAAAGTCTTTAAATTAAAAATGCTAAACATTTACAAATATTCACCCAGACGAAACAGCTTAACCTTAATTTCCAGAATGCATGTCCAAACAGAGAAGAATTTACATTAGTGTTATTTTATACATGCAAGGCATTCCCCAGCACAATCATATAACAGAAGCAAATACTTTGAGGAACTGAGAATTTAACAAACACAAATGAAACATTACAAGCTGCCGTAGGTATACACCATTAAAACGAACCATCCAAAATGTACTAATCCATCCCTTCCTCTCTGCTTGTATGTCACTAGCAGCAGACATGCCAACATGTTTTCAGAGGTTTTTGTGTGAGAACTCCTTGGATTTACGGGCACAGGCCGACTTCCCTATCACTGTTCCCAAGAACTTGACACAGTGTCTGACCTGCCTGGATGTAAGAGATGACACAGAACTCTAAGCACTGTACATTAAGATACCTGTAAATCTGTTTAGCTTTCACTAGTGGTCAATCCATTGCATTTCAGTCAGAAAATGCTATTCCAGAAAAAATGTCTGAAGATGAACCATATTTTTCTGGTTTTGCAATTACTGTGTCTGTCACAAATTCATCTGCTCAGGGGCAACCTCCTTGAGAGAGGGATACATTCCTAGAAGCATGAGCTCCAGACAGCTAAACGTCTCCCCTTGTAACTACTGGCTGGAGTGCACTTTGAGGCACTCTCACAGATAGATGTAAACTAATTTACTTGATTCCTAAACACAGAAGAAAATAAGTTGAAGAAATTATGCTTTAAAAATGTTTGGCTTTTTGGGAATGTTGGGAAATTATGGGAAATTGGGGAAAAATATTGGGAAATTACTTCAGTTCAGTGGGGTCCTTTCTGGGGAGAAGATTTAAGCAAGTATATTTATGCTTACATGGTATAGCAATGCAATTTGGACATGCACATACATTAAAAGGAATGCTCTAAGCAGGAATCAAAGCCCAGTGAAGAAAACAAAGGACAAGTAGAGCAAGCAAATAAGTAATGGGAAGACAAATAAATTTTGGAAACATAATTACATGCTAGTGCTTTAAAACTGATCTCTTCTCTGCAACGAATGATATTTTACAAAATGGCAGCAAGTGGTTCTGTTTAGAGGAATCCTAGCCATATAAATTTTCTGTTAAAATCTATCTCCTAATCTATCCCCTGATATTAACATTATCCAGCTCATTAGCATCTACATTCACTGTATGACAGATGAGTTAAGCTACCAACAATAATGCATTCCAAGTTTTCACAGAAAAGAGCTTTTCTGAAGAACTGAATACCAATGAACATTTCCATCATCCTAATGTACTTTGAATAAATCTACACCTAAGAAAGGAATTATGAATAATGTAATAATGAAATTTTAAAATACAGAATACAGCCGCTCATTGGGAATAGTGAAGATGTAGATTGCTACTGTTTTTCTACTTTTTGAAACTACTCTTCACTCACAGCTGTGTGACTTGGTGTACCTTTTGGTCAGGAGACAGCCCTTTACTCTGTGAGGTGAGCAGCTCCATGGTAGAGCTCTTGATGGAAGAGTTATCCTGGCAGAGAAAGGATGCTGTACTTACTTTTGGCAGATTCATTCTAAATAAAATCAGCATCCTGTTTTCTAGGTGATTTTCATGACACAGTTTCTGCAATTCTTTTTGCAATCATTGAAATCTTTCTTGAAACCTTTCTCATATAAATTTCTTGCCATTTTAAAAGTCTATTTTTTGCTGCTGCTTATTTTGGCATTCTTGGTTTCTATTTTGTCCTCTTTTTAGTTATTTTGTCTTATTTATTTTTCTTCGTTTATTTGTTATGTTTTATTACAATTCATGCTAGTTTTGTCAAGTTACATACAAAATATCAATTGAGAAATAAATACATAGGTATAATCTTTTTTGTATAAGTCATCTAGTCCTGGTATATTTGGTTCTATTCCTCCTATTTGTAATTCTGTGATTGCTGCCTTTGTGCCAAAGGAAGCACTTGAGGTACTAAAGCCTCAGTTTTAACACCCTATCTTTTCCTATGGTCATCCACTTAAACACCTCTTTTAAATTAGGTGTTGCATGCATTTTCATGGAGCATACTAAACTGATTATGCATAGCAGTTTTAGAGCGCAGGGACTTAAAATTTAAATATGTCACTTGCTTTGCTTAACTGCTTTAAGTGCAAGACTGACAAGGGAGAGTGTCAGTAAAGAGTTGAACTCTAAAAGGCTTTCAGAAAGAGAATGTTAGAAATTAAAGACTAGACACTCACTCTATCAAACTGCTCAGGGATTTTACTATCGTTTCAGCTGTTAAAGAAGTAATGAAGTTATATTCTCATTATAAGAAGTTGGCTCAAACTATTAGCTGGCAAAATGGTTAGAAGGTTTTCTGTGTTAGATTCTTTGGGAAGCTTTTAGGAGCAAGAAGAATGGGGAGGAGAAAAGGTCAGTGAACATCTTGCCAATCCTTTATTTTGCCATTTTTTCATTCAGAATGAATAGCTGTACTGTCAGAGCTGAGCATACCTGCAGAAGCTTGTTTGTACAGAGCTCCACTAGACTGAGCAAAAAACAAACCACCTTCTCATGCTCTCTGTCCCTCAGCAAAGCCCAAATTTGGCGCCCTGCTTACCACTTACTCTCAGCCTCATTAACATCTTTGCCTTCAAGTTGCTCCTTCTTTTCTTAAGATAATTATTTCTGCTGCTCTCTGACTTTTACCTGTGTCATCCCCCTTTTTTCTTCCCCCTCCTTTAGTCTCCATTTCTCAAAATCTCATCAGTGTTCTGGTCATGAAGTCAGCAACTTATGATGGCAATTCCCAGGTAGATTCTCTATTTATTTTTTAACCCTTTCTTTCTAAATCCCCATGTTCAAGAGTAAGGGCTACAACATATAGAACATAGAGACTGAAATCTTTATCTTCAAGTCAATTCACACCTTCGAAACCTCTATCAAGCTCAGTTAATTTTTTAAAAATAAGTTTTTATATTTTCCTTCTTCAAAAGCAATGGCGCTAGCATGATTTTGTTTATCAGCTGATTCTGTTAATTGAACTCTCTCACTATCAGTCAAGTGGAACCTTCTCAGATGCAAAACTAACAGAAAGGACAAAGAGACGGTATATTTCTTGACTGGACAGAGTCACCTTTTCTCTCTAGCTCTGGCATAGGTGACTCGGGGAAGAAAGAGAGGGGGAAATGCAAAACAAAAATAGTAGCTCGTGCCATTCAACAAGCCTTTCAAAGCACATAGATCCTTGGAATTTTGCTCTTCCACCACAAACCTGAGGGAGTCGTGCCCCACCACAGAGCCGCTCACATCCCAAAAAGCTTTTCCCAAACACTTTATGATTTTTAATATTTAAAAGTGTCATTTCCCATTTGATGAAGTTCAAATTCTCATTTGGGCTGACACCACCAAGTTACTTACTTCTGCAGTGGAGACAGACAGAAGGCAAAGGAATACATATATTATCCTGAAAAATGTACATATGATTTCTGTACATCTTTGATAATTTTATTGCCATGGCGCTTCCCAGAAAACTGATTCATTATACTGGAAACTTAATTCCTAATTTCTCAAAATAAACATCTGGAATTTCATATTTTAAAAAAAATTTTTGAAGATTGACATTTTTTTTTAAAGTCTTCATTTTTTGTTCAATAGATATTTCCCATTAGAGCAATGGAGGATACACTGCAAGAGTTTTGTTGTAAAAATGGCTTTCCAGATATTCTCATTAACAAATGCCACACACAAAAAAAAAAAAAAAAAAGAAAAAAGCAGTCAACACGTTTGCACCAGGACAAGAATAAGTTACCCATTAGCAGGGCATAATGACTACTAATGGGGAACTCTATACACCTGCATTCTCTCCTTCCTCTTCTAGAATTTCTGGCTGTCCTGAAGAGATGCTATCCAGTGCCACACACTGCATGGGCTCATATTACCATTTTACTGGCGCTGGTCTGCATTCAACTTTAACAGGCTTGACTGAAAAAAAAAAACCCGAACATAAAAGCCCGTGCATGGGAAAGGAAGGACGCTCAGGGAGCCGCGGCAGCAGAGAGGGATGAAAAGGAGGTATCCATCACAGCTCCCAGCTCTTGTCACCCTCTGCCAGTGCTCCCTGGCCCCTCACACCCACACTCACAGCCAGAGTGCCTCATTCAGCTGTCAATCAACTCCCGAATCATTCAGCTGTCACTCAGTCCCCGAATCGCTGCACGTTCCAGCCCTGTATATTCAGATAAAACAGAATCCAAGCCAGCCTTTTTTTTTTGTTTTGGTAGAATGATACTCCTGCGCATAAATAAACACAAAACGCAAGTGTTAAGTTAAAATAGCAGCACACATAACTTAAAGCATCGACAGAACCTGCCGACCATTAATTCACTCTTTTGTGTGAATGCGGCAGTGCCACCACCAGCTGTTTCCCCTCCCCCTGCAACTCACACAGGACTATCGCTGTCTCCTCCCGGGCATCATCGCTCATCCCTGCCTGCCAGAGCTCTGCTCCTTAATCAGATCTACCCCTGGTGTAACCCAGGGGGTTTTGTGTGCTTTCCCGAACCACTTCCCAGTTCCCTGCCCTTTCCCACATGCTGCCTGATTCCACGGAGCGCTAACAGCACCCTCCGTGCTCAGCCCCCTTGCACAGACACCGCTGCTTCCCCAGCCAGACATCCTCACCGGTTCCCGCGGATTGCACCGAATCCTCCCTCCGACCCACCTCCAATCTGTTTCTTCACTCTCCCCACCGACTTTGTCCTTGTCCCCACATGAATCAAGAGAGGAAATTCCTCCACACTCCCATGTTGTGGGACAGGTAACGCAGAGAGACATTTGACAGCTCCAAATGCAAGAATATGTTTTTCAGTTTTGGTGCCCAAACTCAAGCATCAGGAACACCAGGACCTGATAGGGCTAGTGTGAGATGGTATCCTAACAGGAGTTCACTGAGAAAGTCTGAGGAAATCTCTCCTGAGTGATTCCAGCATCTTAAATGGCTTTATTTTAGGCATATATTTTTTAAATAAAAGGAGAACAACACATCTCTGGCGTGGTGACCATGCTGACAGCAATTGTTATCTCTTTGCTCCCAGAGTTTCTCAGACAAAAGTTGCCTGGTTTTCTTTCTTTTTGGAAATAGGTAAACCGATTTGAACAAAGCTTTTAATATAATTCATTGCAGAGTTTGAAAACTGGTAAGTAGAAAACCTACAAAGAGAACAACCAACTCCAGCAGAGCTAACAACCTTCTCCCTTGCACCTTCTCTTCAGGAAAGTCCCACAAGCTTCTCACTCTGAATTTACAACTATTTCCTCAGAGATTTCATTAAAAAGTCAATACTACTCTGAACAAGCTCCTCAGCAAGGAACTGTAGTGAAAACACATCTATCTCCCTATGAAAAAGTAATGCAAAAAACATTCTGTGTGGTTTCAAGGGAAACTATGGCATATTTTAGTAAGATTTTTTTTCCCTGTGACCTCCATTCTTTTTCCCTTTCAGCAATTAAACCTCTCAAGTAGTGACCTGATGTTAATCACAGTGATTCAAGCAAGGACACTCACTGCTTAGTCTTCACTGGATCCCTAAAATGGGGAGTATATTTTGAAGTGCCTTTATATGATATGGGAACTGCATAAACCAGAGAATATAATTTGCACGTTCACATAGTCATCAATAAAATGACCACAATCTCTTTATTTTTAAGAGATGTTTAACATACCAAGGTTGTTGGGGAAAGATGTTTTTAACATGAGGCTACAAATCAATTAACTGCTATGCCTTGACTTGAAACCTATTCCTGCAGAAGATTTTTATTCTTTGATATGGAATATTCAAGAAATGGAGCACTTTATGCATGGTGATATATGGTATGTATGATATATACTTACATATATGACAGTTATATTTTTATACATGTTGGCAGCTTAACTATGTAAGTTAGCAAGAATATTCATATATAATGAAAAAAGAAAAAAGAAAAAAAACATTCACCTTAATTAGCATCTCCACAATACATCTCCATGATGATGTATGAAGGAGAATATAAAGTGATTAAAGACGTGTGCAAATCTGGATAAATTTCTTTACTGCCAGCTGATAGGCAGATTAGTGATAAACTTAGTATAACAATCTATACACAAACATGGTGCATGTAATTTTGCAGAACCAGACGCTTCTTTCTTTACATTTAGTACAAAATCAACAAATACATCTGTGCATTAACAAAAGTTGTAGAGATGTAAGCAATTAACTCCTTAATGCTCATAGTCTCAGTATTGTGACTCCACTGAAAAAACGCATCCTTGCAGCATCTCCATTATCAGAATAACGAGGTTAGTTAATTAAATGCCCAAGGCACACCACCCTTTCCTATCTGCTATACTCTATGAGTCCACGTACACATCTCAAGCAAGAAGGAAAACAGTTTTTAAAACAGCTTTCTGACTACGGACATGAAATCACAAACATATTTCACATTAGGGGAAAAAAAGGAGTTGATTATTACCAGAAGACAACAAAAATCTGTTTAAATTTTTCACTGGTGACGTGAAAATAACACATTCAGATTTATGTAAATGTGAAATTTATTACTGACTTTTAAGACAGAGAATTTTAGATTAATGTTAGAAATAAGATTTTAAGCCTTTAGCCTAAAAATTGCACACAGTGGAGCTGTGCTCACAGTGCTTTCTTTGGACCCAAACAGCACACAGGTCCCAGCTACCTCCCAATACTCAGAGTAGAAAACTGATGACTGCAAGAAAAGCAAAATAAACTATGAAACTGAAGGCTGATTGTAAAAACTCTTATGTTTAAAATCCCGAGCTTGCAGGCAAGCCACTGGTGTATTGTCAGGAGTATTGAGCAGAGAATCTCCATTTCTGTTACAGCTGTACCCAGCCACAGAGCTCTGGATGAACCTTAAATGACCACGTTTTAAAGGAATTTTTTTAAATACTGCATATGCCCAACACAATTCTTTCACTAGAGTCAAGTCATGACATATTCTGCAGACTAGACCATTTCATTTCAAATATATCACTACTTTTCATTTTTAACTTGCTTAAAATGTACTTGATTATGTCCAAATCTCTAAGGCAAAATTACCCATCTCTGATCTGTGTTGAATACAAGACTTTTGGCAGTATTACTTTTGTTTACAGTAAATTTAGCTTACTGGATGATTTGGACAAAATCCTATTCACACTGAAATCCAAAAGTAAAAAAAAAAAAACAAACAAACAAACAAAAAAAAAAAAAAAAACAAACAAAAAAAACCAACCCAACCTTTTACTTAAAGACAGGAGGTTCACAACCTTCAGTTTTGATCTGATTGCTTGAGGATAAAATAATGTGGTTTGTTTAGAGTAAAACCAGCAGCATATTCAGCAGAACTTAATAAAGTAATAGTCCCTAGGCTTTCCCTGGCATTTCAGTTAAGAGGCACGATTTCTGTAAATTTTTAAGGTCTACCACTTCGTGTGGACCTCAACCATGCCCATACTCATCCCTTTGTCAATGGGCTGCTAAATGAGATATATCAAAGTGATGATTCTTGAAGTTCTGTTGCAAAGTCAGTGACTCTCATTTTCCAGAATTAATTGTGGCACCCTTTCTAGTAAAATATAAGGTTTTAACTTTTGCACCCTCTTTTTTTTCTGGTGATATGAACTCCTGCTCGCAAAACTTCTCTGCTGACAATAACCACACCAGGACTGCTACATGAGACAACACCCAAAACCATATTAGAATATGTATCTCTTTCTATGTACATGTTACAACGTGTATGTAAAATGATTTTTAAATAACCATGTTTGTTTATAAGTGGAGGAGGTTGTGTTATTATTTAGGGCATCCCCCAAAATACTGATTCTTCCCAGCCAAGGTGATTTGAAACTTCATCCCAGGTAGCCAATAAAAGGAAGACAGACACTAAAAGAGAAGAGATTGACACTGTCTCTACTGAAAGGTGCAGTTCTGTGTGAGTGAACGTAGGTTTCAGTAAATCTTTTCCACCATAAAAGTCTAAACTTAACCAGTGTTGGTCCAGTATCCACCATGTTAAAGATTCATCCCAGCACTATTTCTCCCAGGCCCTGCTCCTCAGCCACCAGGTTGTACCACAATGCCTCAGCCATGACTAAGGATCAAGGCCTTCATTTATTTGCCTATTATATGAATATATAATGAAATATCCGCTTAACACAAATGCTCCCAAGGACAGTCTCATCCAACTTCCCAGCTGTAACAAACCCAGCAGCTCTCACCAAGATGCCAAAGGTGCTTGACATCCCCATCCCCCTGCTGAAGAGAGAGTGGATGCCAGCTAACACAGCTGCTCCTGGGAGTATAACTCATCTGGGTTCAATGAAAATGAACCAGGATAGCACAGATCTCTCAGGTAAACTTCATAAATCTAATGGATTTTGACTTGCCACAGCCTGCTGACGTCTCAGTCAGAAACCTGCTAGGAATTTTAGGCAAGTATCCAATCAGTATGGAAATGAGCAAGTCCCTCAGGTTGCAGGAGTTGTACTGGAGTAGTGATCAGCTATCCCAGCCACAGCACAGAGATAAAGGGCATTTGGTATGTCCAGTTATGCAAAACATATGAGATTTTAACTGCAAATTGGCCATCTCCCAGACAGAGTTATGCTGTTAAAATACACAACTTATATCTAGATTGGGTCTGGGAGGACTAGAACACTATGCCAGTGATGTACATGGCATTCATCCAGTTAATTAAGGAGGGGTGATGCCAGTGACTTTGACATTTCCAAGGCCCAGCCTGGACCTGCTGCCATGCAACACGCCACCAAAGTCGGGGCTGAGGTCACTCATGGATGAGTGGAGAGCACTACCCTAGTATCTTCCCTGTATTCTAATATACATTTTAACAAAAAGCAAAACCACAGAACGGGCAATAAACCCTCACTGAAAGAAGGATGACCAAAGATTATCCAGGCTACCTAAGAAAATATGGAAAATACTCAAGATGGATGCTGAAGGTTTGCCTGGTCCTATGCACCCTCTTCCTCCCACAGCGAAGTAGTTCTCACTTCCTTACATTCAAACTGTTCACTCCTTTACAGTTGTCTGGCAGCTTCTATAAACTCAGCTATTACCTAGCTGTCACTCCCTGCTGCAAGAGCACAAACTTCTCCTGTGAACACTGAGAAGAAAGGTGACACTGACTCCATTAGAGAATCACAGAAAAGTCAAAGTTGGAAAAGACCTTTAAGATCATTGAGACCAACCACTGACCCAGCACTGCCAAATCCATAACACTAAACCACGTCCCTAAGTGCCACATGTCCACATCTTTTAGGTAATTCCAGGGTGATGACTTAACCACTTCCCAGGGCAGCCTGATCCTCTCTTTGACAACCCCTCCATAAAGAAATTTTCCCTATTATCCAATATGAAACTCCCAGCACTACTTGAGGCCATTTCTTCTTGTTCTATCACTCGTTCATGGGACAAGCAAGCAATGCTCTCTCCTTCCAGGTGGTTGTGGTTGTAGAGCAATAAGGTCTTTCCCGAGCCTCCTTTTCTCCAGACTAAACAACCCCTCCTCATCAGACTTGTGTTCCAAACCCTTTCCCAGCTCCCAGAGAAGTTTCCCTTCTTTGGACATGCTCCAGCACCTCATTGACTTTCTTGTTGTGAGGAACTCAAAGCTGAACAGAGGATTTGAATATTATCCTAGTCTGAAATATGCTGCTGATGTTTCCTGAAGAAAGGCAGCTGATGGATTTGGGGATGTCACATTTTGACACAGAAACAGGACAGTATGAAAATCAAGGGCAGGCAATTGAAAGCAAGTGAAATAAGAGAAACCATCACCCCCACTTGCACAGCTAGATTGAGAATGGTCCATGGAGGCTGCCAAGAAACACATTTTGCTCAATTCAGAGTTGTTTGAAGCAGAAATAACATTACTGTTTTGCTAGATGTGGGGAACCCATCTGTTATCCCCTTCAGAGCTGCAATAACCCAAATAGTGCTGGAGTTCCCATCTTGGGTAGGGGGACAGTTACCACTTAGGCCAAATTATTTGGCTAATAATTTTTGGAGAGGAGAAGGGTACTTTCTCATTACTGTGGCTCTGAGGTAATGCTTCATATATGTCCTCTATATCACTCTACTGTAGTCCATAATTACGGGTCTAAATCTTGGTTCAAATAAAGCCCTAGCAACTAGCAAGAACTAACTCATTGCATGTTTTTACAGAAAATAGACTACACCTAGCACTAAACGTAAGAAGGCAAAAGTATGTTAATATTCAAGAACTGAGATGCTTGCAAATTCGTATCGACCTCATTTTGTCCACAGTATTTTTAGTACTATTAAGGTTCTTCCTGTTCTGATAGGAAAGTCTTCTCTGTACTTATTCCCACAGTAAGAATAATTTTTTTTTCTCTTTTTCACCCCCACATTCGCAAGCATCATCATGCATCCTTTCTGTTACTAAAATGCTTATTTGTGTATGTATCTACCTCTTACTTTTTTCGCATAAATCCACTAAAATCTAATAAAACTGAGATTTGCCCAAGGAAACTTCAGCATTCCATTCCTAAACCTAGTGAATATCATCACGCAATACCAAGATCCAAGCGGCTAAGACAGGTTAATTACCAAAATCCTACTGAAAAAGCCTACATTTCAAATATACACCATTGAATTTTACATTCATTGTGCAGCTCCTTCTTTCAAATTAGAAGAAAAAAAAATATAATCCTAGCCATGAAACCCAGATTTAAGTTCTTTCTGTGGAGATCATAAATGCATTACACATTTGACAATGGCAAAAAAAAAATTTTTAAATCTCTATCTGATTAATTTTATGTGTGCAAGAAGTCTCAAAGCCTGGAGACTTTTCAGGATCTTCAGCTGATACAGCAGAAGAGCCTCAGCTGGGTTCACAGGGCAGTTCACAAGACCTGTAAACACCTGGTGTTCAAACAACTGCTACAAACCTGTGGGCTGCACTGTTTGAGGTTACAGAACTCGAATAAGTTGTTTAAGTTAGATGCACAGCTGTTGAAAGTCAAAGTGAAAGACATTGTTGGCTCACCAAACAGCAGAATATTGTAGGTCTTACTGTGTTCCCCTATAAAATGTTTGCTCTCAAATCTGTCACAAAGGAGAAAAGGCGTGCAACTCCACTGTCAAAACCAAGTAGCATAAGTAGGCTCCAAATACTTCACTGTTTGACAAGTCAGCTGGTGACATGGCTGTTTTGACAGCACTCAACTCATTGTGTCCTAATCCTGCATTCACTGCACAAGGAAGATAATATTCAGAAAAACTGCACTTCACAGAAGGGCTTATATACATAACATTTACCAAAATAAGCACAAATTTAAGACCTAACAAACAGACTGGGAAGTTTAAGATTTCTGTTTAATGGAAAAGGCAATTTTTGGAGTCCAATTATTTCAGTAGCTTACTTGAGAAAAAGATGCTCATAAAATAGCAAGCAGAACACTTTGCCACTAGGACTATGAAGAGGGCAAATATTTTCTTCTAAGTCATTTTATAGCCATTATAATACCTATTTTTCCCTGCTTTCAGAAGCCAGACCCAAAGAAGGTAGGATCAGTTGCAGTTAATCTGGTATATTCACTCTCCTACCACCCTGGGAAAGTTCTGATTAGGACCAGAAGTTACACATCAAAAGTCTTGTTAATTTATAGTCACAACACCTAGATAGAGATGAAGTACAACTTTTTAAATATTATTTATGGACAGACATGAGAAAATTCATGTTTATTCCTCACTCTCTCCTGGTTGCCTGGTTTACATGACACTGATTAAGCCTCCTTTCTGTAAAAAGGTGAGTTTATCCAGGTCCCACACAAAAATAAAGCAGGATAAAGTTCTGCAGAGAGCTGCAAAGGCTGCTAGTGGGGTGCAGCACAAGGACATCCAAGTATCCACAAGAACTTATCTACATTGCAGAGAACTCAAGGGAGGGTGTAGTTACAGCAAGAAACAACAGAGCCAGACTCTCCTCACAGATGCACAGTAAGAAAATGAAGGGATTACAAGATGCAGCAAAGGAAATCCCTCACTAGAGAGGGAGTAAGTGCAGAAACAGGCTGCCCACAGCTACAGTTTATGGAGCTTCCATGGTTAGAGAGACTCAAACTCACCTGGGAAAGTTCCTGCTCTAACTTGGAAAGAAGATAAACTACATGACCCCCAGAGGGTCCTTCCAGCTTTAATGATCCTATCACACAACTTAACACAGCCCACGGAAGAGAGCTAATTAGTGCTGCATCACTTTGTCTGCATTTGTCTGAAATTAGATTTCAATGTGAGTAAGTGGAAATAGTAGTTTGGGGTAAATATGCACATATCCTCAGCTCCCAAGGATGTTGTAAGAAACCTTTGTCATACAGAAATTATTAAAATAAATGTATATAATTGATACAACTACAAAAACAGGGGGGGAAATGGGACGTAGTCTGTAAAACTCCTAAATCCTAAAAGAGCTTGTATAGACATCTAGTCAACAAGCATTATCAGTATTTTTTATTGAAATGGTTATAAATAGTACACTTACTGTTCCAAGACAATAGTGTATTGTTTATCCAAATGCTACTCACTTTAACCTCAAAAATATTTTGAAGGTATAAATACACATACTGAAAAATATTTTTATGCCATTGTGACAGCATATGATTAATTCATAGTGGACACACGCATAACGACTATTCCCACAAAAATACTTTATGTTCATTTTTATACTGCTTATATTGATATAAAAGGAAAGCAGGAGTTAAAAGAAGTTACACAAACCTCTTAGATATTAACTACAACTCTTAACTGCAATGAGATATTCTAGTGTTAACCATCAAGTCAGCTTAACACTAAAAGTAAACACGCCAGAAGACAGGTTATGCATAAAGTCAATTACACAACTCAGCTCTGTTTACCTATAGCAAAATTTCCAGAAATGCTGCCTCTGAGGAGTTTCTAAAGAGAATAGTTAGAAACTTGAGGCCAGCAGCACTTGTCATGAGTTCTTTTCATTAATTATTAACAGAAGACTCTTAGTTCAAGCAGACTATTTTCAATAAATTACTGGGCCGCTTTGAAACAATGGCACAAGCGTCTCAGTGACCCACTCAAAGCCATTTCAGTCACAGCATGATCTGATAGCTTAGCATTAATTATAGCATAAGATGACTGACTCTGCAATTCTTACATTTACTTTTGTCTTTCATGGTTTTATTCAACCAGCTTAACCCTATATAATACTATGAATTATTACTGTTGAAAAGAGAAAAATTTGGACAGCTTAAACAGGGCCAGCTATAGCCATCTCTATTGAATCAGGACAATGCTTTGACTTGCCTCTGGGAAACACCAAACTGAATTTGCTTACATTTACCAGCTAGATGAGGAAAGAAGCCCAGTCTCAAAAGAAACTGGAAATCAATCTTTCACTCTCCAGTAATTACTGCTTACAAACTGGCAAAAATTAAAACAGATCCTTGCCATTACACAGAGCAGATATACCAGAACTTAGCACTGAACTTATGGATGTAATTTCTGCCATCTATGTCACAGAGTCAAATCTGCTATGTTTTGGAAACATTATATTGATGCAGGAAAACATTTCTTATGCATAACTTATAATCAAAAGACATAGACAATTTCTGACTGGAGCTTCGAAACTCAAGCAGTTCACAGCCAAATCTGCAGCTACAATTTGTTTCTCTTAAAGATTAAACTTCATTCTTCATTTATATATGGAAATGAGAAAGACAGTGTCTGAAAAAATGCAGCCTTGAATACCAAATTCCAAGCATCTTTATCTGAATTTTTTTCTTTTTCCTTTTCCTTTTCTTCCAGCACAGGAGAAACAAATGCTACCTGCCTATAAAGCTCAGGCAGACGATATAGCATCTCACAGTTCAAAAGTAGTCTCCAAAACAATAGTTGCAAGAAATTTAATTAATATTAAAATTTTCAAGCACAAATTCTTTAATTATTTAATTAAGTCTTTAATTCTTTAAGCTGATTGTTTCAAAGGCGAGAAGCAAGAATGTTTCTTAGCTGTAACAAGCAAAGCCCTAGCTCATCATGGACTAGGTACCATCAGAACTGTGTAAGTTCAGCACTTAAAAGAAAAGTTCCTTTCCTGCCAGCATACTCCTTAAAACTTTATACTTAAATACCTTCCAGGGAACTTTTGTAACACTTCTTTTGCTGTTTTATACAGGAAAATGAAATAAAACATTCTGACCTTGGGTAATTCATTACTCAAGACACTAAGATAGTCTCCCAGGGCAAAATACTATTTCATAATCTCCACTATATAGGCAGCTAGATAACTGATGGCTTCTTCAGATTACAGCTGTACCCTGGTTTAAATAAGTGCAATCAATTAGCATGTAAGACATTTGTGTTAATAATGCAAAAGGGAAGATACTTATCCTACTGGTCCTTCATTTTCTTATCTTTATAAAGCTGTTGGAAAGAAAATAAATTAACTCAAAATTTCAGCCCAAATCTGTGGTACTGCAGCCCCAGGCTCTCTTTTGGAAAGGAGTATTGTGATAATTGGACCCCACACAGATATGCCAGAAAATCTTGATTTAAAGCTGTTGCCTTAGGCATTGGTCCAATTCATCTATGAAACAGGAGAACCAAATCAGGTCTCAATCAAGAAATTACGCTGTGAATGCGAAGGCCACCTGTTGGTTACACCATTTTCCACAGGCAGGTTCCACAAGAGCAACACGTTTTAAACTCAAGAACTTACTTATTTCCAAGTGTTTAAAACCAATCCAGCTGAAGAATACAGAAGACTGTCATTAACAAAGATTATTAACATTGTTGGCTTATCCATCCATGTGGTGACGCAATGCTTCTGCCTCATTCCGGCCAGTCCCCCATGTCCTCACAATCCAGATCCTGCAGTACCACAGAGCTACCCTGCAGTTGAGGAATTTGCAGCAAACCTGCTGCCAGCACGAGGAGGCCATGGCCATGCCCCTGTGCCTGCCAGAAGCCTCTGGCATGGCAAGTTCTGAGGCATCCAAGTGGACAAGTTTGTTGCAAGCAGAGAAAAATAAATTGTCACTCTCAGTATCTAACGTCTGGCTTAACTTCAGCCAGCGCTCACATTATCCACCCAGAAGGACAGCTGAATTGATCCTAGGCCATTTTATTTATTTGAAATTAAAAAAAAACAAAACCACACACAACCTCCCCCCCAAAAACACAAACAAAAAATTACCAAAACCAACCAAACAAACAAACAAAAACAAAACAAAACAAAAAACCCACCACCACTGGAGGTTCCAGGACCCAGTAATGTGTTTTTCAATTAAAAACTTCCAATTTCATAGAGAAATAAGTAAACATTATGTAAATGCCAGTTTGATTCCTAATTTGCCGGCCTTCAAACTGCACAACAATAATGTAAACAGAAAGAAACTCTCCACAGTGAAGAATGAAAACAAAGTCACAGTACCACACCTCCTTCTGCTAACCCACACGAGGAGGGCACTTAAACAGAAAATCTCCAACCTGAGACATAATATACATGACATTAAACAAAATACAAAAATAAAACATGCTGTTCTGTGGGGCAAGAAACAAGTTCACAACTGCATGTTTCTCAAAGCCCTTGGAGAGACCTGGAGATGTTTTTCTCCTGCTCCTCTCTATCCACACAATAATAATAAAAGTAGTCTTTTTCACTATAAGTTATTAGTACAATTTTTGCAGCAGAACATATCTCAACATATGCAATTTAATTGTGGAACTTCCATGTTGATCACATACCAAAATAAACTATCAGAAATTCATGATCAACATTACTTTCTCATATACTGTTTCAAAACTGGAGCTTGCAGTAAGAAACAATTACAAAGATCTTCCATTCAAAGACCTTCCATTGGCACTTTTTCCTCCTTTCTTCTTTTTTTTTTTTCTTTTTCATTATGGGAAGAATAATATTAATATGCACCTGTAGCAAAAACCATTAAAGTGTAGGTGTTTTAAGGTGTAGGTGTTTATAAGGCTAAAATGCCTTATAAAACCCAAAGACAATTAAATTATCAATAGTCTTAAAAATCTACTCCTTCTATGGCCAAAAAAGGAATTGTATTTGAAAAAGCATTAAAAGCCTCAAAACAAAGCAAAGGATGACTAAAACAAGCATAAATAGCTTTTGTAACTAGTACCTTTTAAAATACAGCTAAATATTTTTGAATACAGTAAATGTAGAATAAAACTGAATGTATCAACTCAGTGCTACAACAGGAGTGGGACAGCAATTATCCACTATGACTATTGCCAAGCACATGTATAACTTAGTGTTTTCTTAGTATTTCCATTTATCCAGTGTCCTTCTTCATTAATATGAGTAGCATTATCATAACCCTTTACAATAATATATGCTTGTTCTAATTCAGGGAAACCAGGCTGCTAACATTTTGGGTCCTAAATCTTTATTGTTATAGTGAGCAGACTTGGCTGGCTTGCAGATGCCCACCCAGTTACTCCCTCACTTCCCCACCTCAGCTGGACAAAGGCAGAAAACAAAATTGAAAGCTCATGTGTCAAGATACAGACAGAGAAATTGCTTCATCAATTACTGTCACAGGCAAAACAGACTCAGCTTGGGAAAAGGTGGTTTAATTTGCTGACAATTACAAGGATGCTGAGAAACAGCAGCAAAACTTGAAATGCTTTCCATTTCTTCTTGCTAGGCTCAATTTCACTTCATTTCTGAGTCCTGTGTCCCCTCCCCAAGCAGTGCAGAGGGATGGGGAGCAGGGGTTGTGCTCAACCCATGGCTGCTCCTCACTGCTGCTCCATCCTTTCCTCTTCTCCCCTGCTCCCCTCACAGAGGCCATCCCTGCAGACCCCACCACAAAAGCCTTGCCATGTAAACACAATGTGATTGTGTAAATAGCCTACAGAATAAGCCTTTGAGAGCCTGATTATACTGTTCCATAATGATGTTATTCTGGAGGGTGGGAGGGGGGAAAGCTCTGTTTATAGGTTTAATAACATTTCAGCTCCAGCACCAGAAATATCATATGTAAAATTTCCTTCCCCAAAATAATTAACCACAGTCAGGGAAAAAAAAATAAAATCAACAATTTTCTTTGTGTAAAATAAATGTGTATTATGGCAGGGGTCTGTTTTTCCCACACATACTCTCAAATTTTGGAGCCTGCTATAACAGCAACACTTTACTAAAGATGTCTGGCAGTTATAAGTAAACCTACGCTAAATAATGTTTAAAAGTTATACTATAAATATACCAATGAACTATTAATTAAATTAAATAAATGTTGTGAATTATACATCCTTAAAGTATAATTTTTAGTAGAGTACTGTCTTCCAAGTTCAAAGGAGGGCTTTGCAACAGCTTTTCTATGACCTGCAACATAAGACCTCCCCCTAGAAATTTGTAGACATTTGTAGACATTGCAATTTGTAGACACTCCAAAAATCACTGAAGTGACAAGTAATGAGAAAAGCCAGTTATTGGCGAAAATCACCTGAGCCTCTTGGTAAGACAAGCTCTCTGAAAACATGCATTCTAACAACTGCAAAGGGCGAGGTCATCTGTGGCAAGAAAATACACCAATTTTATGAAGTAAGGTTTGTGTACTGACAAGCTGCAGCTCTGAATGGAATTTGGGCATCACTGGGAATGAGCAAGTGAACCTGAGATCACAGTGATGCAGTTATTAAGCAAGGGCAGGGAGAGAATACAACCCCATGAACTTCTATTCCAGGTATCCCTGTAGGAAGATGGCAATAATTAAATATAATTGAAGAAATGCAACTAGTTCTCTTCTGGTTCTGTACCTCAAAAGTTAAAACTCATTCAGATGGGGATTTTTGAAAAACAAACAGATAAACTCTGGAAATCTTGCCATTTGGGAAGTGTCAAAGAATGTTGAAATATTCTGTGTATCAGAAAGAGATTAAAGGTGATTTGGTCTGTGCCTCCCAGTATCAACACAAGGAAGGCTTCTGATAGAGAGGAAAAGGCAAAAGTTTAAGAGCAAAAGGCAGAGAAAGCTGAAATGGATAAAAGATATCTACACAAATTCACAGTAAATATTAGAAAGCATTAACAGCGACAATAACAAAAATAACACATCAAGCAACCTAACAGGTGATACAGTAACACTTAATTTTAAACTTTACGTTCTCATCGCTGCCTTTTTAAAAAGTGAGCACAAATTTATGGAGAGGCAATACTGCATATATCTTAAATTTTCGCCAGCTAAGGAAGAAAGAATGATTTCTGGGTCAGGACTGTAGACAGGATATCACCAAAATTAAACATCCACTGTAGTGACCAATCACAGCTGCAGTGGAGGATGTGTGGCTGTCTCCAAACACGTCAGAAGAATGTATATTTCAAAGCCTGGACACTTGACTCACATGTTCATGTTTCCAGTTCAGAGCACTGCCAGCAGAAGGGCTCACTGCCATTGAAGTTCTCCATAATCCTCCTTTAGGAACAGCCATGCTAAGGATCTAAATTATCATGTTGGGGGGGGGGGATGGCTCAGGGCAGTGCAATTCTGAAGCCAAAGACTCCTGTGGTGGAGGAGTTAATTTCTTTTCTTGTTGTTTTACTTTTTCTTTCCAGAGGGGTAAAAAGACACTACTGGCTGGTAAAACTTGACTCCCCATAAATTAAAGTACTGCCTCTGGTGGTACTCAGATTTTCTCACTGTATCAGGCAGCAGCAAAACCTATAGAAACCTCCATGGTTCTCTCACGAGAAAGCTTAAGCTATATTTTACATGAAACATAAAACATCTGTTAGGCTTTATCTTACAGGTATATTGCATAATATCAGACAAAGTAGGGGTGATTATTCAGTAAATACAATAGGACCCTTTTTCCCCCTCTGCCACTTCAATACCAGATACCATTCCCTATTTCCAGGAAGATACATCCCTTCATTCGTCTTTTTGTGTACAGTAAAAAACAGTTCTGGATTCAAACACCGATGGATAAAAAGTGCTCTCAAAAAGCAAGTACAATGTGAAAGGGTTGGAAAAATTACTTCTATATTCAACTGCATTTGCTATGTCAATAACAATCCTGAAGCTCTGGGATTCATTAAGTGAAGGGCAAAATAATAGCACAAACATGACAGCAGCTCAAGAAAGCACTAATTTCATTTCAGGTATAAAGGAATATTCTAATGTATTTTGGCTAAAAGAAGATGAATGCCAATTTTTAAGCACTTAGCTTTCTTGCTGTGCTTTTGCCAGACAGGCTGCTCTGTCATATCTGTCTCTGCAGGTTTATGAAACTATATAAGCCAGTAAAAATGAGGTAAAGTATGGGCAGTTTTACATAATGATTGCTCCAAATTTGAAAATGCATTGAAATTAGCACTTAAAGCAGAAACAAAATCCTTTTCCTTCACAGATGATGGGTGGGTTTTACTTCAATTGGCACAATCTGCCATAAAAGGCACTGCCTTTTCTTCTTATGGATGCTGCTTTTTAAAGAATGAAAAGAATTACTGAATTACTTAGATGAAATAAACAGGCTCAATTTCTAAGCTGATATTTTCATACTTTATCCTCTCTGACAAGCTTTAGTGTCTGTATTCCACTCACATTTATTTATCTGTGTCCTACCTGAAACCAAAAATTCCTTGTTCGTGGTAATTTTTGTAAGCCATACACAAAGCACTCTGAGATCTACATTGTCACACTTGGACTTCCATGTGCAAGCCACACATGCAACTTAACTTGTCACAACTGATGTGATCTACACCAAAAATAGAAAATGGGTACTTAAAAACTGCATTTCAGTTCTTCCTCTCAAGAAGAAGCGAAGAGAAGGAAGAACTCCCAGGAAGAGAATGGATTTTGTTTAAAACTGGATGGAAACCAACGGTACAAATACTATTTTGATTCATTAGTGGGGGTGGCTTCGACAACAGCCATCAGCTCTAAATTTGCTTTCAAATTTTGAAAGGACTCAGATGAAGATACCCTTCTTCTGGATCTCTCTGGCTGAGTGGGAGAGAAAATGAGCTCTTGCTTCAAAGCCATGTGCCTGAGACCAAAACATCCCTAAGCTGTACTGAAAGCAGTTGTGCATTAGGCTTCAGGTACTGATAAGCAACAAAAGATACGGCAGTAGATGTCTGCTTTCAACACAGTAGAACAACAAAAAGAAAAAAAAATTCAACCCTACAGTCTGTTTTCTTAAAGTAAGCCTCTTTTTTTCTGCAAAACAGAAAGAAGATAGGTAGCAACTGGAAGGATGTCCCGGGAGCTCCAGCCACGAAGGAGACAGCCAAAAATGCATTAAAGGGAGGCAGAGCAAAAGAGCAGAAATACTAAGAAGGAGAGAAAGCATGGCTCCTTTCTTTCTCGCCCTCCAAACACTGTGCCCTCTGTGAAAGAAACAAACACCTTCTCCTGCCTGACAGGGAGGGCAGCACAAACATCTGCCTCCAGAGAGCAGCACATGAGCTTTGCACGTCCCCCATGCCTCATCCACCCACTCCCACCCCATTTCGAGACTCTAGTTGTGAGCTGCTGGTTCCACAGAACCATCACCTGATCATGCACGAGGTGAGAAAGAGCCTGCCTAACAAGCCTATACAAGCAACCACACAGGAAAAAAAAAAAAACCCTACGCTCAAAACACCTCATAAAAACAGAATAAAAGGGAAAAGGTAAAAAGAGAGCAAGGATGAAACAGGAACCAAAAGGTAATCAAAGTGTGCTGCTAAAATGCTCAAAGAATTGCCTGTCAGGCATCAATTTATTGTGCAGGTTTATCCATATCTTGTTTTAAAACGTGATTTTTACCTCCCCTTGGGTACTGCATGTAAAGCTAATTACAGAACACTCCCAGGCAGGTGAAGTATACAGAACACAACCTAGATTTGCTTTATATTTCCATCATACTATTTATCACCTACAAGGCAAAAATCCCATGCCTTCTGCAGTCCCTGCCTACTCCAAGGCTTTCTGCTGTTACACAGGTGAAAGGGTAAGATGTCTCAGTATTTCACAAACAGAATACAGGGCAGAGTTATTTATGAGAAGTGATCTAGAAACAGAGGCTTTTCAGCAGCCCCAGTTGGCCCAAGTATGGGATAAAGGAAAACATTTAATTGCTCTGCCAGAAAGTTACTAACATGCTGGTAACCACACATAATCTCCAAAATTCTTTGAAACAGACCCAGACATGCTGTTGAGATTTGCTGTTTATTCACTTCTAAAAATTGGCTAATTCTGTGTTAGTTTGTGGCACTGTGAGAAGCATACCTGGGTTTATGAAACCATGACTGGCACCCCACAGTCGTGTCAAGACAGATTATTTCCACAGCGATGCTCCACAAAACCTGTCATGAACCAGAACTGTAATTCTGCTATTTTCTTCACAAGCCCACAAACTACTTAAAAGTCTGGACAACAGCTATAAACCCACTTCTAAACACTGTACTAGTGGAAACTTTGCGAATATTCAGGTTGTATCCAGTCTGGCCTCACTTCAGCTCAGAACATAGCACTACAGACAAACAAAGCACAAAACCACACCTGCCCTACTCAGACAATGCACTGCAAACATCATTTTGGAAACCAAAATGAAACGGGCTCTTTGCTCATAGGAGATTTGCTGCTCCCTGCTATTGTGTCACTGGGATAATCAACTCTGACTCCACTGACCTGATTTCCCTGATACATTTTCTGTCCCATACCGCAGGCAGAAACCCCTGGACATGCAGGTCAGCATTAACAACGCACAGCTGGAACCACGGGACCACAGAAGGGTGAGGTTAGAAGGGGACACAATGGGGTCATCTGGTCGAGCTGCCCTGTTCAAGCAGGGTCATCCCAGGATTGTGCCCATGTTCTGGAATATCCCCAGTGAGGGAGAACCCACAGCTTCTCCAGGCAGTCTGTTCAGTTCTCAGTCACTGCGCAGTGAAGTTCTTCCCCATGTTCAGGCAAAACATCATGGAACATTTTCAAACTCCATAAGTTTAATGCAGAGCCAATGAAAATCTACGAAGCCATGTAAAATAGGAAATATGCCACCAGGAAACCATGCCTGAAAGCCCTGCCCTTACATTTTCAGGAAAATATACCCAGAAATCTGAAAAAATACACTACTTTTAGGATTTAAAAGGTAGGCTAAAAATGTGTGTTCACACGATCAGATAATATAATTGTGGGGGCTTATGTTAATACTGTGTTTACACGTTAAATTAGATTTCTTGACAAAAATTATTGAGACATGAAGCAAACATTATGGTATGTGTGTGTGTGAAATCTCCTCTAAAATGAAAAGATTCCACTGAACACCAATGTTTTGAAACTTTTACCACAGATTCCTGATTTACTAGAACATTTATGTTGTTTTTTAAATTGTCTTAATATCTTGAGAAAATTGCACATACACACATTTTTTCCAGGCCCTTGTCAAGGTCTTTTTCAGCCGAGGAGAAAGTGATAAAAGTTGACCTTTAGTCTTTTAAAATCAGTGGGAAAATGTGAGATTTAACTAAGCTGTCTGTATAAAGATCCAATTACAATTCCTTAAATTTACATCATCCCAGTCAGCAAAGGTGACTGGTAGTGTACATCACATGGACAACACATCTTTAAATTTCTTCCCATTGCAACCAACTCACAGGAATCCTGAGCACCTTCTGCCCTTTCACAAGAAGTTCAAAGCCCTCTTGCAGACTTTTAGGAATGGCAGCTCAGCAGCTCTTCAGCACATTTGCACTTTTCAGCCACCGCTCTCCTGGAAAAAGGGTCTGGTCTTTCAATTACTTTTTTAGGTAGAAAGATACATAGAGAGATCCCAGCATAAATTACATTTATACTTTTTATGTGCTGTATACTCTTCTATATAAAAGATATAAATTTTTTAAAGGCATTTTTACACTGTGTGTTTGTTTTCTTTTTTTTAGTCTATTTAAGGCTAATCTTTTCAGTAACTACTCAGTAAAATCAAATAGTTACAAAACTATGCAGGTGATTTGCACAGAAAATATCCAGATGCTTAAAAATCCTGAAAATTCATTTTCACAGTCAATATTTACTCAAGGTTTTAGATTTCCAGGTATGCAATTTAATCTTGTTCACTATAATCTCAAACCCACTCAGATAAAAAATATAAACCAGAGAGATAATGAACTTTTTTTTGTAACTAATTAGTCTGCTGAACTTTAAAGTGAAACTTGCTCTTTCTGATAACAGCCCACTGCAACATGAAGGTGAAGCTAAAGGTTAATACAGGAAAAAGAAAAAAAACTTTTTTTTCCTGTTATCTGACAGCATTATGACAAACCAATATTACACATTTTAGGATGCATCTTCTGTGATGAATGATAAGCCTATTCAGAAGGCTGCAGAGAATAATTCCCCATGCAATAAAAAACAGTGCTCTTAGCACAGGTACAATGCATTGCAGCAACACTCTTGATTTGTAAACTCTTGCAATGACATCCTAATTCCTAATGCATGTGTGGTTGCATTAAATCTGCCATCAAGGGAGATGAAAGTCAATACCGAGCCTGGCTATAAATCACAAAGTTAAATAAATGCATGAAGCAGGCAAGTAACAGTAAAAATGTATTGGTGATAGCATATAATCCATGGATGTGTCTTTTTCTTTTTATTTAAAGAAACAGCAGCTTTACTGTGGACAAGGAATCAATTCCTACACTTTGGCGCAAACATTTTTAATAATAAACCCCCAAACATGGCATATATTAAGGGAGTGTAGATTTAAAAGCAATTATTAAAGTATTTCTGCTGCAGAGGAGTGGGAAAAGAAAAAATTAATGGGTTGAATGAATTGTGACCTCAGTTTATCATGTTACTGTATTCTGTAATTATTTATTGCATTTACTATTCATATACACTCTGTTAAGTGAAACAGGATGATTAAACTCTTTCCAGCAAGATGAAAAATAAACTTATCTTTTGTAAATTAATTAAGGCAACTAAATTTTCTTTGAAATATTCCTACTTTACTCATCCAGTAACATTTTTGCAAAAGATGCAGAGACATTCATATCTCTGACTAACAAACTGTCGAGTTGTTCTCAGAGGGCCTTTAGAGAAGGTCCTTGATAAAACCCACTGACTTCAGCCACAAGTCCTGTGCCTGTCTTTCAAATTACAGGGCATGGCATTGCAGCATTCACACTCCTCACTGAGGGCATGAGGGAGTATTTGAAGGAAGACAGCAGGTTCATTCCTTCTCTGCACACCACACAGCCTCAACAGGAAAGTCTCAGCAAGTTCCTCACTTGGAGGGAACCTGGTGGGCTTTGATCCAGGAGATCCAGCTCCCACACCCTCCTGCCCACAGCACCTTGGCAGGGCAGGGAAAGGGAGTGGCTGGGACCAGCCCTGTTCTAGCCATGGCCAGGTGGCACACAGCTCCTCAGGGACCACTGCCAACTGGAGTAAATTAAAGTAGACCTCAGGCTACCTTACACAGGGCTGGGACAAGTCAGGAGAGGAGAAACACGCAGCTGTAATCAGGATAAACTTCAAGAAGCACTCTCTTAATCGAAGACATGTTTCCTCTTAATTTTGTTGAGCAATAAGAGTTTTACAAAGGTCTGCTTAGCCTATCTCCATCCCACCTGTATCCACAGCCAGACTTACAAATACCAACAATTCTAGGCTGGAAGAAGAATGAATGGAAAGGGACATCATCTCTGCTGTGTCATTCATTTTTCTACTGCACTCGGGATTCCTGGATCTTAAAAAAAAGTGCCAGAGTTAAAAATACTAGTGCAATACCAGTGCTGCTATCCCACTCCCCCCGCCCAGAAAGTGCATCAGGTGTGTAACTCAAAACAGGCTGTTCCTGACGCCATGAATCTCAGCAAGCCAAGGGCCAAATAAAGACAAACACCAACTGCTGCAGTAAAGCTCTACAGGCCTTCAGTAAAACTGAACCCAGCAAGAGTGGAAAATATTGATTCAATGTACCTTTTCTGTTTCTGTGATTTTGCTGCCTGCATAGCAGTTGGCAAGAAAGGTGGTTAATGTCATTTGCAGTTTCAGTCTAATGCTTCACTGTCAGAATGACAGCGACCACAAAGACCCCAGAGCACTTCCCAAACATGAAAGGTCAGAACTGATCTAATAGGAAGTCATTACAAATGGCTTCTTCAAAGCCTGAGACCAGAATGCAAATAGCAGCGAGTTCACTTGAGGGAACTTCCTGAAATCACAGAATCTCTTAGGTTGCAAAAGATCTCCAAGATTATCAAGTCCAAACTCTGACCAATCCAGATCATACCACGTAGTGCCCTGTCCAGTCATTTCTTGAACACCTCCAGGGATGGTGACTCCACTACATCCCTGGACAGCCCATCCCAATGCTTGAACAATGTTTCCATGAAGAAATTCTTCCTGATGTCCAACCCTGGCACAGCTTGAGGCTGTGTCCTCTTGTCCTGCTGCTGGATGCCTGGAAGCAGAAGAATCTTCTAAAAACCGTGAGTTTTCTAAAAACCATTAATTTTCTACAATCATGGGGTCTACTTCTGGAAAGTAAATGCATAAGCATTTTAAAATGGGAAGGGACACTGGATGCAACAGTGTAGTGGAAATTATAAATATTGGATGCATAAGCCAGCAAACTTAAATTTCAAAATTAATTCTGGAGAGGAAAATCTGTCCTTAGCTGTAGGGATTTTTTAAGGGGAGAGGAATTTGGCAGAGCTGGGGGTGAGGTTTGTTTGCATATTTTTGCTCTGCTTCTGTTTTGTGAGTCTGTTTTAAGTAAACTCTTTTAGTTTAAATAAAATACCAGATATTTGGTTCAACACATTTCCAGTCTTCAGGGTCCTCTCAGATCTTCTAACAAGAACTGTCTGAGAGTTTGTATATGGTAGAAGGACCTATATCTGATAAGATCAATTTTAATTAAAATATATGTTTCATACTGCAGTGCTTATTTCCCCTCATGCCACTCGCCCCTCCTGCTTTATTACTGTCGCCATGATTTAGAGATGAGACACAAAAAGGGATGCTAAAATACTGTAGCTCCCTGTGGCATGGATTGTAAAAGATACAATTACTAATCCCCGACTCCCAAAACATAAAGTCAAAATAATGAACCAGCCAAACAAACAAAAGAAACATTTGCCCATTCCCACTTTTTAAAGTGCAGAGATATGAAGCCCAGATTGCCCCAAGTGCTGCCAGAAGAAGAACTGCACTCTGCTCATTCACATGCCATCTCAAGTCTTTGGCCAGGAGACCAATGCTCCCAGCAAGGAAACAATAGAACAAGAAGAACTCGTCAAGAAAGGCAAGAGGAAACTGCAAAACAGTGAGGACATACTGCAGGAACAAAGATTATGGTTCCTGGGGGTACTCAGAAACACTGAGCGTGAGAGAAGCAGCTGAGGTAAAACAAACCCAAATCCTAATATTTTCCTTAGGTACATGGGTAGGAGAAATGGTGGTGGAAGAGGCTGGCACACAATTTAATGCTCTATACTCTGGTAACCTCCTCCACCCTGGCTGTCAGACAATTGCCTGGGTGTCTGCCTCTGATCAAAGTCAAAGCTTCCAGCATCTCCTAGCATCGTCTCCTAATGTTCTATAAAAAAGCATGTGGAAAAAGGTTAAGAATGAAATGTACTCTGTGCACAGACCCACCGAAGCCAGGAAAACATGAAAGCAGATTAACTGAAAACAAACATGACCCTGATGAGATATCAGGGAAAGCTTTCTACTGCAAGAGTAACAAAGGACTGCAGCTGAGCTCCTGGGAGACTCCTTTAGTTGGGGTTTTCAAAAACAGATCACACTGAAAGAACCTGTAAAGGATAAGCCACATAATTGTGACCATGCCCTCATGTAATGTAATTCACTATACATTGACTATATAGCCTCCTCATCTGATTCCCTCCTGTCCCTGCTGTTCAACAGAGGCAATCCTGGCCATTGAGAAATGATGACTTTACCTTCAAGGGAAAAAAAAAAAATCATAACACTTGCTTTAGTTCCAAGCTTCCTCACAGAAATATGCAGGCTTACTGGTTTTAGGTGCCAGCAGGGTTCATGCTTTTGAGCTCCTCTCTGCAACCATGACAACAGAAAGTTTATTTCAAATGAAAGCAAGAAAGAAATTCAAGACTTTGCATTGACAAAAACACCGAAGTGAAATCTACTGTAAGAATCAGACTGAAGTGTTGCAGATTTGATCCTCCCAGAGAAATCAGAGCCCTTCAAGATAGAAAGCTAAACCACCACCACCACCACCACCACGAGTGAAGGCTCTTAGCCAACAGCAAATAAAAGGTAATGCAACTAAATCCTCTTAGTGCAATCTAAAATAAACTGAATTAATAAATATTTGCTATTCATGCATATGGATGGCTACCAGACTGAACACTTACCAGTTTGATCACATGTCCAAACCTTTCCATAGAAACTTGTAAGAATCAGCAGTGCCTGCAAATACTACACACAAGTAAAATATTTAGATACTGTAATCCCTCTGGAGAACTGATTTTTAGATAGGGTAACACACCGACCTGAATCACAGAACTTTCAGCTCAATGTCCCCACCTAAACAACTCTATGACAGCCAAACTCTCCTGTTGAAGCAATTCTGTGTGAAGAATTGCTATGGGGCAAACATTTCTTTGTCTCAGCAGCAGCTGTTCCTTAAATCTGTTAAGTCCACAGCCTCAGCAGCATAAAATTCTCTATCTTCTGTTTCTAGCGTTGAGTAAGAAAATGCCAGCTCACATGGCTGAGATGCTGCTCCCCAGTCTCAGCTTCTGGGTCAAGCTCTCATGCAGTAGGTACCTCAATTTAAGTGATGCTGTTCTCCTGATATTTACTCTGTAACCATTAATTCAGTCCTGAGTGGTTTTCAGAATTGCCTGAGTGCCCTGTACAATCTTTAAAAAAGACTTTTGAAAGACTCTTATGCAAGCACCTAAATAGTTCTGAAAATAAGTTCCAATGCCTGCGTCCTCTGTGCACAATTGCAATCCTGTCTATGATTATGTGACACATGATAATTCCCACTGAAACTGGCAGGCCCTTCCTCACCAAGGTCAGATCCTTCCAATTTCTTCATTTTATTATGCATAATTTTCTTCTGTTTGATCTGCACTTTATTTGCATTGATAAACTATTGCTTAAATGAAATTTGAGATAATTCAGCACAGGAGAGTATTCTTCTTCTTTTTTAGCAGAACATGTCTGAGATTACCAAACTCCAACTGACTTGGCTTATTTTGGCTTAAACAAGTGCCATTAGAGAATATAATTCCCCCCTGAAACAAGAGCCAAAATCCAGAACAAATACCTGTTTAAAATAATGTGTTCTTTTAAGCAGATCCAGCCTTCTATCTAAATGAGGTAGATCAAGGAAAAAAAAATCACAACAATCATCTGTTATGACACAGTTCAATAAGTTTGTTATTTTACCAAAACACTGTTTCTGCTAATTTTTAGTGTAATTATATATAAAAATATGTTTCAAGGTGTTTTAACCTTGTCCAACATATTCCTCTGCCCACAAGGGAGTAACCTCTGTTACATGAGCACTAACACAATGCATATTCAAACAGACTACAGGTGGACTGTGTTTTATTTTCCCCATGAAAGCAGATCCAGTTAGTCAAATACCATTTCTGCATGCAGAGAAACTCCTGAAGTTTCGGGGTTCAGCAGTCTGGCAGGGGTGATGGGATGATCAAAGGGGTTCAATAGATTTTGGGTAGACTTTGATAAGGTCAATTGTGAAATTGTGAAATTGTGAACTCATTGTGAAATTACCTGTTAGGTTTTTGTCAGATGTGCTACCTTCGCAGCTTTGAGTTAGAGATGCTTAAAATTTTCGGGCCTAGAAACCTTCCATCCCCTCTGCTCCTGGAACCTCAGTGTACCTCCCTCCCAGATGTTATGCAGGAGGAAACAGCTGTACATTTGAAAAATAACCTAAAACTATATGTACTAAGAATACTGGAGTATCAACTAATTGAGTCAAAGGCATTGTTTAATTAAATGTTCAGTTCCTCCTTCCAGACTGAAAACTATGCAAGGCTTCCTCTCTGTGTTACAACAACCACTACTGCAATTTCCTTTAAATCATACTTCTGGTTCTCCCCTGCTTCAGATTTTAAAGGGCAAACAAAACCCAGCTTTTCCCTACATTATTATATTTCCCCCTTTTTTTCAAGCCTGTACTGAATAGAAAAAGCCTGTAGTAGTCAGGTTTCCTCTTCCCTATAACTGTTCCTAACCAACTTCAAAATGTGAGCACCCTTGTATGCACAGTGAACTACCCAGCAAACACCTGCTTCTTAAAGGCACTGTACACTATCCTACCTCCTGCAATTTGCTGCTCAAGTACATTATTTCGCTTCATTTTCTGTACACTCAGAAATCAATGTTCAAAATTCAATTACACTGCAATTTCTTCAGTTCAAGTGATTTTTCTTATCCCATATTCCTTCTGTATGCAAGAAAAGGAATATGAATCACAGCAAGCTTGAAAAACAAGATAATAAGCAGCATCGTGTTAGATGCTCTTCATCGCATAGATAGTAATACCAAGTCCATCTGCTCTGTGTGGCTAGATTAGGTAGGAAAAAATGCATATTAAGATGAAGAGCCTTTGATCCACTGTAGGCAAAGAAACTCTGCCACTTTCAATAGAATTGCGTGAATCCACTGGTGGATTAGATACAAACAGAGTATAATCACCTCAAGCTGGGCATGGAGATGGGCAGTGCACACATTTATGTACCTTTCAGAGAAGTGAATGCTGCAATGAACACTGACTTGTACTTTTGTAACTTTTCAAGTGAATGCTTATACCTTAGTGCAGCAGGCACATAAAAATCTGTCTGGTTTGAATTCTCTTCAAGGTAAGACACACAACAGGATTAACTAATACTGAAGGAAAAATCACCCTTTCAATTTTTGAGTTTCTCTGGGGGCACTATTTCTCTATGAAAAGTTCCAAGCAAATATTCTTGAAGGGAGGGTTCTATAAGCACACTATGTGTGTATGTCACACACAGCAGCAGAAATATTTCTGTGTGCTGCCCTACTGCAAATCTACTGCAAATCTTCTACCCTGATCTTTCTAAAATTCATGAACAAAACAAAAATTAGCATAAATAAACTAATTAATTAATTAATTAATATCAAGATAATTGAAAGTGTCCTGATCTGAGATACAGACTAAGCATCAGGAAAAAGAAAATGTACCTAAAACAAAAAACTGGGTTTGATTCATTTTCAGCCAACTCAGTGGAAGTGGTTCAACTCCCTCCCAATCAAACCTTCCTCTCAACAAAACACATCAAGTTGGAGTCAAGCTCTCCTGCAGGACTTCTGCCTACTTCTGGAGCTTTTCCATGCCACAGGAAAAAAAATTCAGCTTTCACAAAACTACAAACACTACGAAGAAAAATTTAAAACAACAACAGTACTTAGAACTATCTTCTTTTGGACATTTTATAGATTCCTCTCCCCAGACAACTTCATTTCGCCAAGGTCCCTCCAATTTCTGTTGCAGACAAACACACACATAATACCAAAACTAAACCTACTATTTTTTCTGATTATTTCTTCTGACTTCTGTTCACCTGTTCCCAAAGCAGCAGACACCATAAACAAACATGGTCAGCATTGCAGTTTTCCTTTAAACAAAGATTTCAGGAGACAGTTCATGAAACCTGGTTCTGTAGAAGACTTTTTCCAGGAAAGCAGGAAAAAAGAAAGAAAATAATAAAGATTCAGACACGGAATGGCTTTCATGCTCTAAACGGATACAAGAGCTGAATACTGGTGAAAGGCCAAGGATGATTAAGAAAAAGATTTGACTTCTGTTAAAAAGGTAGAAATTCTTCATGTTCATTTTACGTTAATAACGTCTGTCACCTTCATCCAAGAAATTACACTGTTTCTTTCAAGTAAATTTTCATTTATTAATTGAACCTGCTCACAGAAAAATTGGGGTCAGTTCGGCTCCTGTGGAAATTGGTGCCAAAGAACTTCAAAACACATGTCATCGACACTGAAATTAAAACCAGGTACAAAATTTCAAGTATTCTCCAATCCAGGAAAGACAGTGGTAACTCACTATTGCTTTCACAGGAAAAGAAAAAGAAACATTATTACTAAATGGTGGTCCAAGAAAGAAAATTGGCTTTTGCAGGAACTGCTTTGAGACACTAAGGACACAGATAAAGGAGCCTCAAGGCCAAGAATATTTTCTTTAGTAAATCTTATCCATCCCAACCTAGAGCACTGAGAGAGCTCCAGAACACTCCCCATTTTTGGAGAAAGATGGTTCAGTCAGGGGTTGATTTTAAAGGCATTATAATTTGTCTACAGAAATGCATTTGTTAAGAACAAAAGGATAAGAATAAATCTGGTAGATACCCTTTGAAGGATACCAGAAACTTTTGTTTCCCACAGCTTTAGAGTTTGCAGTGTTCCAGAGGAAGGACGCACACACTGAAAAGAGAACTGAAGTGTTCGGCCAACTTATGTGCTGTACACAAAAAGAAAAGATGGGACTTTTAGAAAGTAAAAAATAATAAAAAAGTGAAGAATACAGCTGAAGAATCTGACATCACTTCAAAGCAGGGAGAAAATATTTGATCTTTTCAACATAAGGGCTTTATTCCATCCTGAAAATATTATTTAAAAAACATTTTTAATGTTTTTCCTCCTCTCTCCAGTTCCTCCTCCCCTACCCAAAGTAGCCAATGGAAATTAAACCTAAAAAGCTGAGGGCAAGTCAGGACATTCACACACCTCATCAAAAGGTTCCTCTACAAAGTCTTGTGGCTTTCTCCCCTTCTTTCAGAAAGCGAATGGCAATACAAAAAACTTTGTTTGTTGCAAGACTATTCTGTCCATTTGCAACTCTCCTTCATTTCCCCAGGAACTTCTTCTCCTGATCACCTCTACTGAACTTAAGCCATCTCTCTCCTGTGGTCCCTCCTGAGGTGTCCTAATTTGCTCTGAAGGGAGATCCAGGCACAGGTTTCAGGATTATTTGCTGTCTTGTCCCCTTCAAGGCACCCCAATACATATCACCCACCCCTTACTGTCATGGTATGACAACCAGAATTATGAGAGTCTGACACTCAGCTTTCTTTGGTTCTGGCATATTAAATAAACAAACTAGCCACACAGACAAAAGATTGCTGCCAGCCTGAAGCACTCTTGAAAGGACCCCTTTGTAGGAGGTCCGGGCTCTGTGTGACACAGCGTGGAAGTGTCAGGCTGCAACAAGCTCCTTTGCACTCCTTCTCACTTCCCACAGCCACAGGAACTGCAGGGAAGGAGGATCTGAGGATTCCTCCATGGGAACAAACACTGAAGAAATGCTGGCAGTCATGGCCTTCCAGTCCCACTTGGTTCTGACACCTGACTTGCATTCCTTTTGATGGCCATGACGAGATCTCACCACTTTATAAATTACAGCCACCTTCTACACCACAGTAAACCCCACAAGCACTGAACCAGGGCAGAGGCAGGGCCCAGGGCAGCATTCTTCTCTATCTGGTGCTGGCCAAACAAAGCAAAACTCATTTCAAAACAGGGAGTTTTGCAGGCAGTTTGAGGCACCCCTGAGAGGGATGTGGAGAATCTCCTTCCATGTTACCTATCACACCAGCACTGTGGGATTACCTCTTCTCACAAGGGCTGTTGAATCATTTGCTTCAAGTCCTGAGTCAGTGCTGAACTCACTCCTCATTAGTCTCCTATGCATTCCTCCTCATTTTTATAATTCTGAACTGTTAGCTCCACCAGTTTTCTGCAGTACTCACAAACAGCATAAAAAGAAAATTTGCTTTCCCTTATGGTTCTCAATGTAGTCTCTTATAAAGAGAATACTTGCTCTGGTATTCTAAAGGGGGAAAAGAACAAAACCCCATTACATTCCTTCCAGCCACCATTCATCCACCAAATAGGAAAGAAGTTTGTCACAATTCTTTTACACTGCGATCTAAATAAAACTGTGGAACCAAAACAAGAACTGTAATTTTTTTTTCTCATATAGAATGTATTTAAAAAATTAATAATAAAATAAACCACATATTCTATATAACACACAAATGAGTATTATTATAGATAGAAAATATTTTCCAAAACACTACAAATAACCTCTTGTCAAGACACAAATGAGAACTTTCAGTGAAATATATAGTATGTGAAAAACAAAAACCAGATCCAGTGGGCTTTGTTTGGATGAACTGTCTTCTGGATCAATTCTACAAGACAATCGACTGCCTTTAGTTCTACAAAGTGTTAAATCATGTGCTTGCCTACATTAGTAGTCATGCCAAATTTTGCCACTAATTATATAGGGAAACTGCCATTTTCTGCCTTCCAAATTCTTTTAATAGAGTTGAGATACTGAAGGTCTTTCCTTTCCATTCCTAAATGGCATTCTGTCTCTCACACAAACAAGAGAATTTATTCTTCAGTGCACTCAGTTCTTACTTTCCCAAGAACAGAGGAAAAGTATTGAAGTGGTGAGTGATTTATTATCAAACTGGCTCACTCAACCACAGAGAGATTTTACCCATAACTTCAAGAACTACAGCAAGATAGATTGTCTTCTTCTCTGCCTTATGGACAACCAGTTGTAATCTGCAGAGTTTAAAATGTAAATATTGACAAATAAATAAACATATCACCATACAAATTAGATCCACTTTTCCTTTACATCAGTAACTACCCATTACTGTAATGACTTTATTATTTACCTTAAACATAAGCAGGAGCAGTTGAATTTCACTGAATATATAGTCTTATGCTTGCTCTTACCAAGCATAACTAATGAAAGCTCCTGATAGGAGTGAGAGTTTGCCATTTGCAAACAAGACAGAATTAAAAAGAAATCATGAGGGGCAAGAGGAAAGAAAGTCTTCTCAAAAAAGAATCTTTACAGACCTCTGAGACATCTAACAACCAAACTTTAACATAACTACCCTAGTACTATAGGTTAATGGTACATTCAGCCCAATAGGGATTTCCATCTAGAATGATCAAAAATGCCCATGCGGGTATATTGAATTTTGGTTGTTACTTTCAATAAAGACAATTTGTATATCAATTCAAAGGAAGTTCTGAGGTGTCTTTTTCCTGCCTCTGGAAAGGTACTGCTAGAATTACCATTCAAAAAAGGTCTCTTTCCTTCAAAGAAATCAATGTTTGTGGTCACAAGCCAAGGAGAGCAGATAAAGCATGTTTCCCGCTTGGCAAAACAGGCAGGTTCCCCTCTTCATGCTGCAGCAAAACCAAAGGAGCAGAGCTCTCATTTTGCAATGTTTCTATTGGTTTTCCACTTCTGAATAATAGCACGGGTTGACCTCGAGCATGTCCTTTTGACCTTAGTGCTTGCAGTGTTCAGCCATCCACAACTCAGGATGCGACTGAAGAAGTGGGAACGAAAGTTCGATCAATACTGAAATGACAACCTTCATTTTAAACTCTCCAATTAAATCAGTATGCAGCAAGCAAAAGATCTGATCAGAAAGCTGCATCTAAAATGTGCATTTTAAAATGCAGTTTGCAAAATCAAACCCAGGTACTGAAATGTGATTATTCACTTCCAAATGTATCAGTTGTGAAAAAAGTTAAGGTAATATAGCTGATCTATCATTACAAAATTAAATCCCCTTTAGGAAAATAAATTTTAAAAATATTTAAAAGACTGGCAAGTCCTCTCTCATCTTTCTAGCAAAAATGCAGATATTAATAATGATGCAATATGACCAATACATAATTTCTCTTTCCTCATATGTGTTCAATATCATCCTGAAAACAGATATTTTTACAACATGAAGTGACATAAAATTTTAGCTTCTAGAAATATTCTCTTTCTGAAACACCTTTTCAATTCAGTCTCTTCAAGATTTCTCCTCATACAATGTGATGATTTTTAGCAGTTTTCTTTTTTGAGGGAACGGATTGCAATTCTGCAGCTGAATTTTAGTTCAGAATTCTCAGGAACTAAAATGAATAACATATCAAGAGGTGATATTTAACTATACTAAAATATTTTAATATAAGAAATGCTTGATCCAAGTTACATAAACCCAAAACTGTACCAAAAAAAAAGCAGCCTCATAGTTTACGTGTACCCTGGTCCTATTATGAAATTACTGCTCAGTGAAAACAGAAGAACAGACACCTCTGACAATATTATTGCTCAAACCTCAGGTTGACCAAGACATAACTCCATTTAGACGTTAATGGATTTACTTCTCGTTGTCATGCTGGTTTCATTAATTTAGTTAAGTGAACCTAGGGAAAATAAAGCGTCTCATTGTTCATTTATTTTATGGTTATTCTGTGGGGTATTCAAGATCGCTGGCCTCATCTGTAAAGATATTGTAAGAAGTTACTAATTTATTTCAAATTTGTGACACAAATTTTTGCAGAGCAGTTAATAGCAGTGTTCATGAGCCATTTTGTTCCTTTCATTCTCTGTAAACTAGAATTGTGCACTGTTTCAGTCCATTTGTAGAGAACTGAAATAGTTCAAAATTTCATATAAACCATCTGGTCCTCAGTGTGCAATCAGATGACCATTTTACACTCATAAAGGAACTTTAAGAAGCACCAGCACCTTTCTGATATGAAAGGGATTATCAGTAATGTACTTTTTTGTTAACATTTTTTTTGTTGTTTTGCTACAGACAATCCTTAGATGCAGGGTGTCAACAGCATTAAGGAAGAAAATTATTCACACTTGGAACTTGATGATATTGTCTGTGTAGTTTTCCTGCTGCTATGCAAAATATGTACACATAGCAGAACTGTTGCTTTATAAAGAAAATATATTACAAGGTTGAAACGAGACTGAGATTGTGTCCTTTTAATCAACTCACTTTTTATTAACTATTCTTTTCAAATCAATATGCAGATTATCAAGAAGAATCTGCCTTGAAATATCTATCGATTAATTATTTCTTTATTAATCAATACCAAAGAGGGCAGAGGAAAATATGATTAAATATGCTTGAACTCTGATATTTCAGTTTAGTAATTCCTGTAGGTGGTGAAAACACCATAGGTAGAAAACAACTGCAATCTACCTTTAAAAAGATTTTTCAGATTTCTGAAGTAGTGTAACCAGAAAATTTTAGAAATTTCTTACAAAAAAAGACAGTTTCCTTTCCTAGAAAAATTTAGAATAAACCAGCAGAAATCACTTTCATAAAGAATACATTCCACATTCACAGCAAATTACTACCAATTTGATTTTAATGCTAACTCTCCATTACAATAATTTTTTAACCCAATATAAGTTCATTGTATTCACAGGATTCTATTTCCTGCTATCAAATGTATCCATTAAGTATTTTCACTGGGGAAAAAAATAGATCCCTATAATTCCCAGGCTGACTCCTTGGTGTACCTACAGCTAATACAGCTTGATGTAAAGGTGCACTTGTAAAAGCGTAAAATTGTATATTTTCTGTATACACTGTATTTTAAAGACATGAAATCTGGAACTGTTTAGCTTCACTGGGGACTGAAAAAAAAGTCAAAAAAAAAAAAACAAAGGAATAAAGCAAACAAAAAAAACCCAAACTGAACAAAACAAATGAAAAAAAAAAAAAACCAACCAAACAAAAAAACACACACACAAAAAAATGAAAAATACCAGAATAATCCACAGAAAACTTTCTAAGAAATGGTGTGCTTACCTACTTCTGTAGATCATACTGAATCCTTTTGTCAATTATTCCATAAGTATCTTCACAATATGTATAATATTCTGATGAACCCATTCATGCTTTTTACATGTCCAGTTATTTAACACAGTTCCTAATATCAGTCACTCTCTATTTCAGGTTTGCTTTTTTGCTTTGTTGTTTTTTGGGGGTTTTGGTTTGTTTTGTTGTTGTTGTTGTTGTTTTGTTTTGTTTTTTGAGGTGAGGGTTTGGGGTTTTTTTTAGCCATCCTTTTGCTAAATTCTCAGTAAATCATCAAGTAAACGGTATGATGGCCAGACTACCACTGGCCACCAATGATAAACGGTACCACCAAATAAAATAATATTACAGAACATATACTTCTCCCAGAAAGATCTTGTGTATCTTTCCTGTTCATCACTTTTAATGAAATACTGCTGATGGCCCATCACACATGTCAGTCTAAACAGAACATAAAAAGAGTGCTCAGAGAGGAATTTCAAGGAGTACTTCAAAAGTGCAGTGACCAGATGGCTTAAGACTAATTAGAGAGCTTCTTCACTGCAGAAGCAGCTAATATTTTTTTTTTGAGATCTTTGTTCCAACCAAAGAGATGCAAACATGAGACACAGATGCTTCATATCATTTTTAGCTTCTTCAGGAGAAAAAAACCAAAATAAATATCTCCCTTAAATACTATTTTCAATGTGGAGGAAAAAAGGGTTCTGAGGCTCCTGTAACACACACTTTTCAAGATGAGCACTCTTTATGAAACAGCTGATCACCAGTAGGTTTCAAGGCATTAATTTTAAGGGCCCGCAGAGATTTTCCTTAATCTCCAGAAACAAATTTGTGCAATAAGGCACACCACTGTTTACAAGGACAATTAGCCCAGTTCTCAACAGAGCCAAAATATGTAATGCCCACAAACCCCTCAGTCAGGTATCATGTCAAAAGACCACTGACATGTCTTGCAACATCAACAGATGAGCTACAACTGGTGCTGTACCATACAAATGCCTAAGTTATTGTTTAGTTTGTGTGAAGAGAAGACAAAGTAGCAGTCCTGGAAAAGGGATTCTTTTCAGCTGGTAGCTCATTCTTACCATATCTTTAGCAAAAACCCATTTCCTAACTGGAAACTCGAACACCCTTTTAAGAGGAAAAGCTGTCCCCATTTGAGGCCATGCACCTTGACTAGAAAGCAGCATGAGATTGTGGTGAATAGCCTCTTCCATCCCAAAATTTCTGGGACTAACAACTGCCATCACTTTTTTATCTCAATGCATGTACACTCCAGAATATCTCTGTTAATGTACTACAAGGAAACACAAAAATTATGAGACACCTGATGGCCTTTCCTGATTACCTAACTCTTATCAGCCTCCTGTAAGCCTCAGTGCTGGACCCAGCTTACACATGTTCATAGAGCAGTGCTCTAACCTTAAACCACAAAGACAGAAAGGGAGAACAGCAACGCAGCACTGATAACAGTAAAAACAAAACAAAAAAAAACAAAACAAAAACCAACCAAAAAAAAACCACCAAAAAACACCCTGAGAAGCAATAATTGTTTTGAGGAAGAGTCCCTCACTAACCCCTCCAGACAGCATGGCCCATGGCACTATGGTCAGTTGCTATCACCCTAACAGCAAAGGGAAGTTGGTTCCTTGTCATACAACCTTGAAAAAGCCACTTGACCTCCTTCCATCTCAGCTTCTCCACTTGGGAGCCAGAAGAAAATTAATCTTTTCCTTTCCCTAAGCTCTTCGACAGAGAAAAGTACCCCTAAATTGCACCCAAAGTCTCAGTCTTGTCACCTCTGCTCATTGTTTCAATGTGAAGTACAATTTGAAGCCCACTGTAGAATGAAGAATTTGTCAATGAAATTGTAATTAAAAAATGTCATGTTTTGATAAGTAGAGTTGCTGCCAAGCACAACAAGTCAGAAGTAACCACTATACAAAGTAAGCAATGCGTCCTCAAAACTCTTCGGACACAAGTATCTACTTCGTAGCCAATTCCCTGAAGAAACAAACTTGCCTCGGACTCCTACTGCCTTCCACCCTTCAAAACAAGTAGTTTTATATCACTAATATCAAGCAAGTACATAGATTGCCAAAAGCTGTTGAGCTGTGGTTTTTATTTCTAACAGACATACATCTGCTTGGGAGAAAATAAGAGAACAAAGTTGCTCCTGTAACAATTCAAGATATGTGAAAGAGTACCAAAAGCTTGTTTCCCATGTATCTCTGAACCAAATTAATAGTGAAGATGACAAAAGGAAGATCCCATCCAGAATCTGTAGTTCTAAGGAAATGTTTTTTTCTTAAATGTTAGTTTAAAATGAAACCTATGAAACTTTTACAAACTATACATATGTGCCAAAGCTGAAATGCCACTTAAAAAAAAATTTAAAAATTAAAAATAAAAGTCTCTGCATTTACATGAGTGCATTGTAAAAGATTTAAAATAAAACATTTGTATTTCAAGGGTAAAGTGCCAAATGACAAAGCGTGACAGAATATGACAAATTTTATGTTCTGTTTCACTAAGAATTGATAATATTACATCCCTGGAAAGCTGTAGAATAATAACAACAGCAGCTGAAAATTACAGAAGCCAGGACTGTGTTGAAAAAGCCACCCTCCAGCTGTGCAGTGGAGCAGGGCACAAAGGTCCAGCTGAAGGCTCACCCAGTGAAAGGCAAACCAGTGGCCACCCCTCAGCTGGGCAGGAGCTGCTCTTCATGCACAGCTGCACAAACACTCCTGCGGGTACAGAGGCAAGGGAGGGCTCCATGGTTTAAAACACTGCCTGGGAGAGAGCTCTGCAGCTCCTCACCTTGGATTTTCAAAGGCTCGTGGAGATACAGCACTGGGGTGTGGTTTCACCGCGTACAAACTATATCTTAAAACAAAGGAAAGAAAAAGGAAACACAGAAAACAGGTTGCTACAAAAAGTGAGATTCTCCCTTCCCTAAGTTTTCCCACTGCGCAGTGTGAGTGCCTACGCCAAATTGTTAATGAACTATTACTTTTCTTGTCAGATCCACACACTGTTCCAACTGATTCCATGACTGCTCTGTGGTTGGGTTTCAGACAGAGAAGGAGCAGGTAGAAGGGATGAAATATTTAATATTTAGCATTATACCACATTCAGATCACACTAAGAATGGCAGGAAAACACACCCTCATCTTAAACTAGACAGTTCCCAACACTGCAAGTCATGCATTCTTGGAAAGAACTTACATCTTCAGACTCCTTCTTTCCCATGGGACATTAATTTTTATTAGACACTGCACATACCCTTCATTTTCAGGGTTCAGCTTCATTAGACTAACCATCTTTGCAGATTATACTTTTAACATACTTCTGTGACTGCACATTTACTGCACAAAAGCATGCATGATAAACACACCCACATCTGCACGTTGAAAGGTAAGGCTTTTCAGAAGTGTCTAAACTTAGACTTCAAAGACCCTGCCCAGGTACTGAATTCCAGTGTCATTCCAGCGTGATTTGCTTATTCCTCTGTGCTAAGCATGGATTTATGGGCCTATCTGCAGGCAGTTGATTCAGCAAAGCCTGATAATGCTGAATACATGTAGACCTAGTAATACCACTGATTACAGTTGAAAATATATTGTTAAATATAAACTCCCTCTCCCCACTACCCTCCTTCAGGTTCTCCTTTCCCCAGTTGCTTCACCAAGCTTCAATCATTTAAGCTCAAGCACAAAGGCATACAGAATTTTATTCTTTGGATGTCTTCGGTAAAATCGGACAGCCCTTTCCAACAATAAATTTTAAAAGAATGAATTTCTTTCTTTGAATGTGTTTTCTCTTTCTCAAATGTGTTTTGTTTGTTTGGTTGATTAGTTGGTTTGGTTTGGTTTTTTGTTTGTTTGTTTGGGTTTTGGGTTTTTTTCTTTCTGATCCAACAATCCAACACTGAAACCACGTTCTTACGTTGCTAATAAATTCATGTCCGCGGCTCTTCGAACAAGGACTTCAAGTGTCTGCGACATGCTATCAGTTGTCATCAGGCTTAACAAAACAGGACCAAGTTAAGCGCCTTTAGAAAAATCTCAGTTTTCACAAGCTCTGTCAGGGCTCATTAGCGCTTGGCAGATGACTACTTTGAAGAGTTCATCCACGCCAAGCGTGCTGCAGCGGCGCGGGAGCTGTTCCCAGCGGCCGGGCGACGGGACACCGGCCTGGGGAGGCGGCCGGACCTTCGCCCCTGCGCTCAGGAACTGCTGCGCTCCCGCCCCGCTCCGCGGCCCCCGGCCTTTCCCGGGAGAGCGCGTCCCAGGGCGGGCACGGCCCAAGGCGCAGGGAGCGGGGAATGACTCAACACGGGTGCGCAACACACCGTGCACACAGCCGCCTTCTCTTTTCTTGATCTGGCAGGTACAGAACAATACCTCTGCGCCGAGCGTCCCGAGTGCCGCGGGGTGGTCGGCACCTGCTCGCTTTAAGTCACTATCTCGAGGTGAAGCCTTCCAGAGCACCGTCTGCCCCACCGGCGCGCGTCACCCTGATCCATCTGTCCTTTGCGCGACCGTAAGCAAAGTTACGACGTTATTCCTCCCGAAACCCCTTTTTTACCGCCGCCGCTCCCTTCCCGGCTATCGCAGCGCAGTCGGGAGGCAGCCGCCGCCGGGCAGCCCCGCGGGTTCTCCCGCATCGCGACTCCGCAGCCATGCCGGCGTCCTTACCTTGATGCCCTGCTGCTGCGTGGTCAGGGTCAGCTTGGACTCGTCCAGGAGCAAAACTTCGCAGTAAAATTCCTCCGGGACCGCGCAGAAACAGCCCATGCCTGCTGTGATGGCCGAAGACGGGGCGGGGAGGCGAGAAGAGCCCCGGGCGGCGGCGGAGAGGGGCTGAGGCGCAGCCGGGTCTGGGCCGCGCCCGGCTCCGCGCCCCGGCTGCGCGGATGGAGCCCGGCGGCTGCTAGGGCGCAGCGCCCAGCCCCGCGGGGCGGCCCGCCGCCATCCCGCCCAACAGCCTGGACGGGGCTGCCGGGCTCTCTCTCCGGGAAAGAGGGGAAAAAGACCGGCGGCTTTTTTAGGAAGGATCCCAGGGCACAGCCCTCGCCCGCGCCCGGCTGTCACGGCGGCTCCCCCGCCGCTGCCGCCCCGGGGTGGGACCGAGCCGCCCACCCGCCTCGTCCTCCGCCCCGTCCGCGCACGATTCCGCGCCTCCCCTTTGTGTGCAGGAGCGGGGCCGGGGAAGCGCTCTCGGCCGCCGCAGCCGGGGCGTGGGGGTGCTCCCCACCCGGCCACCGCGTTCCCTCCGGCCGCAGAGCCTGCGGGCGGAGCAGGACGGTGGCGGTGGCGGTGGCGGTGCCCGGCCGGCGCTGCGCTGCTCCCCGGCTGCCCGCGGCCGTGCGGGGGGCCCCGGCAGCGCTCGCCTCCTCCCCGTCGGGGGCGGAGGGATGGAGAGAAGAGAGACCCGGCGGTCGGGCAGCGCCGGCCGCCTCCTGCCGGCCGCCGGGCAGGACTCCCCCGGGGCGCCTTTGGGGCGGAGAGCGGCGAACGGCACCTGCCCGGCCCCGGCACCGCGCCGCATCATGGCACGGGACCCCCCGGCGTGCCCGGTCTGGGGCCGGGAGCTCCCTGCCCTCTGCCGTGGGGCGGGGGCGGTGATCCCTGCCCCGGTCCGCGCCCCTCGGTTGTCCCCGTCGCCGCTGGGCACGGCTGCCCGTCCCGGCGGCCGCGGCCCCGGTCTCCGTGGCAGCACTGACCCCTGCGGGCTGCGCCGGCTCCGCTCGGGCGGGACTCAGATCGGGAGCGGGTTTTGTCTCTGCGCTTGACAAGAAGAACTTCAGGAGACACCACGAGTGAAGGGTCCAGCAGAGGTTGAATTTTTGAAGGTGCGCTAGATCGGAAGTCTATTCTCCATCGAGCTGTTAAACACTGAGCTTGCTACAGGTATATTTAATTTACAAAGCAACAGTATTAAAAACAAATAAATAGATACATTTTTAAAAATCAGTTTTAAAAATTGAAACGAAAACCCAACCAACAAAGAAAAGGGGGAACATGAGAGATCCTCCAACTGCTTTTGCAGTTGCTGTCTGTAGTTTCTGGAGCACACAACAATCCACTTTCTTTGATGCACATACCTCCAGGATTTTTCCCTCTCAGGTAGAAGAGGGATCCTACAAGTTAAGCCCTGATCCCACAAGTGCCTGTGCTTTTATGTAAATCTGTATGCATGAGTCGTCCTATTGAAGTCCACATGTATAAATTAAGAATATGCCAGAAGTGTTTTTCTTATAGTCAATAACTTGTTTGTGTAGCATAAGAGAGAGGCGCAACGAAATTATGCTTACAAAACCCACTGGGTATGTAGGTAAGTCTGCTTTTAAACACCTGTCCTAAATATAACCCTGCTGCTCCCAAGTAATGGCACTCTCATTTTCATGTTTGAGCTTGGACCTTGGGGTGTTGGGATCTCCATATCCATCCTGTAGCTGCAAAAAACAATATTCCATGAGCACTGGGAAGATCAGGACAAAACCCGCTATAGAGGTTCATAAAAATAAAGCCTTTTGAAAGACCTAGAAAGACTTAAAAAGACTAGCCAGTTAAAAATACGACTTCCTAACCTTTTTTCCTGGGCAATATGTACCCAGGGAGAATGCCATCCAGAAAGCACAGAAAATTTAGGAAATTTACTCATGGCTTTCTAAACACATTTTTCAAACAGTTCTTGAGCCCCTCTGACAGCAGACAATTTTCTAGAGATCAGATGGTTCCTTTTCCCCTCTCTTTAGTCTATTTAGATCCATGTATCATGCACATTGAGATATAAATTACCCTCTAAGTCAGTTAAAGTCATTATATATGTGTAAATCACTGGTTAATCAAGTGGGAGGGAGGGTTCAGTGAACTCAAAACTTCTTCAAAATCTTTATTGATAATTTTAAGTGTTCATACAATCACAATCCCAAATCTGAGCAGTTTTATCAATACTGCTCTGGGTTATATGTTGCTTATAAGCTGTCCAAGTGAACTATTTCACGTCTTCTCTTTTTGAAGATCCATTTTGTGCCGCTGCTGATTGGTGCATAGGAAAAATACATAATACACAGTGATGTTGAGCTGATGCCAGTGTTTAGGGGACAGAGAAATTAACTCTTGGATTTGTCTCCTAGCCAGCTATTGCCAACAGCTAAGCACTTTATAAAGAGGCAGTACCAGGACGTGCTACTTGAGGTGAAAGCCTGGGAGGAGATCCTGAAATTCAGAGGAGAGAAAATCAGCCAGGGGAACAGAGGAAGAGAGGATGGAATAGATGGGATCTAGACTATGAACCAGTATGAGCCCTGAGAAGCTCAGGAAATCAAAACAACCAGCAGGCAAAAACATAGGGCCCAGTTTAAGCTTGGAGCACCGTGTGATAGAAGACCAGCCCTGCCTCAGTATTTCAAGTATCAGGACCACCTCACAACTCGTGAAGATCCTGGGATAGCCATCTGTTTTCCAAATCCATTAGGAAACTGAGCTCCTTTTTACTTCTCTCTACAATAAAAAACACAGGTCAAGCACTGCAGAATGAAACTTGTTGATGTAAGCTCTCATCACACAAACACTTATGGACATGTTTAACTCAGGCATGTAAGTACAGGACCAGAGCATAAAGGCATTTTTGTCTATTGCCTGTTTGATGAAGTAGCCAGCAGAACTCGCTGCAGCCTCTGTGATCCAGTACACCCTCATTAAAATGTTCAGTTTTAGCTGTAATGCAGTATTTTCAATGAGGTCGTATAAGCAAGGCATCACAATGGCACCACAAGGTCTCCTATACATGAAGTGACCTATATCCATATTCCAACATACAGCAATTTGACTGCCCAAGGGACACAGGGTGGCATATCTGCTTTCTCTCTCATTTTTACACAGTTTTGCTCACAAACATTTGCTGTCAGGAAGTTGATAATATAGTAGGAGTCATGATGACTTGTTTTAGCTATTATTAGTATCATTTTCCTATCACTATTACCCATTGATATGTAGGCATGCAATTCCTGCATCTTACCCATGTAGGTTTCCAGTGACTGAGTGAAAAGTTTCAGAGGCACAGAGCAAGCTCTTCATTCTTCTTTACATGTAAAAACAAGTCTCCTGGACTCAGTTCCCTGCTCAAACAATGAGCAGAGGCAAAGCACTGAGGTCTAATGCAAGAAAATTAAAATGAAAACGGAGAAACAGCACATACTCTCTGGGCTACATGTACAATCCTGAATGTATCTTCCACTAAAGAAAAAAATCTTACTAAGACAAGTGTTCAATAGTTATTGCCCAGTAGGGTCTCTGGTCTTTATAGGGAAAATGAGGTACAACTCCCCCAGCAGCACTGCACTGCCCTGGTTTGGCACTGCCCACCTGCCCAGACACACCTGTCCTCAGCCCTGCCACAGGGGTTCTCCAGAGCTTCAACATGCTGTTAAGAGCTCTACTTATTTGTGGCTCTTGGATCCAAAAAGAGGACCAAAGCAGGCACTGGAAAAATAATACTTTCCACATAGCATTTTACAGTATTCAGAGGAAAAAGTTTGTTGCAATGGTGCATGAATTGACATTTCTCATTTCAATAATGGAAGGCTTTACTTAAAACACATTCAGGGATGCTGCCAACTACTGATTAATCTGGATTCTGTCTTACCACTACACATTAGACATGTATGCATCCATTGCACCATTAGAAGCTATGATCAAAAACACTGTGAAAATAAATTTATTCAGATATTGATCAGTTTTATACTTCCTGCAAAAATGTTGACATTATGCTCTACACAATACATTTAGAGTCCTTAAAGCAAGACATACCAGTTAAGACCACTTAATTACAAAACATATTACAGAAAGGCCAAAGTTCACATATACAGTGCAAGGATAACATAAAAAACCCCACACAGGCAAATAAAACAAAACATTTTTTAAAATCTTAGGAGGCCACAAAATAAACTTGAACAGATTACATTTATTAATCATTCTATAGCAATAAATGCCTTGAGATCCTCTGAACTGACATGAGACTGAGTGACAATCAATTCCTGATTTTCTTCACACATTTAACAAGACCCAGAAGATTGTAACACTGCAGACACACACTTAACAGTCAAAGAAATAATAAGCATCTCTCACTCGCTGATTTTTAATAAGAGCACATGACATTAACTATATCTCCTCCACCCAAGAAAAATTTAAAATAAAACATTCAGGATATTTATTGTAAACCATAGAGCTAAAATTAGAAACTGAAAGATCTGTACACTTTTATCAAGGCAAGAAAAAAAAAACTGGTTTTAGCTACAATTTATTGAACCTAATTTTGTGTGTGATGTGGTTTTACAAAGTTTCTGCCAAGACTTTGACAAGTTACCCCTATGCAAAGAAGAACCAGATGATCCTGTTTTATTTTGCTTATGCTTAGCTTCCTCGGCAGAACTTAGTAAGTTTTAATAGTAAAGGTAATTGGGTGGCAAGATGTAACAATCTAACTCACCAAGAGCAAACAAAACCAAGAATTCTCTACAAGACTTCAAGTCATGCTCTCACAATTTAAACCAGTAGTATTTTGTAGCCCCAGTCTGCAGAGAGAAACAGGCTGTGAAGGACTGTGGATGCTTGGAAGGTAATCTTCTTGCAAAGAGTTTTTCAAAGAATACCGCCTAGTGAATAAACTGTTGCTTTTCTTAATAAAGCACAACAGACTAGATCCATGCTTAAGCACAAAAAGGAGAATATTGTCTCCACACTACTGCACTTTTTCCTATTCAATTAGAATAGCTCCAGACATGCATCTTTGGGGTAAGACAATGAACAATGGTAAGCCAAAACCTACATCTCAGGGAGGGTGCTAGCTGTTCCAAGGCATCCGATATACTCTGACATTTTTGTAGGAAGTAGCTGCTTTGAATACACTTAGTGAAGCATTTTTTATCCCAAGGACAGGCTGGCTGTGCTGGCTGGCAAATGACAGGGGGCTTAGTTAACCAGTCTGCTGCCTTTTGTGCCCCACATTGCCCAAACACAACAGAAACCATGTTTGTCTGTAAGCATCACCTCTTTTTTTCCTCTCTGCCACTTTCTGGATGCAAGTTTTGGAGATCTTCAATTCTGTTCCACTGAGATTAATTAGACAGAGGTCTACAAATGCCATGGCAATAAACCCAGGGACACAATAAACTTAAGCAATGATCTAGGCAAGGCAAACACAGGCTGAGAGGACCCTCCCCAGCCAGAACTCCAGGCCAGATCAGGGAGGCAGTTAGTCAAGAGTGACATAGGTGTCCATTAAGACAAGCATTTTCCATGCATAAAAGAATATATTTACATATACAAGCCATCAGTAGGAAGTTCTGATGGAGAAAACAGCTGACTACTTTTATGTTTAATAAACTCAGTACTGTGAACCTTAATCTTTAAAACTTCAGGTCCATTTTTTTTTTTTACAGGTAATAGATCTACATTTATTCTCTCTTCTGATGTTTGGATATTACAGCCACATTCTCAATTGAGATCTTCAATGCTAATCCTAAACACAGTTTCTAATTTAAACCTGTCATTCTCATGTAGCTAATATAAATTTCTACTATTGTGAGATGTATCCTAAAATAATATCAGCTGTAGTATGCAGCAACACTTCAAGTTTTGCTCAACCTGAAAATTTAAAGATTTTTTAATACAATTTGTGTGAAGAATTGTCCTTTCTGGATAAGCAGTGCTCTTTAGCTGAACCTTGAAAGCAGAAAATGCAGTTATTGTCTGGAGAACATCATCTATTGTGAGCTATGATGAGATGGGGTGGTAATGGGATGCTGGAGAAAATTGGAAGAAATAAATCTTTTCTTCAGTGACCACACTTATCTATGTTGATTTCAAAAGCAAAGAGATTTAAATAGCTCCCACAACTGATTAAGGAAATAACCAGGTTGTCATATATCTTGTAGACTCAGATAATTAATATAAGATACAGACTAAAGCATGCCACATGTAGCCTGCTGTGCTTTCCTTTCAAATTTCCTTTTGGTAGCAGATGGATGAGGATTCCCTCAAGCTCCTACATCAGCCTCTGATTCTGAGTGATGCTGAGCCTGCAGAGGATTGCTCCAGCTCAAAGTCAGTCAGGGACACCAAATTGTCTAATTGATTTCGTGTTTATCACATTCTCTTCAATATGGGGGAATGTTTCTTGCTGCAGAAGACAGAAACTCACTCTGATATAGTGTATTTTCTGGAATTATGGCTGAACAACAGTACAATCTGGAAAGTTTTCCCCTTTTCTAGGAGTTTCTAAGCATGATTACACCTGACTGACATATTTCTGTGTGTATCCTTTTTTAACATTTGGTTGTCTCCTTAGGACATATGGAAAAAAATGTAAATGGGACCTCCATGGGACAGCAAGTCCTTTAATAAAGCAAGGAAATTACAGAACTCATCTTGCATTCAGAATAAAAATTATCAGCACCCAGCGTTTTTCAAAGAAATGGATGAGGTGAATAAGAGGTTCAGAGCATTCTTAAAGCCCTGGTACTGCTGCCTTTCATATTCTCATAGTGTATGTCTGACACAGGCTTTAACAGTACAACTGTACCTTCTGCTCCTTATCAGTCTGTATAACAGTCTAATTTACTGCCACCCCACTTTTAAGTTCAAATTATTTGGCCATGCTAACATTCAGCTGGCTGAAAGAGAAAAAGGAAAAACTCAATTTCCAGCACAGGGGAGGAGAAGGGAGTATACAAGAAAAGTGAAGGAGAAGGAGGAGGAGGAGGAGGAGGAGGAGAGAGAACATCTGTTTGTTGCTGGGATGAAAAGGACTGAAAAGTAAGTACACCACACAGAGGTGAAAGCTAGGAAAATAAAAGCAACTACGAGAGGTATATCAGAGAAGACAGAAATAAAAAGAAAAGTGGAGGAAAAGAGCATGTAAACTGAAAAAGAGAAAGAGGATGAAAGTATTATAAAAATGCTCTAAGCAGGAGTTGCTTTGGTAGGAGCTGGGCCTGCCAAGCAGGGACAGAAAGAGAGTATCAGATGAGGTCATGAAAATGTAAACAGCTTTGATGGAATTGAAGGGCAAATGCTGCTTGCACAGCTCTTATCCTCCAATGTAACATTTTGCCTTGAAGGCAACAGGAATGTGGTCTAAGCACCATGGGTGTTCCTCCCCTTCATCTGCTTCCACAGACCTCTTGTTCTCCTCAAAAATCCAAGCTGCATTCTTGGCCTGGCTTCCTACCCTGGTGCACAGTAAAACACAATTTTTAAAGGTGTGCTTCTGGTGCTTCCAGCAGGGAACTGGTAACCTGTCTCGCTGTAACTCCTCCTAAGCACATGGGTTATTAAACAGCAAGGTATGCTCTAGGTTGCTCATATAATATGGGGTTTGGGTTTTTCAGTGTTTGGGGGTTCTTTTCCCCCGCACCTGAACATAAAAAATGAAGCAATTGCTCATGAAGCCAAGTACATTTCTATATCTTGAAAATAAAAATGAGATTTTGCCAGCCTTGGAGAACTATGTGTCCCACATTAGATGTTCGGAGATGATCGTGAATAAATCAAAGTGTAGACTCCTTTTTAGCATGCTAAATATTATGTACAAATTGATAACACTATGGACATTAATTTATTTTCTGTGACATGAAAGTAGAAATGCTACAGCTTACACAGCATGTAAAATGCAATACAAGTCTAATAGATGCATATTCTCAAACCCACCACATTACAGAAAAGCACAGATTGCCAGGGACTGATACAGCAGTGCTCCAAGGATATAAGGGCTCTGTACACAGCATCTGTGAAGAGAAGATTAATGAGATTAAGCCATTCCGTCTCTATTAATATATCTACAGAAATGCTTTTTCTTTACAAACTGATAGTGTTCCATATTCACATTACCAAGTTCATCAATAATTTCCATTGCTGCTAGCACTGAATGATCACGATGAATTTTTAATTTGCTTGTACATGTATTTATATCATGTTCATGCTGTTTTGATAGGGTTTGCATTCCTAGGATCTTAATTCATTGCCAGAACAGCATACCTGAAATACCATTTTGAATGGTGGTGTATTTATACTTTGACATCTATTAACCCAACTGATGCTTGTAACCAAGTTCTGCACCATTCCTTGCATATTTATAAATGGGTGTTTGTACAGACTATAATGCTACCAATTTTTTTTTTACCAGTTAAAAATAAATGTTGTATTTCTGTCTGCTGATGTCTGTACCATCAAAAAAAAAAGTCTTTTATTTATACTTCTCTCTCAATAGAGGTATGAAGAAAACCAAGAAGGCAATATTGACTGTTATAGTAATCATTACTAGTGATCCAAGTTCTTTTGTAAAAGATGTAAGGACTGGCAGAAGAGGCAGACAGCTGACTGAAACAATATTGACCTTTTCAGAAAAACACTTGGGTCTTCTAAATTGATTGTTTCATCTGCTACTTTGAAGCTTTCAAAGAAAGCATACTCAGCTTAGAATAAGCATGACATTTCAGGATAAGGATCCCATTTTGGGAAATATTGTAAAAAAATCACCCACTTCTTGTTCCTCCTGCGTGATCCTTCTGCACTTGGAGGAACCAAGTTTAGAATACTGTTGAGCAGAACTCGTACCAGGTACAAGTGTCCAGGTCTTGGCAGGATATGCTGCAGGAATGGCCACTGGAGAGGGAGGGTGGGTCAGCCCCACACAAGGATCCACAGCGGACCCACTGTGGGGCACAGCCAATTCCTCAGCCAAGATGGTGGTGACTCTGTAATAACACATTTAACAACATGGAAAAAAGCTGCACAATAACTGTGAGGGAAGACTGAGAAAAAATCTGAGGGACAGCCCTGCAGACCCCAAGGTCGGTGCAGAAGGAGGGGCAGGAGGTGCTCCAGCACCAGAGCTGAGACACCCCTGCTCGCCTTGGACGAGACCATGGTGGGGCAGCCGTGCCCCTGCAGCCCACAGAGGGCACAGGGGACAAAGATCAGGGCTGTACCTATAGAGGAACCCACGCAGATTGTGCAGAAGGTCCCAGGAAGGAAACTGCAGCTCATGGAGAGCCCACTCCAGAGGGGCTGTTGCCAGTGGAGGGTAGCCCACATTGGAGCAGGTTTGGTGGCAGGACTGTGACCTGTGGGGGACCCACACTGTAGCAAGCTGTTCCAGAAGGACTGACCCTGTGGAAAGGGAACAGCTGGAGCAGTAGTGAAGATCTGCGTCCTGTGGCAAGGACCCACACTGGAGCAGTTCATGGAGGTCTGTATCCCACAGGATGGACATGCCGCAGCAGCAGCAGCAAAGTGAGGAGGAAGGAGAAGCATGAAAGAACTGCTATGGACTGACCCCAGCCCCTATTTCTCATGTCCCTTGTTGGAGGCAGAAGGAAGTAGAGGTGTTGACACTGAAAGAGAGCAGTTGAGCCTGGGAAGAAGTTGGGGAGGGCTTTCAGGTTTTGTCTTTGTTTCTCATCATGCTACTCTATTTTTAATTGGCAAATAATTAAACCAATATGCTCCAAGTCAAGTCTGTTTTGCCCATGACACTAATTAGTAAAAGATGTCCCTGTTCTTACCTTGACCTATTAGATTTCCATCATATTTTCTGCCCTTATCCAGTTGAGATGCATGAGTGAAAAAGAATGGGTGGACACCTGGCACTCAGTCGAGGTTGACTCACCAGAGAACTGATGATAATTCACCTGATATCAACAAACATCTTAGGATGATGGTAGCAAAAGATAAGCTTGGAAAGGATTTCAAGATGTTTCTAGGTCAAACTCCAGCTTAATCAGCTGTGAGGCTAGACAAAGTTTCCTCAGGACATTATTCAGCCCTGCTTTTAAAACCTTAGATGTTGGACACTACACAGCTTTATAGGCTCACACAGGTACATGAAAGCCATCAGGGCAGAATATTGTTTGCATCTATATGAATATGCACAAGACAGCCAACAAATCAGACACCATGTTAGTCCAAATGAGGTTTTGAACATACCAGAGTTCTCCAACCACAGAGCATTCTTTAACACATAACTTCACGGTCTTCTTTAACACAGGGTATTCCTGATGCCCTTTACACCAGACTTATACAAGATTAATAGTTTGACCATAATCACAGAGGAAACTCATCAACACTTTGACGTTTGTTTGGGCTTATACATGACCTTTAAGTTCACAGAGAAAATCTAAGCAACTGAACAGTGGCTGGGTTCTGAGATTATTCAAATAATCTCAAAGAACAAGACAATATCTCCATTTGTGGAATCATCCTGTATATTTCTTCATAGACAGAGACATACCTGGTTAAAGACTACTGAAAAGATATCCAGTTATAATGAAATTACTAACCTTGTCAAGAATTTGATTGCTGGTTAGTTGGGATGTCCAGCTTTTTGGGGACAACACTTAGAAAAGTTCCCCCATGTAAGCTATTTCCAGGGTGTCCTCCTAGTTTCATTTGTTCAGAATAGCTTGCTTTAATGAAGAATTATTTTGGTTTTGCTCTTCATCAAAAGGGACTGCATTGGCACTGCTCTCTAGAGGAGACATAGCCAGAAGACACAATCCCTGAAGGCAGCCAGAATCCACTCTGTGAAGGCTGACTGCAAATAAACCAACAGCCACTCAAACCTAGGCATATTGAGCTTTGGGCTTAAATTGGTGGCCAGAGAAGATGGTGATTCTTTATATGGGGAATAATCATATTTCTTGATGATAACTGGAGTGAATACAAGAGCTACAGTGACTCATGGGTCATCCCTAGGAAGTCTGGTAGCATTGAATGGGAAGAGAGATTGCTGAAAGTCACTGACAATTTAAGAAATATCTTCAGCTGCACAGTGAGCAAGGTCAGAGCTCCTCACTGATTCTGAAAGAACTGGTTGTCAAAATATAACAATGTGAGATCTGTAGTTATATTGAGGAAACAAAATGTTATTTTTAGAAGTATAGTTTAAGATATGAAGTAATTGCATCATCTCTTAATGAACTTTTATTTCAGTTCACCATCTATTAGGACTATTTATATATGAAATTGGTCAAAGTGACTATATGTAAACTGAAAATGGTGATCATTATCTTCATTTTAGAAATGCCTCTGTTTATTCACTAACTGTTCCCAATTTGAATAAAATATTGTATTTAACAATGCAGAATTTAAATCCTATATTTTCTAAGTAACATGTGCAGTTTGAAATTTATCTAAAGTGACCAGACCTTATGGTGTGAAGATTTTGTAAATCAAATTCTTAAATATTGCCTATTTCAGTAGCAGAAGGCATTCTAAAGGCTCCTGGAATTACTCCACTATTTCTACTGATTTGGGAGTGGCCATTAGAAAGTTTAACTTAACCAAAAGTATCTGGCTTTCAGTAATCAGAAAGTTAACGTTGCATTGACTGAAGAGTTGAGACATGATGCTCTGTTTCTTTTTTATAGTTTTAATTTCTTTCTTGGGTATACTTCCTACATATTACAGGTGATTTACTAGTATTTACACTGGATAATGTCAATGTATTTCTTTTCAGTATGCTAGATAAAATCTGAAATTATTTATCTTGTTTGCTTTTTCTGGGTTGTACAATATTCTTCTATTTTTCAGGTTCCCTTACATTATTATTTTTCTTTGTTTGCTTTGGATATTCTTTATTCCACTAAGTATTAAAATTTTACTGCTTTTAAACCCACCTCTTTTAATCTTCTTCAGAGGCTATTCCTTCTCAACCTTGTGACATGTTAAGGGAAAGATTTTTCCATATGTTTTCTTAGTGCAATCAATCCACATTCTTTATGACCATCACTTCCATTTACTTGTAGGTATGTAATGTTTTTTAATCTGCTGCTAATACAGTGTGCTAAGAGTAGTTGGTGTCCTAAACATTATTCTGTCTTTTAAACATCTGTTTCCTTCATTTGCACTGTTGAATAATTTACTAACAACTTAATCAGCTGTTTGACTGAAAAGTGTGAAGTCCCCTTCACACTGATAAATTGGATGCCCTGTTGTTTTTTGTCTGGAATTAAAATTAATGTTTTAATATAGTATGCACTACAGAATGTTGCTACTTCAAACTTTTGTGGATTTTAAAATAAAATAGGTGAAGTCTTATAGTTTTTTGTTTTGTTTTTAGATACAAAAATTACCATTACATAATACCTAAAGATAGAACTACAACACATAAAGTTAAATACCTCTTGTACCAGTCATATTTTTCATGTAAATGTGAAGATTTCATCACAAGGCAAAAAAAAGTACAAGAGACTTCCAAATCTTTTTTCTACTCTTGCTATACCAATAAATGGCTATACATCCTCTGTTCTATCCTTATAGCATCTTGTTTTCCATAGTTACTGAGATGTCATATTAATTTCATTCTCTGACATTTGCTTAAAAATATATTTAAAAGATTGCATTTTAATAGGATTTATTTGGACCCAAAATTGCATAAATGCATTGAGAAAAAAAAATTAAGAATACATGACAGTATCTAAAGTAAAGTAAATGAACACTTCTTATTACAAAAACATGTACACATACATAGTTTTAAAATTATGCAGGATAGAAAAACAACTCATCATTCAAGTAAGCTTGAGTTCCTTTAATTGCTTTAATACCTATTTTTCAAATCAGTATAAACCACAGCCTTTTTACATTTACATAGCTGTTCTACTCCCTCTGTGCTGTAAATACATATATATAACTATATGTACTAATTTCTGTTTCTCTTGATGTGTTTCACAGAGATTTTTTTTATATTTATATTTATATCTACTCCAAACCCTTTTCTTCAGGGTTTTGTACTTGTACTTCTTCTTGTACTGTTGCTTCTCCTGCCAAAACATGGGAAACATGGGTTTGCCCATTGACATTAGTGTTAAATCCATATTGTCATAACTTATTATCCACGGGCTATATTTATCCAAAGGGAATGAAAATTGTTGCTTGAACTGCGTTGTCTCTAATTGTTTATACTAACATTTCACATAGTTCTCCTTTTCTCAATGACGTCAGAAAAACAGTGCAAAAAGCAACTGGTGCTTTTTAGACTCTTATGGTTTACAGCATATCAGCTTCTGCCCTGAGAGGTCAAAAATTGAAGAGACAAAGAAGTAATTCAAGAGGATAAGAAACACGAACATGTTCCAAAAGCTTGTGCAAGCTATGCGATTTTCTGTTGCCTCTACGCTTCATTATTTTTTTCAAACACTATTAATTTATCTGTCCTGAGATTTTTTATAAGGTCTTTCTTCCCCTCCTCTCTCAAATGTAACCACAGGTATGCCGAAAGGGGTTCTGTTCTCTGCCTTCTACAATGTATAGTGTGAAATTTAAACTGAACAAGTATTATCTATCTCTCCAAGTGGCGCTCTTGGCTGTGCAGAAGATGCCTTGCATCGTGAGCCCTTGCTGTGCGGGACAGTCAGCAGCTCCTGCGGGAGAGGCAGGAGGGCAGGGATGTGTGTGAGAAGCTGCCTGGTGCAAGAGCAGTGGCCAGGGCCAGAGCTCTGCTCTTCTCCAGCCTGAGCTCCCTGCCTCCTGCTGCCACGGGCTGGCAGCAGAAGACTGAGCCGTGGCCGAAGAGCCCAGAAGTCCTGAGAGCTGGCGTGGTGCTGGGACAAGCCACCCCAGCCCTGGCCCTGCCTTCTTCCAAGCTATGGGCAGCGGCATATGTCCTCCCTCAGGTGCCACACCTGCATGGCCATACTCAGGGCACAAGAGAGGGCAGCTGGGCCAGAGCAGGAGGTTGCCTTTCCTTCCCAAACTCACCTGCAGAGTGAGTGGCCAGGTTGTCCTCCCTTGCTGGATGGGGCCATGGCAGGCCCTTGCTCAGGGTCAGCCTGCAAGGAGCCAGCTGCACTCACAGAGGAGTCCCACAGCACAAAGGGCCACCAGCCAGCAGCCACCCAGCCCCAGCAGCCTGAGTGTGGCACACAGATGGCAGCCTCTGGCCCGCCAGCCTCTCTAGCCCATGCAACAGCGATCCTGCCAGTGGCAGCAGCAAAGACAAGCCAGAACTGCTGCTGGCTCCCGAAGGCTCTGCTTGCCCAGCAGCAGCAGGGTCCCCTGCTTCCCTGTACACAAGGTCAGTGCACTAGGCAAGGCTCCCTGGCAGCCCAGAACAGTGCACTGAGCAGCGCTCAGGCACAGAGCCTGCAGCACAGAAACATTTGCTGCAGGGCAGCCGTTCAACTGCACAGCCAGGGCTTTGATGCTTGGCAGGTGGCTGACTCGGGTTCCTTGGATCCTGGGCAGAAGCAAAAGGGATGGGCAGAGAGCTGGGTGAGCCCCAAGCCACTTGCGGTGCCTCATCAGGCAGCCGTGCCCGACAGCTGCCCACAGCCTCAGGGGCAGCTCTCCCCAGCTGAGGAGCTGTGTTGCCCAGTGTGGCTGCCATGGGAGCATCCCCCTGTGGCAGCAGCAGCAGCTTACCCCTGTAGTGTGCCCACCCACTGCTCCTTCAGTGCCTGGGAGCTGCAGGAAGAGAGGAGAGGGAGAGGGAGAGGGAGAGGGAGAGGGAGAGGGAGAGGGAGAGGGAGAGGGAGAGGGAGAGGGGAACCAGCAGCAGGCCCCAGTGCCCCCAGCCCCTGGGGGGCAGAGAGGCACAGCCCTGCCCAGGGACCAGAAGCCCCATGTTGGGGGGCAGGACAGGGATGGTGCACAAGCCCTGCCTCTCTGTCAGCTGCCAGAGAAGTGGCTTTTGCCCTTACCTTCTGGCAAGCCAATGTTGATTGAGCTACACAGGCCACTCTCTGCTCCTGCTCCGCACAGAGGCCAAAGGCAAGGCTGCCCAAGGACTCCTGTATCCACAGCTGGCAAGCTCTCCTGCCCTGCCATGGCACGTGGCACCATGACTCACTTAAAAGTGGCAAAGCAGGAGCCGCTGGGCCAGATGAGGATCATGGAGGTGGCATCTTCATCACTGCCTTCCTGCTGCTGCTCTTGTGTCTGCAGCACTGCCCCCTTCCCGGTGCTCAGCACCCACAGCTGGCCCAGGGCCAGGCAGAGCCCTGGCTGCAGAGAGCAGAGGCAGACAGGGAGGGGCAGGTGGCCTCACTGGCATCCTTGCACAGAGCCTTCCTTAGCGCATCCCCCCTCCATAGTAGCACAGACGAGTTCAGGATGGGCTATCACAAAAGAAAGGAGATGCCCTCTAGCCTTCAGGCTCTCTTTCCTTTGCCCACTTTCCCAATGGCAAATGGAGGTTTCCTCAGCAGGCCCTTGCAGCGCCTTCTCCCCAAACGTGTGGCTCCGCCACCTGCCCAGGCCCTTTTACGGTTTCTTGGCCTGTCTTTGCACAGCTCAGGGATCAGCTGGGCAGGCCTGGCTCTTTTCCCCCAGCCCCCAGCAGCCCTCTTTGCCAAAACCCTCCTGGATCCTAATTGCTCCCAACAACACCAACCAAGACTCATTTTCAGTTCCAGTTTCACTGACTGCACCTTGCTCCAGCAGCACTGTCCAGGTAGAAGTCCACCAAAGGCAACTTGAGTTGAAAAAGGAAATGTGCTACAGCTTGTTGTACTCGTGCTTCTTACATGCAATTACAAGTTCTTTCACAAGCTTACTGCACATAATTACTTCTCTGCTGATTCCATGGCAGGCCACAGAGGTCACTACCAGTTCACACCATCTCATCACTGACAGGTTACAAAGTGGTGCCTGTACAGATCCATGTATGGAGGGAGAGTGACAAACATCCCTGGCCCTCTCTAAATACCCACAGAGCTGGAAAGAAACTGCCCAGTGCAATGGAGGTTTATATAGGAATTGATGCAGAGAGAAACATAAGGATCTGCGTTGTGAAAATGTATTGACTTCTGTATACAAATGGCTCTACATAACATGAACCTGTACAGAGCTATACAATGACCCAGCTACATCTCTATGTCCCTGTAACTAAAGACACAGAACTGTGTATAGCTCTACCATTCCATGCATACTGAGGTAGTACTGGAGACAGACAGGGAAATAATTGTGGCATTCACATTCTCTGAACATGATACCTTCACCTGATACCTTCACCCAGGGCTTTTATCCTGGGAAGCTGAAAGGCAGCGAGAGGCCTCAGAGAAAAGAAAAACAATTCTCATCTCATTTGCTTCTCCTGTGTTGTGCTCATGTGGAATGTGTTTGGAGATTGTTTACCCAAGGTGATTGTTTGATTGGACTCTGGTGTGAGTTGTTTTGACTCATTGACCAATTAGGGCCAAGCGGTGTCAGGACTCTGGAAAGAGTCACGAGTTTTCATTATTATCTTTTTAGCGTTCAGTAAGTATCTTTTCTGTATTCTTTACTATAGTATAGTATAGTATTCTTTAATATAACATAGTATAATCAAGTAATAAATTAGCCTTCTGATAAGATGGAGTCAGATGCATCGTTCTTCCCTGCCACAGGGCTCACCATGCATTTACAATACATAACTATATAGAGGTACAATGCTAACCCAGTACAAACAGGGCTAGGACAAGATACAGAGGGAACACAGCTGGCCCATCTCTCCTCACTCCCCCTCGGTCCCTTGGCTTCTGGAAAGGTCAAGCAGACGGAGATCTCTAGGAAGCAAAGGGAGCACTGAGTCACTTGCGTGTGCCCTCAGCCCCACCATAGCCTCAGCACACCCGCAAGCTCCCCAGTCCCTTCAAAGCCTCCTAGCCCATCAGCCCACGCAGTGCTGTCATCCCCCTGAGCATCCTCAGTGCCCTGAGCCCCGCCAGCCCTCTCAGCCCGTGCCTCTTCCCTGCCCACCCAGCCTCCGCCACCATCGCCCTCAGCCTCCAGAGCCACAGCTTGCCCTCAGCCCCCACCGCCTCACCGTCCCCTCAGTGCCATGGGCACCAGCAGCAGCTCCTCAGCAGCGGCAGGGTGCCTTCAGAGGCACTGTCCCTGCTGTGGCAGCCCCGGTGCCCTCAGCCTTACCGGCCCTTCAGCGGCTCCCCGGTGCCTTGAGCCCCGCGGCCCCTGAGGGAGACGGTGTCTGGTACCCCCGACACTTCCCGCCGCTCCCGTTAGGGGCGGGCAGCCGGGAGCTGGGGCTGAAAGCGCTGCTCGGCCCGGCCTGGCTGCCAGCCCGCACCGCAGCACGGCCAGAAGGGACAGGGCGGCAGGGTGCGCAAGGCAACAGGGCACAGGGGCAGCAGAGTGGGGAAAGAGGCCAAAAAGAAGCATCTCCCTCTCCCAATAGAAAAAGACCTACCTCCTTAGCATGGAGCTAGGACTTTTGAGATTGAAATTGATTGAAGCCTCATCTCAAAAGTGCAGCTCAAAAGACAGCTACACCCAGAAGTGGAGGGAGAGCCATGGCAGTTGCCTCATCTTCACAGCCTCTCCCTCAGGTGCTTTCTCCCGCACAAAGCACTCCTCCTGCAGAGGTACAGCACATGGCTGTGCCAGAAGCCAAGGGCTGCAGAGCAGCTCTTGCCAAGCCCTGGCCAGCAGCAGCTCTTGGTGGCTCTTGCCAGCACCTTGGGCTGACTCAGGGCAGCGTGGAGAGAAAGGCAGCAGAGCCTGGGGCATTCGTACCTGGGCTTCCCAGCCTGCCGCAGCCTCACGGGTTGTCAGCATCTCCTGCCGTCCCTCGTCCTCCTCTTCCTCTCGGGCTGCTATTCTCCATCTCTGGCCCAGGCCTTCCCGCTGTCATTTCTTGCTGGGTTCCTCCACTGGGGTAGCCTGCAAGCCTTGACGTGCCCGGTTGGATTAGACGGGCAAAGCCCAGACGCACGAGCCGAGTCCCTTCTTGTTGCAGTCAATGCAAACGTCTTTTACCTGGGTGAGTCAGGAAGGCTCATCGGGGCTTCGGCCTCAGCCAGGGCCTCCATGGAGCTCTCGCTCTCCTTGCTTGGAGGCAAAGCTGGAGGCGCCTAAAGCAGAAATTCTGGAGGTGAGAGGTGGCAAGAGACAGGCTGGATGAGGAAGGGAGCAATTCCCAAATCACCCCCTTAGCTGCACAGAAAAGACACTGCTTCACATCAGCCCCTCTCACACACTACAGCTGTCCACAGAGAGGCTGGAGGGAGCTGGCATGAGCTGGCATGGGAGAAGAGGCCCACTCAAGCTGACTGCTCCACACTGCCACTTGCAGTCGACAGGAAGAGAAAAGGCTGTTCACAGTATCAGAAGCAGCGCCCTGATGTGGACACCATGCCCTAACACAATGCACACTTTTTGATTTGGAAGCCTGCCCTCAAGCAAGTGGAAAATGTATATGCAACTGGCACAAGGGAAGTATCTAGAGGGACAAGAGCTAAGTCTATCAGCTGGCAGCCAGAGTGACACAAATTTCCTAGGGCACTAGAATTCTTTTTGAATAGGAAGCATAGAAGGAGACAGCAAATGAGGGAACGTTTTGGCCTGGTACCCACTAGATGTGAAAAGTAATCTATGATGCAAATATGATGTTGGCTTGAAGAACTAGCTTAAGGCAGCTCAATACTCTTGCTAGTGCAGCTGCTTAAGATGCAGGAATAGCTTCTGGTTTACAAACTATCTGTCTTAATGCTATAGACAAAGGAAGTTGTCATCCCATATTCCCCTTTCTGTTTCAGCATAACTGGCCTTTCTCTGCGCAAAGCAAGGATATCTCTGTGTGTGGTGACAAGACAGGATCTTTTTCAAAGAAAGATAAGCTGTAACACTTTTATACTTATAAATTTATTTCTAATACCTGCAGACAGAAGTAGTTGTAAAATTGTGACTATCAAGTCAAAGGAAAATTGTGACTAACAAGTAGCAGGGAAAAAAGGCACTTTTTAAAAATCTTGCATTTTGACTAGTAAGAGTGACTGCTCACCACGGAGAAGACTGTGTGCCAGGCTTATCTGTTTGTACTCTAAAGAGCGTAATAGTTCTATGATTAAGATTTAAGACTCTAATAATTCCCTTTCTTGCAAGTATTCAAATGGTGACATGCATCCTGAATGAAGGTGCAAGTCATGTTCTAACTAGAGATAGAACATGCACTCCTCTGATTTTGTGGTCTCCCCAATACTTCTGTATGCAATATATGACACCACTATACATATAACAAGTTTCAATGATCAGTGGTATAAGGAACCCTTTGACTCCATCTAAAATTCTTCTCTAGTTTAAGGACAGAGCTAACCTCTTTTTGTCTCTAGGAAAGTAAGACTAACTGGAGTTATCTGTTCCTGCAAACTTTTTCTCCCAAAAGTGTACAAATAGTGTACAAATAATTGTAAGTATAACTACTATGTGGAGAACTATTTTTAACCACTGTATTTTTAACAATAATTTCTTGTGTCTTACTTATATATTTATAATCCTCCTTACAAAGAGTAAGTGAGATTTCAGATCTCACATCTTTTACTATATGAACAGGTCATTTAAGGGCACTGCATGACCTTGTGCTACAGAAGGCTCAGGTCCTTGTATGGCTTTATTTTCTGTGGGCAGTCTTGGCAGCATGACAACAGTGTAAAGAAGTGTGTGATATGAATGTTATCCATACTGGGGAGAAGGAAGTTTTTGCTCATGAAAGTGACCTGCCTGTGCCAGGTGCTGGCTTTTACTCCTTTAGGATTTTGCCAAAAAATCCTAAAGGCTTTTCTTGTAATCAGGGAGAAAGTCAAACTGTTGATGCTTATCTAGGGTCACTCCTGTGTTCCTGACCTACAATTAAATGTGAGAACTTTTCTCTGGGCTACTGAGGCAATGGAAGACTCTCCAGCTGACTGACTTGACTGCTTTGGAATTAGGATCCTGCAATGCTCTGAGACAAATAAATTTAGTACCACGGTAGACAGAAATAGTGTCACACCTAGATACCTCTGTGGTGCATGCAGAATGGGAGCATCAGTCAAAGTTCGTAAGAGAAGCCCTTTCACTGAGACATAAAGTGCAAAAAGGATCCCTTTGCTATCTAAATTCCTCCTCACAGAGGGATCAAGGTGCATCTCAATTTAATCTTAGTCCTAACTTAGTCAATGTTTTATGCCTAAATCATTATACAGCTGTAATACAACCCTTGTACTGATTTGTCCAACACAAATAAGAATTGCAAAGCATAATTTAAACTAATACAATAATGCTAATTAGTAGACAATAAATACTTCAATCAGAATTTCCACACAGTATAGGTACCTGTAACTACTACTGAAATGCACTACTGTTGAAGCAGTGTTGAAGCACTGCTACAGCACTAAGGCTAGCAAAAACCATTCTTCAGGAGAGGCTGGTGCTACTCACTCATACCAACTACCATGGGCAATCTCTTTCACTCAACCTCCAGGAGCAGCCTTGAGGTGTACTCACACTCAAGGGATGGATTTTCACATACCTTAAGCAGGTATGCTAGAAGTCTTCACTGTGAAAAAGTGGGACTGGGGTTTTACAGTATGACCTAATTGACTATCCGTCATAGATATTTTTAGGCTAAGTGTTGCCAGGCTTATTCAGCAAAATATGCTCCTTTTTTTTTTTTTTTTTTTGTAATCAGCTCTTTGGTTTCTTCTGTTCAACACTTCTGAGTCTTCATATCAGGGCCTTGCATGGCCTTGCACTAGGTCTGATAGTTGGTCAAGGAGACCTAAAACCAGCATATCCTCTTTGCTCAATCTCACAACTGAACAGCAGGCCCTCTTTGCTCAGTTCATCACAGACAGAATGTAAATATGACCAAGTTCAAGCTTCTGTATCTGGGCTTAGGCAGGGCATCCTGCTACAGACTGACATTTAGAAAGCTTTTTAGAGGTAAAGGTGTCAACTTAATTTTATAAAGTGTCAACTTAATTTTAAAAATATTAATATACTTATTCTGCTTTTATGGGACTGTCTAAGCTACATTTTCAACACTGTGCCTGCCATACTTCACTAGAACCTTCCTTCATCTCCTCCTTTATATTATGCATTGGATACCTCTGAATGCCAGGCTGTGTGCAGCAGAACAACCTTGCACTAGCCAGATCATAGTAACGATGATGATGAACCTTCTACGTTATCATGTGGTACCTCTGGATTTCCTGTGCAGATCTCGTGTGCAGATATACAGAATGCTGAGCCTGAAACAGCATCCATCACACAGAATCCACCCAGGATTCACCTTGCAGTTCCTCCAGTGCAGCAAATGGCATCCATAAGTGCAGTGCAACAGGCAACTTCTAAATTGTGCTTGATTCTAAACAAATTCTGTATTTAGTGTGACAGGCATATGTCTGCACCAGGAAAATATTGGGGGAAATATTTAAGGATTTGTTCCTTAATGAACCAGTAAAGGACCTACCCCTGCCTTTCCTCTGGATTTGGTAGTCACCATATGTATTAAAAGTTAATAACACTCATCATACAGGCTGGCACATTTGTTTTTGTTCTTGTTTGGGGGATTTCATTTTCTATTATGCTCCCTCCCCACTTTGGCTGGCTGTCTTGATCCACTCCCAATTCTGACACCAAAGATGTCCCAACCCAGAGTGAGGCTGGGGGAAGGGAAACTTATCAGATTCCTGAAATGAAATTAGATGCAAACAAGATCGATATCTCATCTGTGAAACTTTTCTTGATAAAAAGGAAAAAAAAAGTCTAAGAGAGAGGACAGAAAAGGCAGAAGCAAAGGAAGGCAAAGGAGGAAAGAGGTGGAGAGAGAGATGCAGGGTGTTGGTGATGGCCCGTCAATGCGTCAGTGTTTGGTCGGCAGGTGGTGTGCAGGCACTGCAAGCATGGACAAGGGCGGGGCTCCGAGGCTCGGTGAACAGCGTGGCTCCTGCGCTCCATGAGCATGGAACACTGAGGAAGCTCGATTCAGAAAAGGCACTGGAACGGCAGCTAGGCTTCCTCCTCAAGGAAATTTACAGGGACACTACAAACACTCTCCTCTGTGGCATCGAAGCAAATACCCAGGTTCTTGTACACTGGGATGAAGAAAATTCCTGCAGACTTCAGAACATTCAGAAAACACGCCTTTTTTTGCTGTGTTTCTGCCGTGTGGGACATTCCTGAAGCTGAGTGGGGGTGAGGAAGTGATTTTTCCCTACATCAGAATACTGGTTTTGTACTAGAGAAATTTGTAGACCGTGTAGACAAAACTGACATAGCAGTACCATATTCACAAATGATCCTTAAGTAATCTCTGTGCTGAGATTAATTAACTGCTAGGGATCCTATTTATCTGTGTAAATATAGTGGTATATATATGTGTGTGTGTGTGTGTGTTGTGTGTATAAGTATGTATGTATCTCTACATATGTGGGTTACATGAATATAGATAGAGATAGATAGATAGATAGATAGATAGATAGATAGATAGATAGATAGATAGACAGATGTATATGTATATATCAGTCTATACATAGGTGTGTATTTATAACTCATTATCAGTATATATAATACATAGATAAATATAGATATAGATAGGTATAGATTAGATATATAGGTAATAGATATAGATTAGGTATAGATAGATATAGATGTGGATATAGATAAAAACAGATATGGTTATAGATAGACTACTACAGCCCTACAAAATAAGACACATTTGTACCAAGTGTAGACAAACTTGACATACCATTCCCGTATTTACAAATGATTCTTAAGTGATCTATGTGCTGAGACCAACTTACTTCTAGGAGTGCCATATAAAAGCATACCTATACATAGTATATCTATACATCTATACATATATATATACATATGTGTGTGTATATAGATATGTATGTATCTGTACATATGTGAGTATATATGAAGATAGATAGAGATAGAGATAGAGATAGAGATAGAGATAGATAGAGATAGAGATATAGAGATAGAGATAGAGATAGAGATAGAGATAGAGATAGAGATAGAGATAGAGATAGAGATAGAGATAGAGATAGAGATAGAGATAGAGATAGATAGAGATAGAGATAGAGATATAAATAGGTGTGTGTACACATGAAGAGGGTCCCACGGAGAGTTGGCTGAGTAACAACAATCACACCAATATGGCCACATGTTGTTCTACTTTACTAAGCAATTTTGGCATATTTATGCTTCTCTATACTCTGTTTCATGCCACTACTGGTTAATGCTTATTGGTTGAATGACTGCAATCACATGTACATGTTACTTGTTGATTGGTTGCTACGCTGTAAGCATTTTAGCTAAGGTGTGCTAAATTAGCATTTCTCATACATCATCTGCCTTGTTCTGAGGATGGTACATGGTCTTCAAAGTAACTCTGTAATCTGCAGGCCAGGGTTGTCCAATTCCTGTAAGAGTACAGCATGCCCTTGTTCTGCCAAGAATTCGTCTACATACACGTATATAGGTTATTTTCAGCACATATAATACATAGATATAGATACAGATACAGATACAGATACAGATACAGATACAGATACAGATACGGATATGGATACAGATATAGGCAGGCCACTACAACTCCTACAGGTGTGTATATAAATACAGGTCATTATCAGAATGTAATATATATGTGCATATTATCAGTAAATATTTTACTGTGGCATCGTGTGTTTTTTTAAATATTAATGTTGGTTCTGTTGTAAGAGATATTCGGTTTAGCTCAAGAAATGGCTCAATCCTCAGTTCCCCCCATGTAATCCCATCAGAATGGTTTTTCCTCAGGTTGTTTACCACCTGTTTTTCCCACCAGTGGCTTGCCCCTCAAAGTGATTGATCCTCTGTTCCTCCCCCTATGCCCTTATAAGTTTCTTTCCACCCTTGTGGTGCTGCCCACTCCCCCTGCCTGTCATTGCAACCACTCCCCTTTATTTCAAGAATTTTCTGTGTCAATCATCCCTAACCTGATACATGATTTGCCTCCATGGCTTCTTCCCTCCCCTGTGTAATCCTCATAGGTTCCTCATAGGAAACTCTGTTTCTCATTCCTCCCCTGACCTTTGCTAATTGGTTGCTTTATGTCTCCTCCCATCAAACCCACTCCCTTTATACTCCTCCTCAGACCCCTTTTCTTAGGCACTTGTTCCTGGTCGTATCTGGGAATAAAGTTTCCTTGGCACCCATACAAGTGTCCCCTCTCCTTCCTTTGCTTCGGGATTTCGCAGGACAGTCTCGTCTGTGTCACCCACACCGCAGACAGCACCACTACCCAGGAGTTCTCAGAGGAGAGCCTGGGAGTGGCAGATCTTGTGGCCCCTGCCGGTCATAAAGGGAGCAGCTAGCCGGCGCCTCTCTGCTCCAGTGACCGCAGAGTGAGCTACATTTTACCAGTGTATATACTATGTATACATACATATGTGTGTGTATGTATATGTATATGTATGTGTATGTGTATATGTATATGTATATGTATATATTTATTTTTATATATGCAACATACGCATATATTTTATGTATATACACATGTATCTAAATCTATATCACAGCCCTACAAAATAAGACATTTGTACACAGTGTAGACAGAGTTGACGTACCACTACCATGGTTCACAAATCACGAGTGATCCTTAAGTAATCTATGTGCTGAGACTAACTCCTGGGGGTGCTATATACATGTGTATTATTTATTTATTTATAGATATATGTACATATGTGTATATATACATATAGGTACACATGTATGTATATATATATATAGGAACATATGTTTGTGTATATATATCAATGTATATGTCATTATCAGTACATATGATACATAGAGATAGATAGATAGATAGATAGATAGATAGATAGATAGATAGATAGATAGATAGATAGATAGATAGATAGATAGATATAGGCCACTACAGCCTTAAAAGGGTGTGTAATATACATACATACATATATATATATATATATACATATATATGTGTGTGTGTGTGTAATATATATATACGTGTGTGTGTATATATATATAATTATGTCATCACCAGTTTATATTTTATGCATGTATATGTAGCATCCCAGGTGGGTGAGGGTGTTGTGTTGTGCATTGGTTGTATAAGTTGTCGGTTGAACTGCTCTGTTTCCCCCCTCTGTCGTAATGGTTCTGCCCTGGTTCTCTCCTCCCTTCCTTGCATAGTCAATCACTCTGGCTCCCCCAGTTACCATGGAAACCCCAATGTATCCTGGTGCCCTGTCTGTCACTTGACGACTCAACCCCTCTCTCTAGAAGCTTCCAGTCAGAGCATCAAGTGATTGGTTCAGGGGCTGGGGCCCTTCCCTAAAGTTATTCCTGTTGGTGTATTGCAAAAGTCAATCTTCTGTACCCCACTCCCCCCTGAAATCGTATTTGCTTGGAGACTGATCCCACCGCCATTTCCTCCCCTTTTTATAAACCCTTTGTAACAGCCTCAGTCTTGGCTGTTGGTTCCCCTGGGGTGTTGACTCCCTGCCGGGATTCAACAAACCCAGATTCACCCCAGCTGAAGTCCACTCTCATTTCTTCTGCTGATTGTTGCTGCAAACTGCGTCCCTGAACAAGACGGGAGCCTTAGACACTCTCCTGACCGGTGGAAATCGGGAGAGCGTCCCACAGCTGCTAGTGGTGCTGGTTGTCTAGCCGGGACATCCCGAAGGGACAATCCTTATCAGCCGCTGCTTCATGAGGGGGAAACTGGGATGCCATGGGAGGACATCCTTGTTTGAGTGACACACTGAGACTCTTCCCCACAGTTCCCTTGTTCTTAATGTTAAGGACCTCAGTGACATCATCCCTGTTCTCCCCAGTTCTGGAAGTTCATTGCTTCTGATTTCCCCATTGGCTTACCTTTATAGACACTCCTCCACTGTATCCCCGTTGATTGTTTCCCCCGACCCCACCTTAGCTCCACCCCTGATCCCCTGACCCACTGGCCCTCAGACTGTGATACCCCATCCACTCCAGACTGTTTATAACCCCTGAACCCTCCTCCGTCAGGATTCTTCTGTCCCCGAGTCCCTTCAGTGTGCTTGTTATTAAACTGCTATTGGAATCTCATACAAAGAGCCTCTCCTGCCTTTCTCCATGGACCTGCATATAACAACTGGAGGTGTGAGCATCTGGTGCTTGCTTGCCTGAGCTATCTGCCTTCTCTGGAGGAGGATGCTCTTGGAAGGTGGCTGTCTCGGTAACATCTGCCATGCTGCTGCAGCTGGTGCCCAAACAGGGATGTCTTTTAGAGACTCCCTGAGAGCGTCTCCAGGAAGCTTCGACTCTGTGAGTCCCTGTTCCTGGACAAGTCGCCTTGGAGCTTCAGCTCTGGAAGAAGATTGTCTCAATTCTCTGAGACAATTTTCAGTCAGACAGCCGACAACACTTTTCGAGCACTTTGTACACCAGCCTGGGAGTGGGTGCTGCAAGAGGAATGACTGGAGTTGACAGACCCCTACAAGATTTTTCCTTTCATTTGTGTGCAATTGGGTGAGTGCAGCAGCCGGGTTGCTGCTGGGTACCAGGGGGAGGTGCTGACATAAGCTCTTCTCTTTCTGATTTACATTTGTTCTGTGGGTGGGGAGAAATTACATCCACAATTGGGTTGAAGTTATCCCTTGTGGAGCAGGAGATTTACGTCTAAGTTAAAGGAACCCTAATTCTGGGAGATGTTCAGTCTCCTAAAAGGGATTTAAAATTTTTTGTTTACTTTCTACTCAAACCCTTCCTGGGAATCACCCGGGAAGATGCTCGTTCTATTGAGTTCTAGGGGAAAGTTAGGAAATGTTTGTATGAGGAACAAGTTGAGGGAAATTTTAAGGCGAGGAGATCTTATCCTTTGAATAATTCTACTGTTAAGCTGTCAAAAGAAAAAGGGAAAGGTTTGGGTCGCAGTTCTCCCCAGTTACCTCATTCCTCCCTTCCCAATCCTACTCCCTCTTCCTCTAAAGGTGGGACTGGATGTGGAACCTGCCCTGTTGCACAGGAGAACCAACTGCCTTCTTGTGGCTGTGCGTAATGCTGAAGCCCAGCACACTCCACAAATGCATGCCACAGCCGGGTTGGGCCAGCCACGTGGCCACTCAGCCCTCGCTCAGAGCAGGGAGCAACTGGGGCGATCAGCTGGCTAGGGGAGCTGTCTCACAGCGGAGGGTGAGAGACTGCATCTCCCCGAGAGGCAGGCGAGCAGCAGCGAACGAAGCAATGCAGCAAGGACGAGGCGGAGAGGCAGCAGCTTGTCGCAGAGGGAAAAGGGTTTATTGAGGGAAAGAGGTACAGGTCGGGAGGGAGGCTGCAGCGAACTGCCCATGATCCGCCCCCAAGGGCGAACAGTTATTGACTCCCTGAGGGGAGGAGCGTGCCACAGCATAACGAATCATAACAGAGAACATAATGATGAGCATGAGACAATAACAAATGAGGGTACCACAGAGGAGGGGCTGCCCTTCCTGCATCAATCATCCTCCGCCCAGGGTAGAAGCTTCTGGGGTTAGGGAGTGGGCGGAAGATGATGGGCAGGAGGGTTGACAAGGTAACAGGGGAGGGGAAACCAAGATAATGAGGAAAACAAGGTGGGGATTACAGACGGACATATGAACTGATACAAAACAGGTGGGAGTAACCAAGGAAACCTGTGATGGACAGTTAACTGCAAGGGGGAGCAGGGGGAGGGAGCCCGAGACAGAACCATTTTGTACAATAAGGAAGCCATTTTGAATAACATCAGAACAACTTATAAAACAGACCAAAGTACAACTTGAAACAGTCTAAAACAACCTCAACACACCACAACATCTCCCCCTTTTTTACACAAAAAAAAAAAAAAAAGGAAAGAGGAAGTTCAACTTAAATTTTCGGGCTGTGATGTTCATGCTTCCCAACTGCGGAGCTGCACGTCCTCCTAAATTTGGCCTTGCTCAAATTTCTCGGGGGGCTCGTCTCCTGGTGGAATTGTTTGACTCGCCATCTCCACGTAGGTGGAAGTGTCCAGCAACAAAGGAGCCAGAGCCAAGTCCATATTATCCTGCGGGGTTGATGTTACCTTTTGAATCAACCCTTTAACACAGCTCCAAATGATAGAAGAACTTATTATAATTAAAATCAAAGTGAGTAGTACGTAAATAATGTCTTTGATTAAAGAAATGCCCCAGTCCGAAAGTCCAGTCCCGGAAAATAGGTTGTTCAGCCAGTCAGAAGACTCCTGTTGGATTTTGGCAACTTGTTGTTCCATTTTGTCAATTTTTGCCCGCACATCCTCGGCCTTAGACTTTAAATCAAAGCAACAGAGCCCTTCGAACTCCCAGACAAGTACCCAGAGGGCTTTCTGCATTGCCGGTGTCAAGGGAAATGTCTTCGCGGCCGAGGGAGCGTGCGAGCATCTTCCAGATGCTGTGATCTGGCTGCGGGACTGGCCATGGAGCAACGGGTGATAAGACGGCTCTGATGGCCAGCAGGCTCAACAGGACTTGACTCACGAGCATGCTGGTGGTGCAGACTTCTAGAAAAGCAAACAGAAAGGAAGTAAGTAAATGAAATGTGGTTCTGTCTCAGGGAGTGAGTTCGGGGTCCAGGTGGAAGGAAAGTTCCGGAAGGAGGGAGTCTGAGAAAGAAGAATTGGATGAGGGGGAACTGGACCTCTGCCGCCACCGCCAATTGGCCACCTTCACTTGGGGAGTTGGTGAGACTGTGTTTCCCGCACGGGGCACAAAGGGCCGTACCCAGCAGGAAGGGACCCACTTGGGACCCGAGGGGGTGGACACGCACGCGTATCCCCGACCCCAGGTCACAAGCTCAAAAGGACCCTCCTGCCGCCAAGTTTCTGGATCCCGCACCAAAACCAGGGGCTTCTGCTTTGAATGGATAGAAAAAGTGGTTAGGTTTTGTTGGGAGATCCGGATCCGTGCAGGAAAGACAGCCCACATCTCCCAGTGTTATGTCCGGTAAGTTGTCATGTCCAGTGGAAGGTAGCTCGCTCCACCCAGGTGTTTCTGGTGGAGCTGCCGGCGGGCTCTCCCTCAACTCCTCCCCCTGCGGCTTGATGGTACATGCCCGCTTTTATTTTTGTCAGAGCGCTGGGGGCGACTGCGCTCACTCGCTAGTTTTTTTGTGGGGCTCCCCCACTGGGACGTCCCGACTGTTTCCCTCGATGGAACTCATAAAATTCCTTTCGGAGGGGACAGTCGGGCATCCAATGTCCTTCTTGCCCACAAAGGTGGCAGGGGTTTTGCCGGGCGGTCCTTGGGGTGCCTGGAGTGGAGTGTGGTGCAGAGGCGGCAGCAGCTTCGACGTCCTCCGGAAAGTCTGCCACGGCGAACCGACATGACAATGTTGTGGTCTTCTGGTCGCCGGCCCTCCGCAGCGCTGGTACTTTGAGGGCGCAGACCTCCAGAAGGTCCTCGAGTGTGGGACATGGATGGAGGGGCAGACTGAGAATTGCAGCTTTGGACGCCGCATTGGCGTTTGCAGCCGCAATGGATTTTACAAGCTGCGCTCTCGTCCCCTTGTCCACGTCCTCGTGCCTGGCCGCTGCCTTGAGCCTCAGCACAAAGTCATCGAAAGGTTGCTCAGGCCCCTGCAAAATAGAAGAAATGTGGACCACCAGCACCCCCGCTACGATTTTAAAAAATTCTTGGGCAGCTGCCTGGGCGCTTTGATCGAGCACATCCTTTGGAATGAATTCAGCTCCCTTCTGTCCCTTGGCCCAATCCCCCAGACCGCACAGATGGTCTACGGTGAGTTTCTCCCCATTCCCATCTTTCCCCGCGTTGGGATCCTCCTGCAAACTGTGGAGCATATCGGCGACTGCCCTTCTCCAGGCAACTTCCCACCTGGAAAACTGAGCCTCGTTCATAAGACACTTAAAAATCTGCCGCACATAGGCAGGAACGAGTTCATTTTCCAGGAGGGAAGCCTCGAGCAAGCCCTTAATAAATTCGCTTTGAGTGCCAAATTCCTTTTGGGCTTTACAAAGCTCTCGGATCGCTGATTGCGAAACGGGGGTCCAATGCACGTCCCAATTCCCCCCCCCCCAACCCCTGTCTCCGGTGATAAGTCACCGGAGCCGCCATGATTGTATTCAGCGCCTCAGGTCCCAGCCATTCCCCACCTTCCCCCGGCCCTGGAAAACAAGATGGCGGACCGTGGGAACCGGAAGAGGGAGCATGGGAACCGGAACCCAAAGGGAGGGGATGGGAGGTGCCGTGGGAAAAGGAGGCGGGGTCCAATGACGTGGGACCCTCCGCCCACGGGGAGGAGCTTGGGGGAGCGGCTTCGGGAAAAGGAGCGGCCAAAGAAGGAGTGGTCAAGGGAGGAGCAATGGGTGGAACCAAGGGAGGAGCGCTAATGTCATATTTGGGAGGAGCTGAGGGGAAGGCGGAGTCTGGGAACAGGAAGGGGTTTGGAGATGGGAGGAAAGGGTTGAGTGGCGGGGAACAGAAAGGTTTGTGGGAAGAAGACAGGGGGTTTTCCTGCCACACCGCCTCGTGGTCCCCGCCATCTTGTGCTCCATGGGAGCCATCTTGTGCGGGGACCTTGAAGCGGATTTTAGTGTTTAACTTGGGGGATTTAACTATACGGAAAGCTGGGGAATGGGAAGAAGAGGGTTGGGGAGAATCAGGAGACGACGGGGCCCCTTGTCGTTCACCGTGGGGGGACTGGCAACTCTGAGGCGGGCCAGGGCGGTGGAACTGCTCCCGTCTGTTGTGGGCAGAGGCTGCCTGCTTCAGGATCCCAGGTCTTTGGGGAGCAGCAGGAGAGGAATGAGGGGTAGGGACATGAGAAGGGAGAGAACTGGGGACAACGTTTGAACGAACTGAACTTTTCCGAACAACAGTGGCATTTCGCGGGTGTCCTCTCAGCTCTCTTTCATTTTTCTGTCTCAACGCAGATAAAATCTGCGCCACCCAATGAAGGTGTCTTGCCAATTTTAACCTTTTCGTAATATCAATCTCCTCAGACCTGGCCAGATTTGATAATTTGCGAGAGACCTCTTTCGAAAAGCGGAGGTCTCGACAACGGTCTGGGGAGAAATCTCTGAACTGAGAGCAGACCCAGCGGATTAAACTCTTGATCTCCCGCTCCTTAACCTGGAGATCACAACCAACCAAATTTCCTGAACAAACAAAAACAGCCTCTCTTTGCATGGCTGACAACCGAGCACCCATGGTTGTATGATGTTAAAAGCCGTGCGTGCCCTTCGACACCCGTAACAGAAAAATGGGGATAGAGAAACGCGACAACCGAAAAGAATAGGAGGTGAAAAGAGAAGAGGGAATCTCCCGCCTGGCCCCTTGTCGCCACTGCCTCAAAGTTATGACAGCGGATCTCCCGACGCCCCAGAATTTCAACGCTGAGAGAAGTGACCGCAACCCCGCAGCCTTGGAGGACCGCGGGCCCCTGACGCCCCAGAATTTTGACGCCGAGGGGGTTGATAAAATACGAGGGGGTGAGAAAAAGGAAGGAGCTCACCGATCCAGGCGAGAGGGGAAGGGTCCGGATGCCAAGATCCAGCTGCAGGACTGTCTCTGGGTGCTGGGAGATGTCACCAGTCCGAAATCCCCCGGAGCACTACCCCAAGTGCCCTGGGGTCTGCTCACAGGGGCACTGCCGCGCCCAGTGAAGACGAGGATCTTCAGTCCATGGGTCCGACGTAGTCCAAAAAGGGGGGCCCTACGTTGGGCACCAGCAGCTGCGGCTGTGCGTGACGCTGAAGCCTGGCACACTCCACAAATGCGCGCCACAGCTGGGTTGTGCCAGCCGTGTGGCCACTCAGCCGGTGCTCCAAGCGGGGAGCGACTGGGGCGATCGGCTGGCTAGGGGAGCTCTCTCACGGCAGAGAGTGAGAGACTGCATCTCCCTGAGAGGCAGGCGAGCGGCAGCGAACTAAGCGATGCAGCAAGGACAAGGCGGAGAGGCAGCAGTTTGTCACAGCGGGAAAAGGGTTTATTGAGGGAAACAGGTACAGGTCGGGAGGGAGGCTGCAGCAAACTGCCCATGATCCGCCCCCAAAGGCAAACAGTTATTGACTCCCCGAGGCGAGGAGCGTGCCACAGCAAACAAATCATAACAGAGAACATAATGATGAGCATGAGACAATAACAAATGAGGGTACCACAGAGGAGGGGCTGCCCTTCCTGCACCAATCATCCTCCACCCAGGGTAGAAGCTTCTGGGGTTAGGGATTGGGCAGAAGATGATGGGCAGGAGGGTTGACAAGGTAACAGGGGAGGGGAAACCGAGATAATGAGGAAAACAAGGTGGGGATTACAGACGGACATATGAACTGATACAAAACAGGCGGGAGTTTTGTAGGAACCTGTGACGGACAGTTAACTGCAAGGGGGAGCAGAGGGAGGGAGCCGGAGACAGAACCATTTTGTACAATAAGGAAACCATTTTGAATAACATCAGAACAACTTATAAAACAGACCAAAGTACAACTTGAAACAGTCTAAAACAACCTCAACACACCACAACACTTTCTGCCACCTCCAGTCCCCCTCTGTCCCTTCCTCAGACTGACACTGGCTGGCCATGCCAGTCTGAGCACTAACCTTATCCCTTGTTTACCTTCTCCCCTTTACCCTAGTTCTTTCCCCTCCTGCATTGCATTTAATGAGCCAAGATGGCACTGGCCACATGACAGGGGCCACCACCTTAGAGCCTCAACAAGATCAAGGTTGGAGTGATGCCCCCCGCTTCCCACCAGACCCCTCCCAAGCATTGTGCTCTGCCCCTGCGTTGGGTCCTGTTGTGTTGTGTCATTTGGTTTGTTCTTGTTCTTCCCCCATTTATGGTTTCACCCTAAGTTGCCTCCCTTTCCCCAAATGTCAATCCTATCCCCCCTCCTCCCAGGTCTCTGGAAACTTCCCTGCCAATCCTCTAATCCCCTCCCTGGCGCCTTGTCTATCACACGGCTTCCTGTCCCCCTCTCTGGAAACTTCCCTAAAGGGCATTGAGTGATTGGTCAAGGGCCAGGGGTCCCTCCTACTAAGTTCCCTGATAAACTGCTCTGTTGTCAGTTCTTTCTTGGTTCACTCCCCTTTATCCCCTTATTGGTAGATAGCTGGACTCCTCCCTTGTTTCCACCCCTGAATAAAAGGTGCTGCTCCTACTGTCTCAGAGGCTTTCCAGAGCTGTATCCCCTGAGGTTGAGAGCTCTTCGTAGGTTCTAATAAAAACTTGGATTAAATACCCTCCAGATTGCCTCCTCCCTTCCTTCACCATCATCGGCCGTGTCTTTCCGAAGAAAGGGCTAACACCCTTAGCCACCCTTCTGCGCTCCCAAGCACAGAAAAGTGTCCCCTGCAGTCAGCAGTGTCAGGGCTAGCAGGGAGGCACCAAGTGGTCACTTGGTGGACACTGCAACAGGGTCCCTCCCATTCCATGATGTCGATGGTGTCTGCGTTGGGACCCTCCCCTTCTCCCCTATCGGTCACTCCCACTGATAAACTCCTCCCCAGCTCTACACCTAGAGCTAGCCACACCCCCTCGCCTCCTACCACTTCCAGTTCTCACACCACCAGAATCAGAAGTGGGCCTAGCTGGAAGAAGGCCATCTTGGCACTCAAGGGACCAAGTCATCAGACTCTACCAGCCAATAGGAGAATCTGTACCCCAGCCAGTCCTCCTTCATCTTCTTCAGAGGATGAGGACTGTGACTCCCCAGGCCGCAACACCCAGCCTGGAGTGGGCTGGAAACAAATTTAGGAGGAAGCCCTAAGGGAGGGAAATTTTGAGTTAGCCAAAGACCATTTGGTAGCACTGGTGATCCTAAGTAGGGGGGAAAACATAGGTGGGAACAAATTCTGTACACCGAGGTAAAAGAATTGCGAAAAGCAGCAAAAGACTACGGGAGGAATTCACCATATTTTAAGAATGTACCACAAATTACTTTTTCGGGTCACGTATTAATACCACATGATATTCGGTACCTGATGATTAGCCTGCTGTCCCCCACGGAATTCATGCTGTGGGAGGCACAGTGGAAGAAGTTGTTAAGGCCATTGATCAATAAACATGAGGCTGGGGATGGAGAGGCAAAAGATGTCATGGATGTGTTGTATAGGGAAGGGGAATTTGAAAGCCCTGAAGACCAAGTTCAGCTGCCATTGCCAGTGCTGAATGATATTAAAGATGCTGCACACACAGCATCTTTATGGAAAACACCAGACGGTAATACCCCCCAGCAAAACTTTTCTACTATTTTCCAAGACACTGATGAGTCTTTCATTAAGTTCATAGACAGTTCAAAGACGCAATGGACAAACAGATGGAAAACGCTGATGTCCAAGAAGAATTTTTGAGAAAGATGGAGACGACCAACATCAATGTTGAATATAAAAAGGTAATCAGGACACTTCCTCAGGAACCTGAGCCTACAATTCAATAAATGGTAGAAGTCTGCTCCAAGGTAACCTCTTCAGAACACCCAGTTGCCTTGGCAGTCAGCAAAGGGGTGGGGGAAGTCATGGCAGCTCAGAATACCATGTGATGCTTCAACTATGGAACAAATGGGGCACATTAAGGGGCGCTGTCTGCGGCTGCGCGGGAGTCTGGTCCCGGCTAGCGACCACAAGGAGAGTTCCCGCAGCCAACAGCCTGGTTGGGCCGGCTGCCTTCACGCTGCAGCTTAGGCTCCGAAGAGGCGGCTGGGGAGGCAGCAGGCTTCCAGGGACCTTCCCTGCGGCAGGGCAGGGAAATGCGTCCCTGAGGGAGGCTGAGAAGAATCAGGTGCACGGCAGCAGTGAAGCAGCAAGGCAAAGAACCACGAGGCAGGCAGCCACTCGCAGCAGGGGTTGGGTTTATTGGAGGGAGGAGGACAACGGGTCGGGAAGGAAGGTGCGAGCAACTGCCCCCCGCCCGCCCCTCGGAGGGGGCAGATAAAGGAACTCCGAGGGGAGGGGGAAGGCACAAAGAACCAATGATAACAAAGGTACAAATGATGAGCAGAACACAGTGACAAATAAGAAAACAACTAAGGAGTGGCTTCCCACCCTGCACCAATCACCCCCAGCCCCTGATGGAAGCTTCTAGGGACAAGGAGTGGGGAGAGGGTGATGGACAGGGGGGTCGCCGGGGCAACATAGGAGGGGGCAACTGATTGATGGATAAAAGGATACAAAAGGGCGGGAGTTGCCATAGGGATTTGGTGACAGGCAGTTATCTCGCATGGAGAAGGAGGGGGGAGGGAGGGGGAGCCGTGAATTCAAATCACCATTTTGAACAAATAAAGATAACTTACAAAACCGGTACAAACTCTCACAGAAATAAACCAAACAACTGTCAAAACTGCGGGGGCAACTGATTGATGGATAAAAGGATACAAAAGGGTGGGAGTTGCCATAGGGATTTGGTGACAGGCAGTTATCTCGCATGGAGAAGGAGGGGGGAGGAAGGGGGAGCCCTGAATTCAAATCGCCATTTTGAACAAATAAAGATAACTTACAAAACCGGTACAAACTCTCACAGAAATAAACCAAACAACTGTCAAAACTGCTTAAAACAAACATCGCGCACCGCAACAGCTGTCCTCACCCTTTTTCAAGTTCTCACCCTTCCTCAAGGCCTTCTAGAGGTCATCATCTGCCAGGATGTACCAGCCGAGAAACGGGACTGCTGAGCACAATACAACCCCTGCCACAACATCAGATGGGAGGTCATATCACCCCAGTCTCCCCACCATCCAGGAGACCCAATTCCCAGAAGGTACATTTCGGAGGACCGAGACCACACAGAGAGACTCCACTTGTTCAGGAGAACTAACCAATTAAACCAAGGGACCCGGCGTGTGTTATACAGTTCCCTACATTTGTAATTGGGTGATGAAAGTATTGTAAGAGTCCCGGCAGGATACCTCCCTTTGAACCCAGATGGAATACCTACTAGTGTATTATTAATAGGAGAAAATCACTATATACCTGATGAAATAACAGTATACCCCAGAGGTTGTCTTGGTCAGTCCTGGGCAAGAAATCACCATCTCCATAACTAATCCTCCTTTTTCATTGACTAAGAATGCACTATTTGCCCAGGTGTATATCCTGAGTGGTCAAGATTATTTGGACACAGACAATTATGATATTTCCTTATCCCAAATACTAAGGAGGAGAAGCCAAAAGTGCAGGTAACCATGTCTTATAAGGTCTCCTTCTCTTGTAGGAATGGCTGATACTGGAGCAGATGTCACCTTGATTCCGTACAAAAAATGGCCAAGCCACTGGGAGTTGGTATCCCCTGGTGGCTCAGTCTCTGGGATCAGGGGAGCTGTCACCTATAGGAGGAGCAAACACCACGTTACCATCGAAGGGCCAGAAGGACAAGTCACCATGGTGAGACCATTCCTGGTGAAGAGCTGTGGGAGGGAGCCCCAGGGAAGACAGGGCAGAGATGCCCTTGGAAGATACTGTTTCACTGTCAATCAAATGTGGTTCACTCCCCTGTTCTGGAAAGTTGTACACTTTCTGTTCCCCTGTTGGTTCCCCTACAAAGACCACCCTCGATCCAATCCCTGATTGCTGTACCCCAGGTCACTCCACCTCAACTCCTCCCCTAACTCTTTTCCTCATGGGACAGCTTGTACCCTGACCCCTCCTACCTTCCGCTGGTTATAAACCCTAGCCCCTCCCTTGTTCTGGGCTCTGCCACTGATCCCCTTCAAGAGTGGATGGGCTCCTGCCTGTTCATGTCCCTCTCCTCACCCTCACCCAACCTGGACCCTCTGACCTACCTTTAGTAAACCCTGTTGGATCAGACATGGTGTCAAGAGCCCTCCTTCGGCTGCCGGTCGAGCACACAATACAACCTCCGGGCCTGAGAGCAAGGTGGGCTGGGGCAGCTGGTCTCTCAGACCAAGAGGGAACCGCTCTCGACAGCACCAGCCCATGGACATTCCCCGCACCAAATAAAATCATCCCCAAGTTTAGCTAGTAAGGTAGTAAGGTATAAACCATTAATTGCCTGGAAATTTGGCACTAGTCTCTAAGTTCCATTAGGTTTCTTGATTGCTAATCTAGCAGTATTAAATTTTGACTCCCATTCTTCCAAGAATCTTGATGTCAGGAATTTATTGATTGTTGGCTCTACTCCTTTCCTAGTTTATAATCTTCAGGGGTATTGCTTTCTGACTACTGGCCTAACTCTTGTCTGTAGCTCCATTTTAAGAGGGTCTGCTCGTTTTGATTTTCCTGGGCTATCGGTATCCCATACTCTTGGGTACATCTGATTCAATACTTGCTCTAAATAGTTATTCTTGTTTGTTGGTCTTGTGTCAATTGTCAGTCCTACTGCTAAAACCGCTAATTTATCCTCAGGTACCTTCAATTTAAGTTTTCTTTTTCTAAACAGAGCTGTTGCTTCTAAATTTTCAAGCAAATCCCTGCCTAGAACAGATTTGGGTGAGGTTGGTAAAACAAGAAACTGATGTATTCCCATTTTCTTCTTGATTTTACATTTAAGTGGTTTCAGGAAGAATGCATTTTCTGGCTGGCCAGTGGCTCCTATTGCTTGAAGATAGTTTTCACTTTGGGGTATCAGTGCTTGATTCAAGAGTGAAAATGTGTCTCCACTGTTGATTAAAGATTCAACTTCTTTATCATTCTTTAGCTGTATTTTAACCGTTGGCCTGCTAGGGGAAGAATTGCCAGTCTCGGTAATTTCTTATCATCTAGAGTGGCTGCAAGAGTTTTGTGTACTTTGTCTGCTAACTCTGGGCACTGGCCTTATTTCCAGTGTCATGATTTCTTACAATATGCACATTGATTTGGCCCCAGCTTGGTCTGTGGCTGGTTTGAACCTCCCCTGCCTCTGCTATTTTTGCCCCTGCCTCTGCTTCGTCCACGCCCACCTCCTCTCCCTGGTGCTGATCCAGAGCTGCCACCATGGCTGCAGGGAGCTCTTTTTCTTTTTCTCTGTCTTTATTATCATACACTTTCTATGCTTTTCTCATTCATGCCTTTAAGTCTCTCTTTACAGGCTCTTTCAGCTTCTGAAGTTTCTGCCTGACACCTGGGCTAGATTGCCCTAACATCAGGGAAACTGACTGCTGCTTTCCCATATCCAACCAGGGATCCAGGGCTCTGTGTTTACGTGCACCTGCTCAGAGCCTGTCCACAAAGTCAGTGGGTGACTTGTGCTGTCCCTGGGTAACATTATCTATTACTGACCAATCTATTGCTTTTGGAATGGCATTTTTTAATTCAAATTTGACTAGTTCCGGGTATCTGGTTAACATTGCACAGCTGCCTGCATTGTTCGGGTCCCACAAAGGGCTTACAATAGGAAACAGCTGGTCCACTGTACCTTGTAAGGCTCCTCTAGCAATTTGCCCCTGCACACGTGCTCTGGCTACCTTTATCACCAACTCTTTTGCTGGTTTTGTTAGCTGTGTCAACACAAAATCAGTATCACCTCAGTCTGGCTCTTGATTCTTGACTATGAACTCCAATCTTTTTGCTCCTTTGCTAGGGTTTTCTCGATACATTTTAACTTTTTCCCACCAACTGTTCAGGTCACTAGTAGAAAAGCAGATGTTCACCCTCATGGCTTCTCCTGGAGGACTCAAGACTTGCCTTAAGGGGGTGACTAAAAGCAAAGCTTTCTTGGTTTTAGTCCTTGTGTTGGTTGTCACTGGGGGTCTCTGAAATTGTCCCCTCCCCTGCATTATTCATCTCATCCTCACTGCCATTTGGGTTTCATTCAGGGGGCACAGTGGTTGGCTGCGGGGGAGTGTACTCAAGCTGGCCTGGGGTCACTCGGCTCTAAGTCTTGGACACCTAGAACACAATCTTCCTGGTGCATTTGAGCCAATTTCAAACATCTCTACTCTATGCTGAATGCTGAACGACATCTCTTTATTTTCTGCCTGTTATCTCTTTCCAAAGTTAAGACTAAAGGTCCTGTGGGGCCAAATCAAAGCCACATTCTTTCTGCCACTCAGGTTTATTCTTCAGGGTAAAAAACATGTTTGCAGAAAGCACTGGATCTCATTTTTCTTCTTTTCTTAAAAATAACATCAACTGTAACAATGTATCATAAAGTTCCATTAGGGGGTCACTTTTCACCACTTTCTAATTGATACCAAGGCTACCATTGGGTAGAGTGTTTCATCAGATTACCTTGCCTTGAAAAATTACCCTCTGGGATTCCTCCCAAATCTTTCTCATCTGCTAAATTACATTCTAGTGCACTCTTTTTAATACCATCTTTACTTCTTGTGTTGTTCATTCTTCATGCTAGCTAAATTGCCAAACTTATCAGGATGTATTAGTACTTCTCTTTTCCTTCTCTTTATCCCCTGTATACTACACTTAACACACATGGGCTGTCTCTGAGTCATCCAGCAGCAATATTCTTT